>NC_141143.1:78412076-78731188 GCF_053477565.2 Lygodium microphyllum
TCAGTAGACTGAATATTTAGATCAAGCACAGTGTCATTTGTGAAACTTGAACACTGAAATGAAAACTGTTACCGTTGTTGCATATACATAACTCCAACTTAAGACAATTGTCTAGATTCATCCATTCCGCTTTTAAGTGCTGCTCCTTCTTTGTAATTCCTCTCTGAGAGTTCCTTACAATGCTTCTCATTAAGACTATTAAAGTTCTCATAAAATCCATTCTTTTGCAACTTTCTAATCAACCCAACATGTGAAAGTGATCTCGAGACAAGATTCCAGCCCTTCTGCATACAAACCACACTTGCCATACATGTCTATCAGCATGTTTTCTATTAAAAAATCTGTTTCTAACCCTGATTTCCTGATCTCAGCATGGATCTCTTGACCTGCTTTTATGGCTCCTCTACTACCACATGCTTTCAAGTAGATAATAAATGTGACAACATCTGCAGAAATACCATCCAGCTGTAGACATTGGAAACATTCCAGTATTTCCTCATTGAGACCATGTTCAGCATATCCTACAACCAATGCATTCCATGAAAATAGAATTCCGCGATGGCAGCCTTTCAAACATGTAATGTGCTTCTGCCAAGAAGCCACATTTAGCATACATGTCACCAAGAGCATTACAGATAAGTTCCTCTTGCACCAAACCCCTCTTTACTATACTACACACACAGAACAAAAATGCAAACACGACGACTAAGTATGTACAAAATATCAACTCCCACACACACAACTTTTGGGTGAATTTCACACCTCGAATACGCAGCAATACGACAACGCGCTTCGTAAATATATAATCATATTTATAAAAAAGTAGATATATTCATATTCTGCGTCTATACATACATGTAACTGTGTATCTAAAAAGAAGCGTACTCTACAAAATTTTTACGATAATAGACGCATATTTTTCCTGCAATTTAGACGCGCTGATAGATACGCAAAACAAAGGTATGAAAAAAAAACCAGAGAACATCAAATTGTATGCTTAGGGAAAACAAAGAAAGATTATTTCGAAGATTTTTGTACTGAAAACAAAACAATGTATGTAGAATACGAAATTTCATATATATAGATGAAACGTTTTTACATGATGAGTTCTAGTGCTTGTGACCTCAAGCATGGTCATGGTGGCAAGCACTAGCTGAAAGTAATACATATCAAAAATGAAAACTACAAGCCAAGGGGAGACATGCATGCATGGGGCTCCTCTACATCTCCTCAGAAGAGGCATCATCGTCGCTACCACCACCGCTGTCGGTGCCGCCACCGCCACCGCTATTGCTAGTTTCCCCTTCGCTATCCTCAACTACATCAGGATTCGCCTACACAAAGGATTAAGGTATATAAATACCATTATAAACAATAAATTAGAGTTACCTATACTTTTCATGTAAAAAATAAAACATACCTCTTTTGGTTGTGGAATCCTCATAGCATGATTATATTGCTTCTCCGTGATGAGTCCCTCCTCATAGAAATGCTGCCAAGTGGATGCCCGGTTATGACCTCGATGGTAGCCTACCTCTCTAAGAGTAGGCATCCTACCAACGATATGATACTACAAAACAATTTGAACATACAATGTATTAGAACACACTACATAATGAATTGAAACAAATTACAAAATTTAATTAAAAAAAAGAAATCAAATAATACTTACAAACTCAGTCTCCCATGACTCCCTACCACCCGATCCATAATGCAACGATCCCATGGTTGCCATCTGGATATGTCGCGCCTCTGCATGCTAGCGACTTGTCCTTTTCTCTACTGCTCTCTTCTTGGCCTCTTTCAACTATCTGCGGTGGCAATTGGGTGGTTGGCCATATCTAGGGCGCCCCTGCTCTTGTCTCCGCAATGACTCCTTGGCGCGCATCATAAGGTGAGACCTCTTGTTATGAAGCGCGTGTCAAGATTGTGGGAGAGAAGGAAGGAGTCTCACTTGTAGCTTTCTCACTTACACAATGGGGGAATACACACAAAGATGGAGGCTGAAAACAGTTTTCCTCTTCTTAGTTGTGTAAGCCAAAAAAGAACACTAGTACAAAGAAATAGAAGAACCCTATATATGGGTCTCAAACCAAACTCAACTAACTAAGGTGGCATACTAACTGAGCCATGAACTAGAGTAGATAAGGATAGCTATCATCTAGCTATTATTCATGGGCAGTGTACCAACCGTATCTGCAGCTAACAAGTCGATGACATAAATGCACAATGGTGACCTTGGCATATCATGAGTGGAGATCGATATCTTAACACTCCCCCTCGAGCTCAATCCCAATTCCTACACACCAAGCAAGTCTCTGAACTTGCGCAGCTTCTCTGTGCCCAATGCCTTTGTAAATATATCAGCTACCTGATCCTCTGTGCTGACATAAACTAGATCAATAAGACCTATTAAAACCCTCTCCCGCACATAGTGATAATGCACCTCAATGTGCTTTGTTCTAGCATGATAGACTGGGTTATTTGCCAAGTTTATACTACTCATGTTGTCACAATAAATGACAATTGGCCCATCTGAAGGTTGATGCATATCATAAAGTAGCTTATGCAACCAAGCTACCTCACATGCAGCCATTGCTGCACCCCTGTACTCAGCCTCTGTGCTCGACAAGGCAACTGTAGGCTGTTTCTTATTGCTCCAAGTGACTGCAACACTCCCAAAAGAGAACACATATCCACTGGTAGATCGTCTATCAGAAATACTACCAGCCCAATCAGCATCAGTGTATCCATGCAACTGTATCTGAACCCCAGTCTCATAAAATAGTCCATACTGCAATGTGGACTTCACATACCTGAGTATGCGTCTAGCCGCATCCAAATGCGGTTTCCTTGGATCTTGCATAAAATGACTTACCAATCCAACAGCATAGCTCAAATTTGGCCTGGTAATAGTCATATAAATCAAACTTCCTACTATGCGTCTGTACATAGTAGGGTCTTCTAGAAGCTCACCTACATCTGTGCTCAGCTTCACATTCTGCTCCAAAGGAACTGAAATAGGCTTACAGCCTCTCATCCCATATTTGGACAGCATGTCCAATCCATATTGCCTCTACAAGAGTCGTATCCCACCTGGTGATCTAATCACCTGAATGCCCAAGAAATAACGCAGCTCTCCCGAATCCTTCATCTCAAACTCCTGCTTCAATAGCATTTTCACATGAAGGATATCTTCATCACTATCATATGTGATAATCAAATCATCAACATAAATGACAAGCAGCATGCCCATTAGTTTTATTTCTATTTTATGCTAAAGCAAACTCAAAAGCTAAAAGCTTGCTATTTGTAATTTGGGCTATTATTTGAGCTTGAAGATGATTAATACGTAAAATACATGCTTTGTGGAGCGCTCACACAAGGCATGGGGGGGAGATTGCACCCAATTGGTCTCTTGTTCATGTCGTTCATGCTTTTTACATTGAATTTTGTGCAAAAAGTAGAGTTCTATTGTTCTTAGGGACCTTCCGACATTCACTACGTGAGCGTACAGTATCCGATTTGCGCACCAGTGGTATCAGAGCGAAGTTGAGATCAAGAGCTTCCAATCGCTACCCATCTTGTGCGAAGGCGGAGCCCCTGGAACGATCGAGCTGTACGGTCAATCTCGTTGCGAACGGTCGATATGGGTGGATTCCTGGCGATCAAGAACCTCTGTTTCCATCATCAGATCATGAAGGACCAGCCTGTAGCAGCGGAGGACCACTCCTATATCCTCTTCTTCAAGTCGTGGAGTTTCAGAGAGATAAGTCACAATTTCCATATCTTCAAAGCTTTAAAATTTAAAGCTTAGAAAGCTTAAGAGAAGCTTAAAGCTTCAAAAATTTCATTGCGAGCTGTCTGAATATCTCCGAAAATTTCAGTGCCTGAAGAAAAACGCCCCCCCCCCCCCACGATTTGACGTTTTGGCTGCCTATGCCTTTACTAAGCTATTACACTGAGTCTCCTAATCTCCAATTCACTTAAGCTTCTTAATTCAGCAAGTATTGCAAGTTCTCCAAGTTCAAGTTCTGCAAGTTTATCAAGTCGAAGTTCTAAAAGTTACATAAAGCAACCAAGTTCTGCAAGTCTACAAACTTTGCAAGTCACATAAGTCTGCAACTTTGCAAGTCAGACAAGTCATCTGAAGTCAAAACTGACTTCTGTTCAAAACTCATAGAAGGGTTGTTCCTACGCAGAGACTCCGAACTGCAAAGTTGTTCATTGGAAGGTACTCTTCGCATTCGCAGGTTTGCTAAGGCATTTTCAGCATACGAAGAAGAATAAAACACAGATTTCTCAAAGATTACAAATCCTGTAATAGTCGAAGACGAAGATTATGAAAGCCACACATAAAAACATATAAGCCTTGTATTCCCGATCTTGAGCTACGCTCATCCCGCTAACTTGATTTTGAGAGTGAGAGGTCTTTTGAGTTATGCAGGATGACAGAACCACATATGGATGATTTAATGGCTGAAGGCGACCTACCTGAACCTACGATGAAGCAAAAGCTGGACTTAATTATGATGCAGTTGGATGAAGAACGACGAGCTAGGCAAGCATTGCAAGTTCAATTGGCTAATTTACAAAGATCGTCTTCTGACAAAGAGGAATCTCAATCTGAAGATCTTATTCGATGTACCATCGACGCGACTCTCGAAGCTCAAACTATCCACAAGGAAGCAAAGATAAGTAAAAGAAATTTCAAATTCCGTACTTTCAATGGCACTCGAGAGGGAGAAACTGTTCTTGCATTCATTAGTCAGTTTGACGACTACTTTCATGAGGAAACCTATGCAGAAAAAGATAAAATCAAGTGTGTCACTAATCATTTAGTGGATAGAGCATCTCTTTGGTGGACTGTGGTTCGCAAAAGTATAGATTGTCCCACTACCTGGGAGAATTTCAAAAAGAAGTTTATGCAGAATTTCCTTCCTCCCCAACTTCATGAAAAATCCATAAAGCAATGGGATCTTCTTCAGCAACGGGATCATGAGCCTATTCCTCAGTACACAGAGCGCTTTTGGAATGCATTACTTCAGTTACGCATGCTTGAAGACATGCCTGAAGCGACACACAAGCACAAGTATATGTCTGGACTCCTTGGGCATTACTATGTTGAAGTTAATATGTTCAAGCCTGCAACTCTTGAAGACACAATTTCACTAGTTCATAACACTGAAGACAAGCTGCAAGGTAGAGACAGACGTCCACAGCAATTCCAAGCCAATGGTAACTATGGATCTAAGCAATTCAACTCAAATTTTAGAAGATTTAATCAAGGTCGTTTTACTTCACCATCTTTCTGTAAAAATTGGGCAAAACCACATGCTTTACCATCCAATATAAACCAAAACCTTAAGCCTATTCCACAACCAAATCCTAATGTCCCTAGACTTCCTACCATTGCAAACAATGTAACCAAAGCCAAGCCTATAATATGTTATAAATGTCATCAGCCTGGACATCTAGCAGCAAATTGCCATTCAAAGAAGCCACCTGTCCATATCAACTACCTTGGAGCAATGGAAGAGGACGAACATGAAGATATGCCTGATTTCACGGAAGATGAGGACGACACTACTATTCCTTCAGATACTTTACCAGGTATGCCAATTCCACATTCTTTATTGACTATGAAATGTTTAGTGCATGGAAAGGAAAAGCTAGAGGCAAGAAGAGAGAGATGGAGATAGAGAGAGAGAAATAGAGTGAGGGATATAGAGGGGGGAAATAAAGAGAGGGGTAGGGAAAGAAATGGAAAGGGGGTAGCGACAGAGAAAGAGACGGCGAGGGAGAGGGGAAGGGAAAGGGAGAGGGAGAGAGAGAAAAAAATAGGGATGGATAGATAGAGAGAGGGGAGAGAGAAATAGACATAGACATAGAGAGAGGGAGGCAAGGAGGGAGAGAGAGAAATAGAGAGAGGGAGGGATAGAGAGAGAGAGAGAGAGAGAGAGAGAGAGAGTGTGTGTGTGTGTGTGAAAGGATGGAAGCAATGGAGATATGGAGAGATAAAGATAGAGATGGAACATAAGAGGGAAAGGGATAGAGAGTGAAAAGGAAGGTAAAAGGAGAAATAGAGAGAGAGAGAGGGGGGGTAGAGAAAGAGAGATCGTGATAGAGAAATAATGAGAGAGAGGGATGGAGAGAGATAGAACTGGAGATAGGGAGAGAGAGAGAGAGGGAGAGGGAGAGGGAGGGAAAAGAAAAGTAATAGAGAGGGCATCATGGAGGGATAGAGAGGGAGAAAGAAATAAAGAGAGGGAGGGAGGGAGGTAGAGAGAGTGATGACCAAGAAATCAATGCAGACAAAGGCACAAAAATGTGCTCACATGGAAATAACTTTTTGTAAAATGACTCATTGCAAATGTACCATCTTGTTAAAAATTTTCTATGAAGCAATGTAAAATGTGCAGTCCAAAGGCTCACAATTTAAAATGTAGAAAGGAAAAGAAAAGGTCAAACACTTTTTTTCCCATTCTAAAATTAAAGGGTCTTCAGACCTTAGGCAAGATGTATGCAAATTCAATTTTAATATCAAGAAAGGAAAAGGAAGAGGATTGCCAGGTGATTTGAGGAGGTGGGAGGTTGAGGTGGTTATAGCCTCTCTCTTCTTTTATCGTCTCCTCTCACGCTTCATTTCTCTCTCTCTCATTTTGGCACAACTCTTGCTCTCTTTCCTTTTGTGTGCTTTCTTGCTTTATCTCTTCCATGGAAGAAGGAGAGAGTGAGGATGAAGATGATGGTCATATTTCTTGTGTGCTAGATTCTTGTGTGTGTTAGCATGGTTTCTTGTTGAGAGGAAGGGTGTTTCTTGTAGGTTTTTGAGGGCACATGCATTGTAGATGCCACCATGAGGCATGTTCTCTTAGTAGATTCGGTGTTGTTCTTGGGCTCTTCAATTTTGGCGATCCTACCAAGGGGACTCATGGATGTTCTTGAAGCTTGAAAGAAGAAATGGGCTTCTACCATTGCAAATCTGAAGCCAAAGAGAAATAGGATAGAGAAGAAGATATTGGTAGATAAGTGAAAGGTCAAATCGAAAAGGTTGGGATGCAACAGTTTTCAGATCTGAAATTCCATGACCATTACAAGGATCATCTCTACCCTTGCTGCTGCCCTATAGATGAGCTGTCAATTCTATGCTCTCTCTCTCTCTCTCATCTTGCAGTTTTTAGGGTCGAGGTAGTTCTTGTGGGTTGGTGGGGTAGAAGGCCTAGCCAATTGCCTAGTGATCCTGCATGCGTCGAGCTTGAGGGGTGTTTGTACCGTCTTCATCTACTGCTTGCCTCAAAAGAGCAATAATATGAAGAATTAGCCTACATGCTCTGCTGACTGTGGCTCTGTCCTCTCCATGGAAACTCATTACCAACGATGTCAATTTCTTCTTCGAAATCAGCTCAACCCAATCGCTCTGATGATGGAGTGGTTCGTGTGCTTCCTTGTAGGGACACGCTTATGACAGTTATGGCGACGGATTACTGAGCTCAATCATCCTGGACCCTATTGGGATGTGGGAAAGTGAAGGCTACTCCCATGTCCTTCTTCATCGTCCCCTTCCTCTCATACCCTCCATATTGCACCACTAATGGCCCCAGTGATCTTACCAGCTCTGGCAAGGTCTACGTTGACCTTGTCCTTGAGAGAGAGCAAGGCTGTGTTCACCAGCCACCATCAGCCCATCATCCAAGAGACAATAATCAATGCTACCAAGATGAACAGCCTCGAAGCCTTCATTTGATAGGAGGCCTACTACGCCAGCTCTATGCAAGGTGCTATGATAACCTCTGAGACAAGAAGAAGTGCCTCCTTGCATACTAGATGATTGGTTGTCTGTCTCTCACCTCACCCTTTTATCACCATCATAATGGCAGCCTAGACATCATCCATACAGGCAAATTATCCATCATGACCTGCACCACAGGTCGCCTTTTTCTCCCTTATCTTCATGTTGGCATTACAAGCCAATCCAAGAAGGCGTTGAAAATTAAAAAAAGTAACCTTAATCATTAATCATTTTTAACAAATAGCTTGTTGTTGCTTCATATGCATGTCTTCCTTTTACCCTTTTTACACCAAGACCATCATCCATTACACACAATGAATCTCGTTAAGTTTTCTTTTTGTCCAATTTCATTCTTTTTTTTTTCATAAGACTTACCTTACTTTTCTTTCTAAAATATATATATTTTTGTGTGGGAGAACTCCAATGTTTTATCCTTCATAAGGGTGTGCTTAATGTTTATGTTTTTATTTTGGTTTTCTCATGTGCTTCGTGGTAACGGTTTTATTTCCCCCTATCTTGGGTGTGATGGTATCTTTGTGTGGAAGTTGGATTAAGAGCATTATCGTCTATGTGCTCGGTGAATTTTTATTGTGAGGTAATTGTAACCTAGGCTCAACGTTTCCTAATTGTGTGTGTATTTTTGTGATTATTTTCATTTCCCTATCCAATGAAAATTCAATGATGATGAAGAAAAGAAATGAAGATTGAAGACAAAGCTACATAGCAAGACAATACATGCACATATTCATGATGAACTACCTATTTAGATGGATCTACACATCTATACTCTACACACCAATGGTCATGATGATTCTTACATAGCCAATTGACTTATCAGTACTTATATTTAGTCAAATTCACGTACATATAGCTGGCTAGTTGTAGCACCAATCAAATAGTGTAGTTATTTATACACTATTTGACTCAGTGGGCCACTTTTCTTTAAGTTGCATCTGATCTATACTTTGTGTACATTGTATTGTGAGAGGAAGAAGAAAGAAAAACAATTAAGATAACTTTTTGGCCTCCATATCTCTTATCTTGTGCCTGAGTGAGCTTCTTCTTACATATATGGTGTATTCTCTATGCAATAGCTCAAAGAAGTCATTCCACCACACATTTTGTGAAACTTGCATGCAGAAGACGATGTTTACAGATGTTATCTTACATGTCTTGTCCTTGGTTGGTTTTTAGCTTAGTCCATTACTTGCTATTGTTGTAGTTGATGGATCTTTAAGAGAAGTAGTGGTCTTGATGGCTTGCACTGCAAGGAATTGGGCAATTAGTGACGCCGATTAGCGACGGCGGATATCGGCGTCGCTATAGGCGTCACTATTGGCGTCGCTATTTGCGACGCAAATAGCGACGCCAATAGCGATGCGATGCAAATAGCGACGCAAATAGCGACGCCGCAGGGAAAAAAAGCGCGGCCGAAACCAGAGCGCCGTTTTCATTTTCTTTTCTTCGCCTTTTGAGAGCGAGAGCCAGAGCGAGGGAGAGAGCGAGGGAGAGAGCCAAGGCTTTGTGAGAGAAGAAGAGGAAGAGACTTGCCGCCGCTGCCGCCACCGCCACCGCCGTTGTTCGCAAAGGAGAGGAGGAGCCCTCGTTGCAAAGAGAAGCCGCCCACGCTCGCCATATCTCATTGGTGAGTCTCCCTCTCTCTTTCTTTTACTTGTTGAAGGTTTAAATCGTTCTCTTTTGTTTGTTTAGGAGAGGAAATGAAAGAGAAGGAGAGGGAGAGGGAGAGAGAGAGAGAGAAAGAGAGGGAGAGGGAGAGGGAGAGGGAGAGAAAGAGAGGGAGAGTGCATTCTCTCTCTCTCTCTCCCTTTTGCTTGTTTAATGTTTGAATTACTTTCTTTTTTGCTTGTTTAGGAGAGGAAACGAGAGAGTAAGAGAGAAAGAGAGGGATAGGGAGAGGGAGAGGGAAGGAAAGAGAAAGAGAAAGAAAGAGAAAGAGAAATAGAGGGAGAGGGAGAGGGAGGGGGAGGAAATAGGAGAGGGAGAGAAAGAGAAAGAGAGGGAGAAGGAGGGAGAGTGCATTCTCTCTCTCCCTCCCTGTAAACGCCCCGAACAACGTAGTATACTTAACAATTATGATATTCGCTTGTTTTCAAGATTTAATATAAAAGAGAATGAACACTTAAAGTTGAAAATGAAAATTACTCACAAAATTACAGCCATGAAAATGTAAAAGTAATGGAGACAAGATTGAGGGTTGAAGATGGGCAACCCCCCCCGAAGGAATGTATTTCTGCTCAACCCAAGTCCCTTAGGGAAGAGCTCAGTTACAATCAACCTGAGAGTGAGAAGAAGTAATTCTCACTCTCACAAGATCATGCAAAGATGTACAAACACACATGCATTATCTATTATGCAATGACAAGAACTGATTTCATTACAGTATGAGAGAAGAAAAAGGGAAAATCATCCTTTCTCCATCGTTGATCAGCAGTACATGGATAGAGCTTGCTTCTTGTTACTAAAATGGAAGATAGAGCTCGAGAAGGAGGTGCTGTAATGAATTTACAGGCTTGCTGTCTTGTAAAACAACAGTGATAGAAGAGGGAATATGGAGGAATTTGATAATGGAGAAGCGGGGGATGATGATGGGGATGGATGGGGCCAATTTCTGGCTATCTGTGGGTGCTGTACATGAGTTTACAGCAAAGAAAAATGATGATCAATGAAGAAAAACGAGCTCTTATTTATAGGAGAGGGGAGAGGTAGTACAAAAGGGAAAAGTGGAGTAGCACAAGACAAGTGTCCAGCCACATGTCATGAGATGTGACAAGTGGTGGGACACTTGGAAACTTGTGTGACAAGTGTCTTGACACTTGTCTCTTCTCTATGGCCTTCCTTTTTGGGTTGAATACTGTCAAGAATAGAAACAACCAAATTTAGTAAGCACAGTAGAGTACAGAACTTACTATTTTGAGAATGACATCCCTATTTTTTTGGACTAGCATTTTTAGGCTAATTCGAGGCTCCTAAAATTTAGGGATCTCCTAAAATTTAGGGATCTTCTAAAATTTAGGGACCCCCCCAATATGGGTATCATATGAAATCTTTTTCCGTGTACATCGCAAAAATGGTATCCGAATCTTCATGTGACTTTCCCATGCAAAGAAATGTGCATTTCAAGCTTTCAGCCCACAGATGCACATTATACAAGCATTTCATGATCATGCCATCTTGTTGATTGTAACTGTTTGTTCTGGTGGATCTAGCCCACACTTCAAGGCATCAATCCTTTCTGTGTGCGAGTCTAACCCTGATATGCGTGAGTTCTAGTCACAGGCGCCCAATCGAGCCATATAGGTGGAAGTATGAACTATCTTTTCTCTAACCCACCGCGTGGGTCCACCATAACCTATGACCACTCATCAGTGGCCAGCTCCAATGCACTTTTCTTTATATCTAATTAGTGCAAAGGAAATAAATTTAATAAATCATTATATAGACAAATTAATGAAAAAGGATACAAATTCTGTTTCTATAGAGTTGTGACAGCCCTCTGGCTTTTATTCAGCTGTCCTCAGCTGAAAAGCTTCTTGATATTGCTGTAGAATATTTGGGTAATCTTTCATGAATTTTTCATCTACCCACTGTGCATCTGTTGTGGGTAGATTCTTGAATTTTAGCAAGAATTTTCGTGTCACAAGGCCACTTCTCGTGGTTCGATCCTTGAGAAACAAAATCTTTTCAGGTTCCAAGAGTTGCTCTGTTTCTTCAACTTCTGGGGGATCTTCAATAATGGGTTCCTTTGGTTCTGGTCGTATGTAAGGTTTTAGCAAACTTACATGAAAAGCATTGTGTATTTTCCAATGAGTAGGAAGCTCAAGTCGATAAGAAACTTCATTTATTTTCTCAATCACTTTGAAGGGTCCAAAGTATCTACTGGAGAGCTTTGGAAAAGATGAATTTTGACCAGAACCTTGTTTGAGCCTGCTTTTATCAAACTTTAGCAAGACATATTGACCTTTTTCAAAAGCCAAAGGTCTTCTTCGTTTATCTGCTTGCTTCTTTTGTCGCTCTTGGGAAACTTTGATAGTGGCTCGAACTTGATCCATTGCGGTTTTTAAATCTGAAGCAAACTCATCGGCAGCAAAAATCTTATCTTTAGTGCGAATAATTGGAGGAGGAATCACTTTACCCTGTACTATTTCATTTGGAGCTTTCCCTGTGGATGAGTGCACTGTATTGTTGTAAGCAAACTCCAATAATGGAAGATATTTCTCCCATTGTGACTTATGTCCACTAACATAAGCTTTCAACATATCCAAAAGAGTGAGATTCATCACCTCTGTTTGGCCGTCAGTTTGAGGATGAAAAGCTGAGGAGAACTTTAAAGTGGTTCCCAAATTCTCAAATAAAGCACGCCAAAAGTTACTTGTGAATTTGGAGTCTCTATCTGAAATGATCTCAGAAGGCATACCATGTAATCTGAAGATATGTTGAATGAAAAGTCTTGCAGCTTGTGCAGATTTCAATGTTTTATGACATGGAATAAAATGTGATTGTTTGCTGAATCTATCAATTATGACCCAAATCATATCATGACCTTGAGGTGTTCTTGGAATACCTGAGATGAAATCCATTGTGATAGATTCCCATAGATCTTTGGGCACTGGAAGAGGTTGTAACAATCCTGGAATCTTCTGCCTATCATATTTGGATTTTTGGCATACCAGACAAGCTTCAATGAAGTTATGTGTATCTTTTCGTAATGTTGGCCAATAAAAGTAGTGCTCAATTGCACTTAGAGTGGCTGCCCTCCCTCTATGCCCTGCATAAGGGGGTTCATGACTTTCTTTAAGCACCTTTTGTCGAACAGGAAGAGTGACACAAAGGCGATTGTTCATGAGAAGGTAACCGTCTTTGATGGAATAATCTGGATGAGAACCTCCTTGCTGTAAATTTGACCAAATTGCTGCAAAATCAGTATCTTCATCATAAGTATTCTTCATTGTTTGAAAATCTTCATGATGAGCCACTGTAATAGTTGCAATGCGAGGCACTCTAGAAAGTGCATCAGCAACTACATTTTGTTTCCCTGGAGTGTACATAATTTGAAAATGAAACATAGATAAGAAATTTTCCCATCTTGCATGTTTCTCCTGCAAATGCTTTTGAGTCTTGAAATACTTCAAGCTTTGATGATCGGTTTTAATAAGGAATTCATTGCCTAAAAGATAATGTTTCCATATCTTTAAAGCATGAACCACTGCTAAGAGCTCCTTTTCATAAATGTCATACCTTTTCTCTACATCATTTAGACAGCGGCTTTCAAAGGCTACGGCATGGCCTTCTTGATTTAGCACTGCACCAATACAATCACCGCAAGCATCTGCTTCTACCACAAATGGTTTTACCAGATCTGGAATGATAAGAATAGGTCCAGAAGTAAGAGCTGTTTTCAGCCTTGTGAAGGCTGCCTTCTCTTTTTCCTTCCATTGGAAAGAGATCTTCTTCTTTGTAAGGTCATGAAGTGGAGAAGCCATATGTGCAAAATGCTTGATGAAGCGGCGGTAATAAGAACATAAGCCAAGAAACGATCGCACCTCATGTACATCACGAAGATGAGGCCATTCTTGGATTATCCTGATCTTTTCAGGATCCATCTGAATCCCTTCAGAAGAGATGACATGCCCAAGGTAATTTATTTTATGCATGAAAAATTCACTCTTTTTACCATTTACCAAGAGTTGATTTTGTTGTAGTAATTGTAGAACAATTTCCAAGTGTTGATGATGCTCCTCTTCATTCTTGCTAAAGACAAGAATATCATCAAAGAAAGTACCGACATATTGTCGATGCTCTCTAAAGATGCGCTCCATCATTCGATTAAAGGTGGCTGGTGCATTGGTTAATCCGAAAGGAACCACCAAGAATTCATAAAGACCGTATGAAGTGCGGAAAGCAGTTTTGTGTACATCTTGTGGTATTACCCTAATTTGATGGTAACCACTCTTTAGATCAATGCGGCTGAAAAGCTTTGAGCCTCCTAGACGATCCAAAATGTCGTCAATTCTGGGAATAGGAAATCGATTCTTCACAGTGATTTTGTTGAGGGCTCGATAATCAATGCACATCCTGAATGTGCCATCTTTCTTTTGAACAAGAAGAACCAGTGAACAAAATGGTGAGCTACTTGGCCTAATTAGCCCACGGTTGAGTAGGTCTTCGACTTGCTTTCTGATTTCTTCTTGTTGAGGACAGCTCACACGGTATGGTGCTATATTAGGAGGAGAACTTCCCGGGATAATATCAATATGATGGTCTTCTGGCCTTTCTGGGGGAAGCTGATAAGGAAGATCTTCCGAAAAACAATCTTTATACTTTTCCAAGAGCTGAAGTTGCTCTTGGTTTTCAGCATTCATATTATCTTTTACATCAGTGACATAAAGCAGACAACATTGAACACAATCCTTAATTGCTCTAGAGACTTGCATATGGCTTACCATAGGTATGGTGTCTCCAGAAACTCCAGCTTGGATCTCGTACTTCTTGCCTTTGTTGGTGAGTTCTACCTTCTTTTTCTGAGAGAAGATGGTTGAATCTACTCTATGATTCCAGGGCATGCCAAGAATCACATCGCAACCATCAAGGTCTCCGATACAGAAGGTATCTTCGTCACTGTAGCCTTGAATTTGAAACTTGAGCTTGCCAATGTAGGGTATCACAGTCTTCACTGTGTCACCTTCATCAGCATTTAAAGCTTGGCGAACTTCTGCCGGAGTGTCCATCTCTTCATTCTTTAATCCAAGCTCTTTAGCTAATTGCAAGGAAATAATATTTTCATTCGCCCCAAGATCTATCAAGAATAGTGCTTGCTTACCTTGCAACTGTCCCCAAGCTTTTAATAATTTGCGCGTCTCTGGAGTGTGAGTTGTGTTTGCAACTACATCACTGATAGCATTGATTTTCACTGGCGACTTAGGCTTGTTGTCAAAAACCTTGCTTTGTCCCTTGTTTGGACATTGCTTCGCTATGTGGCTTGTTTGTCCACATTTAAAGCACTTCCCTTCTTTCATGAAGCGTTGCTTTTCTTCTTCGGAAAGTTGCTTTGCTTGTGGGTATAGATTGGAGCGAAATTGAGGAGCATTAGGAGGTGCATAGGGCTTCATCTTCTTTTGATTTGATGGTGGCTGCTTTTGCCACTATTTTTGTCCTTCATTTGGGGCTGAATACTCCTCATCATCAGCTACTCTCTTCTTATCATTCTTTTGGAATGGTTTATTGCCATTGTGCTCCATTTCCCATGTCTCAGCATGGTCAATGAGTTCCCTGAGACTAGAACAATGATAATGATTAAGAGCAGTACGAAGTTTAAAATGCAAACCTCCTTGAAACTTCCTAAGCTTTTCCGAACTGCTGATCTTCTTGAAATGTTGGACCTTCAAAAGTAGCTCCCAAAATCTCTTGGTATAGTCACCAAGCGACTCATTTTTCTTTTGCCAAAGCCGATCCCATTCCATTTTTACATCTCTTTTGAAATGAACAGGAAGAAATTGGCTTTGTATCAGGCGAACAAAGGACCACCATGATTTTGGGGCAGCATGATCATATTCCAACCCCGTTCACCAAGTATGGGCTAAGTCGGTTAAATGCAAAGCTGCAAACTTAATCTTTTCTTTTTCTTTATACTTGTCACGACCATACAAAATTTGAAATTGACGAATAAACTTCAGAAGAAGATCAGGATTTCGGGAACCATCATACATACTGAACTTGATCTTCTTTTCAAGTTGAGATAGTGACTTAGTCTTCTTCTTCTTCTTATGCCTTCGTCCATGCTCAGATCTTGAGGTTGAAGATGATGAAGTGCTTGATGGGGATGAAGATGGAGACGAGGGTGAAGAATGTCGACGCCTTTGACGATAATGAGGTCTTCCACGAGAAGGGTGTGACTCTTCATTACTAGAAGAGGATCCATCAGAATAGGCGCCAGATGACTTTGAAGAAGAGGATGAGCTTCGACGCGATCTCTTTCTTTGTCTTGAAGTAGAATGGGACTGCCTCTTAGAAGTAGTTGGACTTCTTGATCGGCTCCTTTCATTGGTATGGCTTTGTCTTCTTGAAGTAGATGGGCTTCTTTCCTTGAATTCTTTGGGATTCTCAACTTTTTCTAGTTTGAGAAGTTGCTCACGAATTTGCTGATTCTCCTCTCTAAGACTTTGAATGGCTTGAAGGATAGCACTCGATTGATCCATTGAGACTAAAGAAAAAAAAAATGCTCAAGCACTCAATGCAAGGGCTGAAAACAAACAAACTTATAGTTGTAAGCACTACCAGTGTTGGGGGTGAGGACCGAGCCAAAGCTCTAATACCACTGTAAACGCCCCGAACAACGTAGTATGCTTAACAATTATGATATTCGCTTGTTTTCAAGATTTAATATAAAAGAGAATGAACACTTAAAGTTGAAAATGAAAATTACTCACAAAATTACAGCCATGAAAATGTAAAAGTAATGGAGACAAGATTAAGGGTTGAAGATGGGCAACCCCCCCCGAAGGAATGTATTTCTGCTCAACCCAAGTCCCTTAGGGAAGAGCTCAGTTACAATCAACCTGAGAGTGAGAAGAAGTAATTCTCACTCTCACAAGATCATGCAAAGATGTACAAACACACATGCATTATCTATTATGCAATGACAAGAACTGATTTCATTACAGTATGAGAGAAGAAAAAGGGAAAATCATCCTTTCTCCATCGTTGATCAGCATTACATGGATAGAGCTTGCTTCTTGTTACTAAAATGGAAGATAGAGCTCGAGAAGGAGGTGCTGTAATGAATTTACAAGCTTGCTCTCTTGTAAAACAACAGTGATAGAAGAGGGAATATGGAGGAATTTGATAATGGAGAAGCGGGGGATGATGATGGGGATGGATGGGGCCAATTTCTGGCTATCTGTGGGTGCTGTACATGAGTTTACAGCAAAGAAAAATGATGATCAATGAAGAAAAACGAGCTCTTATTTATAGGAGAGGGGAGAGCTAGTACAAAAGGGGAAAGTGGAGTAGCACAAGACAAGTGTCCAGCCACATGTCATGAGATGTGACAAGTGGTGGGACACTTGGAAACTTGTGTGACAAGTGTCTTGACACTTGTCTCTTCTCTATGGCCTTCCTTTTTGGGTTGAATACTGTCAAGAATAGAAACAACCAAATTTAGTAAGCATAGTTAGAGTACAGAACTTACTATTTTGAGAATGACATCCCTATTTTTTTGGACTAGCATTTTTAGGCTAATTCGAGGCTCCTAAAATTTAGGGATCTCCTAAAATTTAGGGATCTTCTAAAATTTAGGGACCCCCCCAATATGGGTATCATATGAAAGCTTTTTCTGTGTACATCGCAAAAATGGTATCCGAATCTTCATGTGACTTTCCTATGCAAAGAAATGTGCATTTCAAGCTTTCAGCCCACACATGCACATTATACAAGTATTTCATGATCATGCCATCTTGTTGATTGTAACTGTTTGTTCTGGTGGATCTAGCCCACACTTCAAGGCATCAATCCTTTCTCTGTGCGAGTCTAACCCTGATATGCGTGAGTTCTAGTCACAGGCGCCCAATCGGGTCATATAGGTGGAAGTGTGAACTATCTTTTCTCTAACCCACCGCGTGGGTCCACCATAACCTGTGACCACTCATCAGTGGCCAGCTCCAATGCACTTTTCTTTATATCTAATTAGTGCAAAGGAAATAAATTTAATAAATCATTATATAGACAAATTAATGAAAAAGGATACAAATTCTGTTTCTATAGAGTTGTGACACTCCCTCTCCCTTTTGCTTGTTTAATGTTTGAATCACTTTATTTTTTGCTTGTTTAGGAGAGGAAATGAGAGAGAAAGAGAGTGAGAGGGAAAGGAAGGGGAAGGAAATGAGAGGGATAGAAAGAGAAAGAGAGGGAGAGTACATTGTATCTCTCCCTCTCCCTTTCGCTTGGAGGATGTTTAAATCACTTGATTTTTTGCTTGTTTAGGAAATGAGAGAGAAAGAGAGATAGAGAGGGAGAGGGAGAAAAAGAGAAAGAGAGGGAGAGGGAGAGGGAGAGGGAGAGGGAGGAAATGAGAGAGGGAGAGAAAGAGGGAGGGGGAGGGAGAGGGAGGAAGGGAGAGGGAGAGGGAGAAAGAGGGAGGGAGAGGGAGAGGGAGAGGGAGGGGGAGGGAGTAAATGAGAGAGGGAGAGAAAGAGAACGAGAGGGAGAGGGAGAGGGTGAGAGAAAGAGAGGAAGAGAGGGAGAGGGAGGGGAAGGAAATTTAAGATAATATACTTATTGATAATGGTATGCAATGTGCTTTGCATACGGCCACGTACTTCATCAAAATGAACCCAAAATTATTGTTATAGAAGAAGAAACCCTTAAATTGAGTATATGATAATTTCTCTCAGGTCTTATGACTATGAGTAGAATTGATTGAAATAAATTTTATTACTATAGTTATAAAATTTCATAGATGGCGCGCATTAATTTTAAAATGGATTACTTATACTCAAAGCCGAGATATAACAAAAAATTATCTACCGAGACAAACAAATCGTTGAGCATGATACAAGGCCGAGATATAACATCGGAAAATCTCTCAACTACTATATACAATGCAAGGTTTATGGTCAACTTGCAACTTGATGTACATCTCCATAAAGCTATCCATTTAAGCCTTGAGTCGTATCTTAATCAGCGTGCCCCATGTCTTTGCTCTCAATGCAAGTTGGCAATTAGACGAAAACGCCGATTGTCTATAGAACACGTACGACGATTTGGCGAGTTTCAATCTGAGATCATTGATCAGGCGATTGCAGATTTTCAGCAAACGGTAATTTGAAGTTAGCATTTTTCATGCATTGTACTCTCAAGCTAATTGAAAACCATACACAATAAGATTGGGTCTTGTTGGCAAATTTTGTATCCAGGGGGGTGATGTCTCGACCCAAGGGGGAGTGCACCCTTTGCGGCCAATTAGAAGAGTTCGTGGACGTGCGATGGATGGATTGCAGGAGCCAATCGACCACTCGCAAGGCCCATCTATACCGTCAATGCCAGAGGAGACAGACAACCTTCCCGACTTGCCTACAATCTTGGAGCCTGAGATGGAGGCAATGATCGATGCATTGATTCCCATGGATGTTGAGATATCTGACCCGCTTAGAGAGGAAGCATCCATACCATTATATGATGGGTGCTGAGTATCTCGGTTGAAGACATTGCTTGCACTCTTAAGTGTGCAAGCAAAATACGGTTGGAGCGACACGAGTGTGACTGAGTTATTCAGGTACCTTGCACACAGACTTCATTGTTTTTTTTTTAAAACAGTATTATTGCAAACATGGATGGATTTTTCAAGGTGTTTTATGATTTTTTCAGGTTATTGAAATATCATATATTGCCACCTGCAAACACCATGCCCGAGTCTCGTGATGATGCACGACATGTTTTACGGAAGCTTGGCATGGACTACAATAACATCCATGCATGTATCAACGACTGCATATTGTTTCGAGATGAATACGAGACTATGGAGACGTCCAAAGTCTGGTGCTCACAGGTATCGACAGGACTTGCAAGGGCAGACCATCCCTTAAAAAGTCCTCAGACACTTTCCGCTCATCCCCCGCATAAACCACATCTTTCGCACGTCTGCCATGGCAAGCTTGACAACATGGCATGTGCAGAATAGGTCCACGGATGTAGTTGACAACATTCCTCCATGGCTTTCTACGAAGAAAGGACATCTCATCCTTAGCTTGCTCGTCGCAGGCCGCTACAAAGAAAAAAATATGGACGTGTATCTTCGTCCATTAGTCGATGAGCTTAAGATTTTGTGGGAGGAGGGGGTCACGGTGCAAGATATGAGTAGGCGCGATGGTCGGCGGTCAGCCAACATTCGAGCCATTCTCATGTGGACGATGCATGACTTTCCGGGATTGGGAGAGTGCTCAGGTGAGCAGACCTTTGTTCTCACTGGTAATATCTATATTTTATTTCGTTCAATCAAGTATTCACTAGGTCGTGGATCGCCTTGCAGGTCTCGTTACCTCAGGTTATCATGCATGTCCATTGTGTGGGCCACAGTTAGACTCCCGAAGGTCACGAACCATGAAGAAGATGGTATATCAAGGACACGCCGCTTTCTTGCCGGAGGATCATGAACTCTGGGAAGGTTTTCTTGGACGACCTCCAGCATGTATGAACGCTGCAAGCTGGTACGAGCTGAAAATGGTAAACCCGGAATCACATCCAAATGGAATGCGACGGTTCTCAATTTTCTACGAGTTGCCATATTGGATACACTTACAGGTCAACCACTTGTTGGATCCCATGCATTTTTTCAAAAATGTGGACAGCTTGCTATGGGACCACATCACAGAAAAGAGAGACACTATAGGGTCACGAATGGATTTAAAGGAGGTAGGTAAGATGGAGGCGCTTTGGCCGCAGTCGAGTGCTGAAGGGGGAGTGCAGCTTCCTCGCGCTCCTTGGGTTTTGTCTACCGAAGAAGAGCGCATTGTGAAGAAAGTAATCAAGTCTATCCGCACTCCGACGGGTATGATGCGTTCTCTCAGGTCCGCATTTTCTAAAGATGACCAAATGTCTGGGCTAAAATCCCATGATTGGCATAAGATATGTCAGGTTTGTGAGCAGAATGGATTTTAATTAGCGTGGACATTTTGAAATTTGAAAAGTGATCATTATTCTTAATGCTTTCTCATTTGTGGCAGTTTGTCCTACCAATCGCGATCGCGGGATGCCTAACTCCAGAAATTCGCGGGGCCATTTACAAGTTGTCGACTTTGGTGCAATGGATCTCACAGAAAGAGATTAAGACGTCCTCTATTGAATCCGCAAGGCGGTGAGCAGTTGAGACGGTCTGTCTCTTTGAGAAATACCTGCCCACTAGCATGCTCACGCTACAAGTTCACCTTCTTGTGTATCTTGTGGACGAAGTGGAGATTGCTGGACCTATCCATAGCGATGGATGTTCTTCTTGGAGCGCTTCATGAAAACCTTGAAAGGATTTATGCGACAACGAGCTCGTCCGGAAGGTAGCATGGCGGAAGGTTTGTTGGTGTCAGAGGCGTTAGTGCATATCTCACAATGGCTACCAACAGTGGAACCAGACAATGAAATGCTATGGACGCTGAAGGACGATGACAGGCTGACTGGAGATGTGGTGGTTGGAAATGGGGTAGAAAAAAGAATGGATGCCTCAATGGAAGAGAAGGTGAATCGCTTTTGTATGTTGCACCATGCCTCCATGGAGACGTGGCTCGCCAAGTACCAGATTGCAAGGCAAGATCGTGAGGAAGCGCGAGCTGAATTCCGACGCAGTATGCGTCACCGACCGATTCGATATCCCGAAGGCATGGAGGAGATGCCGCGGTTTATGTCAACACGATGGTTGCATGGAGCCTTGACCGCAGCATCCAGCGAAGGGACAGAGGTCTCAATGGAGGAGTGGGAGTTCTCGAGGGGATGTAGTCCAAAGGTAATGAGGGGTTTAGAATGTGTCGTATCTAAATTTGCTTGCTACATCTAATTTGAGTGTTTCAATGTGCAGTACAAAATATATAGTGCAGCGTGGTCGCGCGGACGGCATTTTCGGGTGGAGCGTATTGACCAAATGCGCTCCACAATGGACTATGGTGTCATGGCAAGGTTTGAGCAAGAGAGCCGACGACGAGCAACGGATCCGAACACGGTTGTGGATGAGATGGAGTATTTTGGGAACTTGGAAAGTATTATTATGGTGGATTACCGTAGCTTCTCCATGATAGTATTCGATGTGCAGTGGTTCAAAGTGGTACTTGGAGGAGCTGGCGCAACAGTTCGACGAGGTCCATCTGGATTTCTCGAAATAGATATCGAAAAAAAATGGATGGATTTGCGTGACACCTTTGTGTTGCCGGCCCATTGTGAACAGGTACAAATAGTCATTTGCTTGCTAATTGTAATATGACATGGTTTATGTCACAATGGTTTGAAGCCGCTTTGTAAGTGTTTGTGAATAGGTAATCTTCTATCCAAATCCCCGACAATCTCGATGGTGGTATGTTATACCTTCAACTCCTCGAGGTGCGAGAGTATACGATCAAAGCAATGTTCCAGGCATAGATGAAGAAAATATACAAATAGAGGGATCGAAATTACAAGGGGTGGAGGCCACCGCAAGCTTGGAGCCCGCATCGGCTAACAATGATGGAAATACAGAAGTCGTAGAATTTTTTGAGAACGAGGCAGACTCGTTCTTTTGTGGTGACATGTCTATCGACCTTCCAGTGTATGCAGAGTTGTGTCAGGAGATTAACATAGGACCATAGAATACTTCATTATTGGAGAATTGTATTACTCAATTCGTTGTTTAGATCTTCCATAAAGGTAGATAAGATATGCATTTTAAGAGGGATTTTTCAAAAATGATTTATATTAATGTGCTTTGTATAGTTTAAATTGATTATTCTAACATCATTTTTTATCTGTGCAGGTATCGACATTTTCAGGATGAGTCGAGGGATGAGCGATGAGGAGTTTCAGAAGATGATGGCATGCATGTCTCCAGATCAGCTCGCGAGATTCAGAGAGATGGCAGATCAGGAGCTGTCTCATTCTTCATCAGGGCGCTCTGCTAGATCAGCTTCAGCGCGATCAGATGCTTCAGCTTCGAGCAAACGATCTCAACGCTCGCGACTTGGGCCAGAGGGAGGGACTGCGACTGCAGGAGGATCAGGGGGGTGCTGCTGTGGAGACACGGACGCAGTGTCTCCGTCTCGTCGTTGAGCTGGAGCTCGGTCACCTCCAGGATTTGTCACACCTGTGGGGACGTCCACTCCAGTTACTCCGGCTTTTGCGCAACCGTCGGCAGATGGCACACCTTTTGGTGGCACCCCCTTTGGTAGCACCCCTTTGAGTGGCACTCCGGGAGAGGGTACCCCCGTCGGTACACCCGATGTACAGGGGTCTCCTGGATATGCCCAGGAGCGTGGACGGAGATGGGAGAGGGCCCATACAAGGCATACTCCTAGGGGTTATGGATACCTAGTGGATGGCAGGTCAGGAGCCATCATCATGAATGATGAGGGGAGGAGGGTGATGGCTCGCATGAGGGAGTTGTGCCAACAAGTTTTTCGGCACAACGTCCTAGATCATTGGAGAAACATACCGGAGGGGAGCAAGGAGTACGTAGTAGCATCCTTGCACGAGGAGTTCCCGGTGCCAGCCGCAGTGGATAGATTCTCTACGGGCTGGATGATGGATTGCATGCGTGCATACATGTCACATAGACGATTTGACGCACGCAAGGCAATCAAGAGTGGGGCTCCAAAGCCCGAGTGGTTAGATGCAGACGACTGGCGCCGACTGAGGGAGGAGGCTACAAATTCGCCAGGACGTTGGAGTCAGCAGCGAGAGGCGGCGAGGGCACGAATCGAGGCCGGATCGGTACATCATCTTGGGAGTGGCGGACACAGGACATATTTGGAGGACTTTGTAAGTTTCTCTTTTATTTTGCTTATTTGTTTTTTTGAGATATTATTTATACTGACAATCGTATTTCTAACAGTTAGCATTTTGTTTTCTTTGCAGCACTCCATTACAAATCGTGATCCGCAAGGCCTTGAGACTCGATATGCAGAGAGGCACGGTCTCAGATCATTGATCGACCGATTGTATAGATGCGGCGGCCCAGTAAGTCACTCATCTTTCTTGTCCGTAGTTACCATGAGATATTTGAATGCATTATTGTATGGTGGATTGATATGTTGTTTCCTTTTCTGCAGAATCCGTTTGATGCTCCTTTGCAGCGGGAAGAGCTTTCGGGGGACGAGGATTTGTAGCTCGCCCTTGGATCCTTAGAGCTCACATACCTTTAGTTTTTAGTCGCCCGATCTATGTAGACATTTTCTATGTATTAGTGATATTGTTTTATGATTGTACCAATCGCATTTTATGCGATATCATGTATTTATTTCATCTATCAGTTTTATGATTTCAGTACACATTCTTTTTGTTTGCAAACGCTTTGTATGCAGCAGTGCAGAAACTATTTTGTATGGCTCTCATACAACACACAGTGCTATATGTGGCAGGGCAGCTTGCTGCCCTGCCACAAATTTTTTTTTTCTCTGCTACCGTCGCTATTTGCGTCACAAATTTACTGCACGCGTCGCTATTGTTGTCGCTATAAGCGTCGCAAATTCTCTGTAACCGTCGCTATATGCGTCGCTATATGCGTTGCTATATACGTCGCATTTGCGACGTATATAGCGACGATTCTATGGCATCGTCAATAACGACGCTTTTTGTGACGACGGGGGCAGATTTTTTTGTTTGTATTTTCTTCGCTTTGAACGTCGCTATAAGGTCTATATCTTATAGTGTTGGGGAGCCTTAATTCACTAATTAAATGATTTGTGCTACCCTACCTTCACTTGCTAAAGGTATGAGAGTATAAGAAATTACTCTAATTTGAGCAAAACAATATGAATTCAAATATGAGAATAATCACTTATCTAGAATTGGATCTAATACTTGTTACATTAGATTGAAACCATTTCTTGTATAGGGTATGGGATTTTATCTCCATAATATTTCATTGATATACTCATGGTTATGTGTTGCTCCAAGGTGGAAGAAGCTAATTGTAGAAGTCAAATTTATGTTTGAGTATGTCACATACATTAAGGATTCATGTCAACTTTTCTAGCAAGGATATGTATTGTGCAACATCAAGTAGTGTTATTCCTTATCCAAGTCTACTAGTAGCAATATATAACTACTCTTTCATAAGAAAATTTTCGAGCCAAGAATATTTTGGGATTGGTTTCTTTGGGGGTTTTGGTAAAGATGAGAAAGCCTTTCAGGGTGCTAACTTGCTTGCACCTTGGGGATCCTCATTCTTATGCTAATGCATCATAATTCTTGAATTTCATTAGTTGTTGGATGTGACACATGTGGTCATAACTTGTGGTTGTGATTAATTCAATTCACTCTTAATTTAGATACTCTCTTGTTTCTACCATGGGGATTCTCATTTTTATCTCAATGCATCATAATTATTGAATCTTGTTTCTTATTAGATGTAATAGATGTGGTCAAAACTAATGATTGTGACAATTTGAGCTCACCCTTCATAAGTCATTACTAGCTTTGTTTTTAGTGAACTTATTATTGCTATACTAATTGAAAGAAACCTTTAAAGTATTCTCACGTTTATTAGTCTTGTCAAAAGATGGTATGGAACTATTTATTTCAGTCTTGTGATAAGTTTGTTGACTTCTCATCTTTACCATGGACTCTACTTTAATCGCTTTGTAAGAACTTAAAATTTCTTTTGTTTCCTTTTCTTATTCCTCTTTCTTTTGGGACAATGAAGGTTGAACTTAGGAGATTTGAGGCATTCAATTATTCTAGCAATCGAGTTGCTCCATTGCTCATCACTATTGGTCTTCTCCTCCATCTTCTTGTTTGGCATTCCTAGGCTAGGCCAAATGAAACTATTAGGGTACAATGATTCAACTACATCTCATTTTGGAAAATCATGCTTTTTGGTAGTTTCTATTTTACTAAGTTCTTCAACAAATTGTGTAGAATCAACTTTTTTTGGTGAACCAAAGGCTACATTTTCTGAGGAGATTTGGTGTTACTCTACTCCCATTGATGTAGCTTCTTCCTTAGCTTTTTATCTAGGATTGGTTATCCTTAATGAGGGAGAATTTGGGTTCTTGGATGGCACAATGAAGGTGGGTTGCTGACAATTTAGGTGAACATAACCAATTATCTTCTAGGATGACTCTTTGATAGTTCTTTACAACCTTTTTGTCTTGGAGCAGTTGGTTAGTAACCAGCTCTACATATTTGTCAGCATATCCCTCGTGGTTCTTCATGCCGTGATTTGATCAGGGGGTAGGGTGAGAGAGCTATATTTGTATTTTATTGTGTATTCTTCTTTGAAGCAATTGGATGCTCTTTAAAGTTTCTTTATGTATAGATGAGTTCATGGATTTGACAAGTTGAGTTACCCTATCCCATGGTCATGACCAATGAGAGTGGAATTTAAACACCAATGAAATGCTAGACAAGTGCCAAATAACAAGAATTTAAGGCAAAATCTAAAGGTTGAAGGAAGCGGAGGACACAGATCTAATAATGCCAAGTGTCAGGGGAAGATGGAAACTCAAATTACTTCCAAAGATGGACTTCATAATGGCTATAGATTTTTCATTATTTGAAGATACTGGCATGTTCCATAGTGGAATCTAATCAATTTGAAGATACTGGCCTATTCCATAATTTCTTCACTCTATTTCACCTATCTTCGCATGGAAAATGGTCAAATGATAAGACAGAATAGAAATGAGTCTCTCTCTCTCTCTCTCTCTCTCTCTCTCTCTCCTCCTCTCTCTCCTCTTGAAGGTGTGTTCATGCAGATAATTGTTGGAGGAGATTGGAATGAATATCGGTTGTTCGGATTCACCAAATTGTGATAGGATCATGTTGATATAGAGGAATGATGCTTAGTGTGGTTTGATGATCAATGGTGGGCTTAGAGGCTACCTGAAAATGCAAATATCAATTCTCAAAACCCAAGAAAATGTGATAAGCTCTATTTAATGATAATTTGAATCTTTTTTTATAATTCTTGATGTAAATCTTGTTCATATGCAATAGATATTTATTTGATAGTTTGTTGTAATATGTTTGAGGGTTGTGTGTCATAAAATTTAGAATCGATGCTCATAATCATGGGTTATTTATTTAAAAATAAAAAAACACATTTAAAAATTGGTATTTTTGTCATTTTGGGTAATGAGTATAAAGGCCTAGCTAGAGCCCTAGAGCTAATGTGGGGCCCAGTTGTAGACTTGACACCAAAATGTATGTATTTTTCTTCATTTCTATTGACGAATCAATGAGGCCAACAAAGTCAATGCCTCACTTCTCAAATGGATATAGGGAAATGATGGGTTGTAGTGGCATAACACTAGTTTTGGTAGACTTTCCTATTCAGTGACAAGCATCATAGTGTTTGGAGTAGTTATAGGTATCTTTTTATAATGTAGACCACCAATATCCTATGAGTAGAGCTTTTTTGATTGTCAATTCTCTTGTAAAAAGTGTCCTCCACCAGGGCTCAACATGGCATGCTTTTAGAACTATCCTAATCTTGTCACTTGCAACATATTTGCACAATAGTTGATCTTTGTCTCTCTTATACAAAGTGCCACCTAACAGGATGTAGGGGCTCATTCCAATAAAAGCTTCTCCTTCTCATAGCTAGAGATGCCTAGAGCATACTATTTAGTGGTCAAGAGATTGGCTATATCGATGTACCATGGGTTTATAGTCTCAACTAGGAAGAGAAAAGCATTAGGGAGGTTTGGTTCATCCTACTCCTCATCTTTGCTTTGAGGGATTCATGATAGATGATCAGCTAGGATATGGGAGTGATCAGGTTTGGTAACCACTTTAAAGTCTAACTAGAGCAAAAGGAGCGACTTCATCATTCTGCCTTTCACATCTACCTTATTCATATAGAATAATAGTTCCACATGGTCCATATAAAATTTGAAATGTTTTGACAATAGGCAGTGTTAGACTTTCTCCAAGGAAAGCACAATTGCGAGACACTCTAGCTCCATCGATATGTAGTTTCTTTCTCAATTAGTTACTTTCCGGCTAGCATAGTAGATAGGTTGGTATAACTTCGACGAGTCTTTTTAACATAAGATTACATGTAACGCTTGGACAGATGCATCAATGTGCATATGGAATTGCTTCATCCAATTAGGAGGTTGTAAGATAGGTGCTTCAATTGGACATTGCTTTAGAGTATTGAATGCTTTGTCACAATTAGTAGTCTACGTAAATTCTGTATCCTTTCTCAAAATCTTATGCAAGGGGACTACCTTTGTTGGAAAATGTGCAATGAACTATCTATAATAGTCCACATGGCCAAGGAATCTCCTCAACTATTTGAGTTTAGTTGGCATTGTTAGATCTACAATCTTCTTAATCATTGCAAGGTCTCTTGCTATCCCTTATGTAGATAGACAATGTCGAAGAACTCCTCAAGCGACTCTTCAAAGATGCATTTGTTAGGGTTGAAAGAGATCCCATACTCTTGATATTTGTGAAAGCACTATTCTGGGTGTCCCCAATGCTCATGAATTAGGCTATATACACAAAAGTTATCCAAGTATACCTTAATGAGATCATGCAGGTGATTTTGAAATGTAACCATCATCGCTCTTTGAATGGTAGGAAGAGCATTACTTACAGAGCCCAAATGGCATCACTCTATAAGCATAGGTTCGCCATCCTATTGTAAAAGTTGTTTTGGATTGATCTTCTTTTGCTATTTGGACTTGGTTGTATCCAGTGAATCCATCCAAGAGAAGGAATAGAGCTCATATTCAACCATTGCATCTAATACTTGGTCTATGAAAGGAATAGAGAAATAATCATTCTTTGTCTTGAAATTCGGCTTTCAGAAGTCCACACATATTGATAGCTTTCCATTCTTCTTGGATACTACCACAATGGGTGAACCCCATTTATTGTCTACTGAATAGATAAACTTGGCTTCAAAGAGATTCAACAATTCGACTTTCACATGGGTGAAGTAATTTAGATTCATATTCCTTTGTCTTTGCCTCATAGGTTTGGGATTCGGCTCTAGGTCAATGTGATGTTGACATGCCATAGGATCGATCCCCTTTCGATCTTTATACAACCATGCAAACACATCCAAGTGCTCCTTTAGTAGGTCATGTAGGATACGTAGCTCCTCTTTTCAAAGACTGATACCCACCTTCAGGTGACATTCACTACCATATGTGTCCATGAAAGTTAATTTCTTTTCATGTTCCACTTCATGGATGAAGGTCCTAGGGACTACTTCTTTTGGTATATATCTAACTCCTTCAAGAGAGTGGCCTCCTCGCCTAATGCTTCACTAGAAGCAGCTTCTTCTTTCCAATGGGACTTGATTAATTCTTTGGGATGCTAAAATGGTATCATTGTTGTTTTTGAATTTTATAGAAGAGTTAATTATCTCCTGAATCGAGGAGTCATCTTCTGAGGATACCTCCAGGAATGTCACATAACATGAACCATCTGAGTTCCCTTTGGGCTTCAGGACTAGTGTTTGTTGAAAAGGTGTATCATCATCAAACTTTCTTGAGAAGGATAAACTAGGGCTACAAGAGGCACTTGTGAAGAAAGGCTTATTTTTCTTGATCCATTTCTTATGGATATTTTGCCTATGATGTGATGCATTTACTAATCCAAAGGGTACCAAAGTCATTCTGTCTAACAGCATGGAATCTTCAGCTTCAACAGCTTCTAGAACTTCATCCTCATTAGTATTCTCCTCGGATTTATATAACTTCTTCCATATCACTTCCATTGTCTTCATCCCAACTTTCATTCTCATCTTTGAAAGACTCTGTCTTAGCCTCTATAGAAGATCTATATGACACTACAACAAAAAGGCCTCATAGATGCACATTTAGATGCGATTTTTGAATATAAAGAAATTCTTACGGGCGCATCTATCCGCCTGTCTATTTGCCCGTCTACCATTTCGCGTCTATAATCGCATGTATCAACGAATTTACACGCACAAATAGACGCGCAATAGATGCACATATACACGTGCATATAGAAACACTGGTAGATGTGCTTTTACAAGCACTGGTAGACGCGAACGGAAAACAAAAAATGTCATTTAAAAAAAAAATATTTAATTTCTTTTTTAAATTTGAATCATGAAGCGCGTGTATAAGCGCGTTTAGTCTGCACTATAGACGCGCGTATAAATGTGAATTATCTGCAATTTAGACGCGCGGATATATGCGCAAAACAGAATTGGGAAAAAAAAAACCAGAGAGCATGTGGTTGCAACCACATGCTTTCTCGTTTTTTTTTTCCCCCTCCCATACATCAGATTGTGCATTTGGGAAAAAGACAATGTATCTTACGGGCACGAGAATTGAAAATAAAAGTCCATGTATTCATTATATATCAAAAGAATTTACAAGGGAAGTTTAAGTGCTTGCGACCTAAAGCGTGGCCGCAAGCAGTAGACTCAAAGAGATATCGTACATATACAAGAAAAGAAGGCCTCATGAGGAGGTATGGTGCTCCTCTACGAATTTGAAGAGAAAACATCTTCGCTAGTACCACCATGGCTACTAGCATTGCTATCCCCGTCCTCGCTATGCTCCACATCCGGGTTCGCTTACACACACAAAAGATCAAGGTTGCTTATATAGGCAAGGTGGAGAAAAAGTTATAATTAGCTATACTTTTAATAAGAAAGTAAGAAAAACATACCTCCTCTGGCTGTCGAATCCTCATGGCCCGGTTGTATTGGTCCTCAGTGATGAGATCCTCCTCATAGAAGTGAAGCCATGTCGCTGCGCGATTATGGCCTCGTTGGTAACCTACCTCTCTAGGAGTAGGTGTCCTACGAACGATGGTAGTCTGCAAAACATTTAGATATATACAAACAATTATGAGTCACAATATATTAGAATAAAATATATAAAGAATTGAAAGAAATATAAATTTTAAAAAAATAGAAATCAAAATATACTTACAAACTCTGCCTCCCATGACTCTGCCGCCCGATCCGTAATGTGACGATCCCATTGTTTCCATTTGGATCCGTCGCGCCTCTCCGTGCTGGCGACTCTTCACTTTCTATGCTGCTTTCTTCTTGGCTTTCTTCCACTCTATGCAGTGGCACATAGGTGGTTGGCTATAGGCTCCACGCCCCTCCTCCAGTCTCCGCAGTGAGTCCCTGGCCCGTGTCATGAGGTGGGATCTTTTGTTGTGAAGCATATCCCTCACTTTTGTGTGTTCCCAATCATCCGAGAATCGCTGACCCTCAGGATTTGGGTACCTCCTATGGATTGCTCTCAATATCTCCTGCCACAAGCTGCTTTTCTGATTTTTGAAGGCAATGAAACAATCTTTATACGTCGCATGCACGACACTCCTCATATACGCCATTACATCCCTTCCCTCATCATCATGAAAGATGCCACCAGCATCTGTAACTCTATAATACTGGCATACAACCTCCTCTATGTGATCTACTGGTGAGGGTTATCGCTCGCCACCTCCTAGGCAACCCCCACACAAGCCTCGTCCTCCCCCTCGACTCTCCCTCCTCCCTCTCTGTCGACTACCCTCTCCCTCGCTGGCGCGTGTATCATCGCGTGTATACTGCAGAGCACACGCGCCAGCACACGAGCTCTAAGATGCGCCCTCAGACGCTATGAGAGGAAACATTTTTCGCGTCTATATCAACGTCTACACTGAGATGTAGACGCGCTATCAGACGCACTCGATCGGCTGATTTTAGGCAGACGACCGCCATTGATGATTTACAAAATGCAATACATAATGGAATCACAAACCCTAAATACACAGACAGAGCATAGAGAGGAAGAGAGAAACAAAGAGAGAGAGAGAGAGAGAGAGAGACTCACCTTGGGTGTTTGGTGTGGCGGGTGGTAGCGCTTCTTCCTTCTCCTTCTTCCTCTCCTTGGTAAGTTACCCTCCCTTGATGCTTGCTTGCTTCTTCTTGTTCTCCTCTCTCTTGTTCTCTCTTTCTTCCTCATTATATTCTAGAGTTTTTGCTGAAAATCTATTGCATTTGGTGATTTCAACTTGGTTTAGGATGAATGATCTCATCATTCAAACAATGAATCCTCCATTAGATAAAAAAAGACTAGCAATGAGGATTAGAATGCTCAAGATTAGGAGGCATGTCTCAGTCAATATATCCCATGTCCTTTTAAGTGTCTCCCAAAAGGTTCTCAGATAGTTTTTACTTATACCACATCACCGTCACATGTTTCACATGTTAGACATGGAAAACTTAACAACTTCACATGCACTAAAGAGGTTCACTAATGGTATTAAACGCATACCAATAGACTCGCACACATAGCCTCACATTGATTGCACCTTTTTCAAGTTTGTATAAGAGGCAAGGAATCGTTGACTTGATCTTACAATTGATGGCATGATTTGTTCTAGACTCTTTTTGTTCTCTCATAGTCTATGGTCCTTGTCAACTATAATATTCCACATGGCTTTCTATGAAGAAAGGACCTAGACTTGGATGCTATAATGTCAAGAATATAAATGTTTATCTCCATTCATTGATTAAAGAGATTAAGATATTGTGGGACAGAGAGATTACTACAAAAGAAATGAACAAGCATATTGGGAGGCATTTCATTAATATAGAAGGCATTCTTATGTGGGCCATGCATGACTTTTTGGGTTTTGGAAAGTGTTCTCATTGTTTTCTCTAATGTTACACTTTTAAGTTTTTATTGACTAGTTACAGATGCTATGGCAAGCCTGGTTACCTCAAGCTACCATGCACATCCATTGTGTGGAGAAATTTTGGATGTTCAAAGGTCACAGAGGATGAATAAGATATTTTATCAAGGATACACATCATTTTTATTAGAGAGCCATGATTTGTTACAAGGATTCCTTGGACCACCTCCTACATAAATGAATGCCTCACCTTGGTATGAGTGAGAAAAGATCCACAAAGTATTCAAGGATGGACTATTCAAAACTTTACGTTTTATTTTGCATATTGTGTGTTTTATTTTGCATAAGACCACCTCCTACTAAAACTTTGTATTCAAGGATGGACTTGAAAAAGATAGGTAAGATGGAGGCATATAAGCTCTCATGTGTATATACCTTCTACTCCTTGTCTCCTTTCCATTAAAGAGGAGTATATAGTGAAGCAAATCATCAAGTTTATCTAGACATTGGCGTATATGATGCGTTCTCTCAGGTCCGCACTTTCTAAAGACGACTAGGTAATAGGATTAAAATCCCATATTTGGCATAAGAGCCATGTTTGTTTTTGTGTGATAGTCATGACTTCGTTATGTACATATTGTGTTTTATTTTGCATTGATCCATAGTATGTAATGATTAAAGTTTTAGAAAGTCTATGCTACCGATCATCTTAATAAAGAAATAAGAATGATATGGCCCTTAGTCTTCTCATGTCAAGGATTGGGGAAATTGAGCTTTTGAAGCATCTCTGAGAATGTGTTGTACCCAAGAGAGATCCTAAACACAACAAGAGTAGAGTCAATCCATGATTCAAGAATGATGTCACCCAATTGTGTGGCTGTCTAGACAGAAAAAATACATCTATGATGGTTGGTTGATAGCATGGCAGACTTTCAATTTGTTCAAGCTTGTTTTTTAAACTGAAAATTATAATTTTCCACCACAATTATAGTGACAATTACATAATTATAGTGACAAGACAATCTAAAAGCACTATATTCTAACAAAAGACATTACCTGAACTGCATACAAGCATGGGACTTGCAATTCCATTGGCATATTGTGTTGTTGAAAAAAGGGTCTCCTGCAATACACAGGCTTGAAATTGTGAAAAAAGAGGATAATCACATATACACACCACTACACTAGATAAAACATGTTTGATTACCACAGTGCTCTGGTCTCCCAACTAAGAAAATACAAAATGTCCCTCTCTTTGTTCTCTTGGATCAAAGTACAAGACTATATAGCACTTGCCATTGTAAAACTTTCCATACTTTCTTGAAGATGTAGCCTCTTTTGAGTTTGATTTTATATGCTAGACTTGAGCAACACTCCATTAGTTTGATTGTTGATCCCCTGTAGTCATGCCCTGCCATAAAGAATATTAGCCATTAAAAAAATTAGCCACTGATATACACACAAAAGGACTTGCTATAGCATACAGAGAAGAGCCTACTATGACATTGGATGTCATGCCATGCATCCCCATTCACACATTGCCTTTGTGCATACGATCAGAGAGAAAGCCAATCCACTACCTAAAGACACTCAACAAGTTGCCACACAAATACCAGACATGGATAATGCTCATGCATTTGGTCAACCAGATAACATAAAATAAGACAATAGAACAAGGAAACTTGTAAAGCTAACTGAATCCAATAATGATTTTAAGGAGAGAAACAAGGCTAGGTATAGACTAAGATGTCAGACTATTATATGCAAATATTTATGTTACCAAAATGTATATCCAACCCCTTTTAATCAGGGTGTTGCAAGGTACAGACTATTACCTTTAGTCCTCAATGTGGCCCTCTTCTTGCTTCTAGTAACTAAAATTACAAATCCTCAAAGTTTTGAGCTTCAATTCAAGTGGGGACTAGTCATATGCATTCAGATCATCTAGCTAACAAACATGTGTGCTTGTCTTCATTATGTCTTCATTCCTGATTGAAGCATCAACTGAGTTGGCACATGACTATCAATACCAATTTCATTGTCAGAAAATCTTCAAGGGAAAGGTGAAAGTCTCACACTACAAGAAAAGTGTTTTCGTTCCAAATCTTGAAGAAAGAATCATAAGCTTAATAATTTTACAACCACCACTACATAAGAATATTTGGAAGCTTGTACAATAGACCACACCTTACCATGTAAAAACATTGATCCATTAAAAATTAGGACTTGCTCATCATCCATGTAGCCCTCTTCTTTCTACCAATAGCTAAAATTACAAAACCTCAAAGTAACCTACTGCAACAACAAAACCAATTCATATAGAGAGATGCAGATATCACGTATCAATCCAAAAACATAACAAGTCCATTCTAACTCTCATAAATTCTCTCACTTACTCTTGGTCTTCTTAACAACTCCATGGGACAAAAATATCCATGACAATGTTTATAATAGAGATAAAGGAAGTTGACTAGACTGCCCAGTGATGTTGCTTTCACTACTACAAGATAGGCACTTAGGTTTACAGTATTGGGAAAAAGGCGTGTAAGTAGAAAGGGGACACGGGGTTGAAAAAAAAAAGGTTAGGGGTGTATGAAGTAAAGAAATCTGAGGGTTAAAACACGGGGTTTCAAAGAAAGATGGGACTTATGGATTTCGGCACGGGGATTAAGGGTTTTTGAGGTCAAGGGAATTTGGGCTAAGGTGGCTTTCGAGGGATGCTAGGGGGGCAAAGGGTTTCTAAAGGTTAGAACCGGGAGGGAATGAAAAGGGTAAGGAAGGGTATAAGAAGGGGAACTTGAGGGTTTTAAAAACCCGGGGGAGGGAGAATGAAAAAGCACAGGAAGGGATATGAGGGGGTGAATGGGGGCTTGATTAGCCCCCCCTTAGGAAGCTTCTACAATGAAGCTTCCTTTATCACGTGGCAAGAGGGGGGGGACAATCTGCGGGGGGGGAGGGGGGGAAATGGGAAGTCTGACGGTGGCCGACAATGGCGCTGTGGGGAGGGAAGGTGGAGGTGATAGGCGGCAGCGGCGGCTAGTGACGGCGCATCAGGCGGCATCAATCGAGCAAGGCGGCGGCATATATTCTTCTCCTCTTCCTCCCCTTCAACCGTGCAGCCCTCCCTCTTTAAATAGGGGAGGGGAGGGAATCCTCCCCCCCTTGCTTGTCAGCTCGCATGGCGAAGAAGCCGAGCAAGCTCCACCAAGGAGCTTGCTGGCTCCTCCATTCCCCATCTCACGCTCTAGCTCGACACGCCGCCGTGAAGGCGAATTTTTTTTTTCTTTTATATATTTAATATATTACGTTCTCTCCCCCTTAGAATAATCGAGATGTCCTCATCTCGAGATAAACTGGGGATATTGATGGTTGAGAGTGCCTTCATCTACCCAGGTGGCATCCTCTTCGGAATAATCTTTCCACTGGACGAGGCATTCTCTCAAGGTTCTAGATCTTAACTGTCTCTCCCTAACACCTAAGATCCTATCCGGCCTTAGTTCAAGGACTCCTTGACTAGGCATTACAATTTGTTGGTCATCAAGTACATGGTTAGGGTTGGGTACATATTTTTTCAATAGGCTGATATGGAATACATTGTGAGCCTTTAGGTTCTCAGGGAGTTGCAATCTATAAGCATTGGGTCCTAGGCATTTGAGGATTTTGTACGGCCCACAATACCTTGGACTTAGCTTCTTGCAATCTCCTAGGGATAGAGAACTCTTTTTAGGGCATACGCGAATGAAGACCATGTCTCCTTCTTCGAAGACTCTTTCTTTACGCTTCAAATCTGCGTATGCCTTTTGTCTATCTTTGGCCACTTGTATGTCTTGTCTTGTTGACTTTATTTGATCATCCATGTCTTCCAACATTTGTCTTGACGCTTCAACCCTTAGGGTTGGATCAGAAAAGTTTAGGGGCCTTCGACAATCATGACCATACAATGCTTGGAAAGGGGTCATCTGAGTGCTTTGTTGGTAAGAAGCATTGTAGGAAAACTCTACCAAAGACAAGTATTGAATCCACTTCTTTGGTTCTCGACAATTATCTTGGTTGCCCTCCCACTACAGATGAGGTTTTCAATGTGATGTCTGGGACACCTATCACATCTTTGCCTACACAGGGATCAGCTGAGGTACATGGATCGACCCAAGCACGTACATCTGCAGAGGCATGTGTATCGAGTGAGGTAGAGGGTAGTGCACGTCGAGGGAGGAGGGAGAGTGGTGCAGGAGGACGAGGAGGTTGAGGGCTTTGTGGGGGTTGCCTAGGTGGTGGCTCTCGATCCCCCTCACCGGAAAATGAGAGAGGTGAGCCTCCACAAATGTACTACTCTATCACTGATATTGGTGGTATCTTGCATGACTTCGAGGTCACATACAAAGATTGCATGATTCCCTTCAAGCACCAAAAAAATGGTTTGTGGCAAGAGGTGCTGCGGGCAGTACATAAAAGGTACCCTAATCCCGAGAATTCACGATTCTCAAATGATTGGGGATGGTCAAAGGTGAGAGACGTGCTTCATAACAAGAGGTCTCACGTTATGACGCGCGCCAAGGAGTCATTGCGGAGACAAGAGCAGGGGCGCCCTGGATATGGTCAACCACCCAATTGCCACTGCAAGGAGTGGAAAGAGGCCAAGAAGAGAGCAACAGAGAAAATGACAAGTTGCCAGCATGTAGAGGCGCGACGTATCCAGATGGCAACCATGGGATCGTCGCATTATGGATCGGGTGGCAGGGAGTCATGGGAGGTTGAGTTTGTAAGTATTATTTGATTTCTTTTTTTAAATTAAATTTTGTAATTTGTTTCACTTCATTATGTAGTGTGTTTTAATACGTTGTATGTTCAAATTGTTTTGTAGTTCCATATCGTTCGTAGGATGCCTACTCCTAGAGAGGTAGGCTACCATCGAGGTCATAACCGGGCGTCCACTTGGCAGCATTTCTACGAGGAGGGACTCATCATGGAGGAGCAATATAATCGTGCCATGAGGATTCCACCACCAGAAGAGGTATGTTTTATTTTTTACATGAAAAGTATAGATCAATATGATTTATTCTTTGTAATGGTATTTATATACTTTAATCCTTTGTGTAGGCGAACCCTAATGGAGTTGAGGATAGCGAAGGGGGGACTAGCAGTAGCGGTGGCAGCAACGGCAACGGCATAGGCAGCGGTGGTGGTAGCGATGATGATGCCTCTTCTGAGGAGATATAGAGGAGCCCCATGCATGCATGCCTCCCCTTGGCTTATAATTTTCATTTTTGATATGTATTACTTTCAGCTAGTGCTTGTGATCATGACATCACAAACACTAGAACTCATAATGTAAAAACGTTTCATCTATATATATGAAATTTTGTGTGCTACATACATTATTTTGTTTTCAGTATCCAATCTTCGAAATAATCTTTCTCTGTTTTCCCTAAGTATACAATTTGATGTTGATGGGGGAAAAGGCCACATGCTCTCTTGTTTTTTTTTTATACCTCTGTTTTGCGCCTCTATCAGCACGTCTAAATTGCAGGATAAATGTGCGTCTTTTCTCGTCAAAAACTTTCAGAGTAAACACGGTTTTAGACGCGTAGATACACGCGTGTATAGACGCACAATATGAATATATCCACTTTTTTATAAATATGATTATATATTTACATAGCGCGTTTATACGCGCGTCTAAGTGTGTGTCTACTTCTGACTATAAGTGCGCTTTTAGACGCGATTTTGTAGATGCGAAAATAGACGCGTTAATAAACGCGCCCGACTTTTTTTTTCACAATTCAAATATTGCGTCTACAAGCGTGTCTATGGAGCCTTTTTGTTGTAGTGTACTTACTCTTTAGCTGAAATGGATGGGACCATGATAAAGATTCCAATAGTTGGGAAACGAATCAAACTCTTCAAACGAATAGAATCTTCAACTAATGAACTTGATGACTTAAATATAAGCCCTCTACTTGAAGACATGCAGGAAGAAAAAGACTTAGAGAATGAAGATGAAAAAAAAGACCCTCCTTGACCTATAATCTTATGAAATGGCACATGCCGGAGGATGTGTAGGTTAGGAGGGGGTGAATGTCAAAGAGTTTACTGTTCATAATATAAATCATAGGATTCTCATGAACACAGAAGAGCTTCACTAGAAGTTATATGAGAAATTTGCATACAAAATTCAGACATTGTTATTCAATTATACCATGTATATTTATGAAAAATAAGTCTATGGAAACCTACAACTTGGTCACCTAAAAGGAATTGACAGTCTACATGATAAATCACATTAATTTAGGTACAAAAATATGGTCAAAACCCAAGAAAGATGCCAAAAACTGCCAAAAGTCCACTAGATCCACATGGGACCAGGAGTACCAGACTTAAGTGACCAGCAAGTGACCTAGGCTGGTCAAAAAGTGACCAGGGACTAAGCAGGGAGCAGCCCGCATTCTTCGGCGCAAAATGTGGGCTGCACTGTTTGAGGCAAACTGGAGAGAGCTGGAGCTATGGTGCATGAAATGGATCATGCAAACTGAAGATCAACAGGCCCAACTACTGAGGATGTAAACATGGTGAGAACTCCACTTCTCTGCCTCTTTGGTTTGATGAAAATGCATGCTAAAACAGTCTATAAAAGAGGAAAATCTGAGAGAAGAGTATTCAGCCTGCTCTTATGCATGACTTCTCTCATTTTGTTTACCTTATTCTTGGTCCAATGAAGCCCGACTTGTACCCAAGTACTTGAGTGACTTTGGGGCAAGCAAAGGGTGAGGATATTAAAGACTTATGGGCTGTTATGGGCTGAAATAACTAGTCATAAACAGGGCAGCCCACTGCTATGGTCCATTTTTATGAGCAAAAATGGGATTTTTATGGTTGTAATGGAAGGAAATGACATCTTTTCTTCAGGATATTTTTCATAAATGATTAGAAGTGCTTCCTCTTGAGTTTATGCACTCATTTTGAACTTGATTATGGGCTGGAATTTTCCGTTTTAAAACAGGGCTGAAGCTAAAATTATACTTTTTCAATTCATTTCATGTATCTTTGGCCCAAATCTTGGATGCATTTGAATCTATCAACAATATACTTAAACCAAAGGGTTGAAATCCATCTATGTACTTGAAATAAATGCCATTAGAGCTTGCATTTGACATTCATAAATAAATTGAGAATCTGAAAATATCCTTTATGATATGATGTATGTATCCAGAGGCATTTGATGTAATCAAGTTAGTCTTATTCCTTCTGTTCATGTATGCTAAGTACATAGTGAAAAGGCTTGAACTCTTCTTCCGTACCTAAATCATTTCTAGATCCCGGATCTTATTAAACCCCAATCCATTTTCCCTTCCCGAATCTTGAATTCTAAACTCTTCTTCTGCACTAAAAGCCCCAGTGGTAGACCTTCAACTCTTAACGCGATGACAACGCATTGAGCTCGAATGTGCGTTTGGCAGCGCATCTGTGTTGCATCTTAGATGTGAAAATAGACGTGCTGGACAGAAGATTGACTTAGGAGCGTGTCTGAGGGCGTGTCTAACCTGCAATTTAGACGCGGGGATACACGCGCTAGGTCTCCCAGTTCTCATAATAAACAATATATTTTTGCAATGATGAATGTGACCAATCCCATGTTTGTGTTTATTAGTTTTCTTGTTTATAAGACACATTAGCACTTAAGTTCTATGCTCAATGTCTAAAGAAAGCTCTTTGAAACTGTAGGTGATATATGATTTTTTGTATACAAATAAATTTGTCTTTTTCCTGTGTTTTTTTTGCAGATGTCGTATCCTGGTTCATCTAGCAATGATCCGGATTTGGATCACATGAATGATACATTGGCCTCCTTTGGCAGGGGGTTCAATGCATTTTTTGGAGGTTTTCCTAGTAGGGAAGAATTCATGGGAGAGATGACCAGACACCTTGGCCGCTCTCCCATAGCGAACGAGGTGTTTAGTGTCATGTCTGGGACGCCTCTGACGTCTTTGTCTGGCACTACTTCCCAAACTTCACATGCAAGTACTCCACATGCAGATACTCCATATGCAGGTACTCCACGTGCTCCACGTGCATCTGCAGAAGCTCGTGCGTCCAACGAGGCAGAGGGTAGTCGACAGAGAGGGAGGAGGGAGAGTCTAGGGGGAGGACGAGGCTTGTGTGGGGGTTGCCTAAGAGGTGGCGAGTGATCACCCTCACTAGTAGATTACGTAGAGGAGGTTGTATGCCAGTACTATAGAGTTACAGATGCTGGTGGCATCTTTCATGATGATGAAGGAAGGGATGTAATGGCGTACATGAGGAGCGTCGTGCATGCGACGTATAAAGATTGTTTCATTGCCTTCAAAAATCAGAAAAGCGTCTTGTGGCACGAGGTGTTGAGGGCAGTCCATAGGAGGTACCCAAATACTGAGGGTCAGCGATTCTCGAATGATTAGGGACGCACAAAAGTGAGGGATATGCCTCACAACAAAAGATCCCACCTCATGACATGGGCCAGGGACTCACTGCGGAGGCAGGAGGAGGGGCATGGAGCCTATAGCCAACCACCTATGTGCCACCGCATAGAGTGGAAGAAAGCCAAGAAGAAAGCAGCTGAGAAAGTGAAGAGTCGCCAGCACACAGAGGCACGACGGATCCAAATGCAAACCATGGGATCGTCGTATTACGGATCGGGCGGCAGAGAGTCGTGGGAGGCAGAGTTTGTAAGTATATTTTGATTTCTAGTTTTTTAAAATTTATATTTCTTTCAATTATTTATATATTTTATTCTAATATATTGTGACTCGTAATTGTTTGTATATATCTAAATGTTTTGCAGACTACCATCGTTGGTAGGATACCTACTCCTAGAGAGGTAGGTTACCGTCGAGGCCATAACCGCGTAGCCACATGGCTTCACTTCTATGAGGAGGGTCTCATCACTGAGGACCAATACAACCGGGCCATGAGGATTCGACAACCAGAGGAGGTATGCTTTTCTTACTTTCCTATTAAAAGTATAGCTAATTATAACTTTTTCTCCACCTTGTCTATGTAAGCAACCCTGATCTTTTGTGTGTGTAGGCGAACCCGGATGTGGAGCATAGCGAGGAGGGGGATAGCGACGCTAGTAGCCATGGTGGTACTAGCGAAGATGTTTCCTCTTCAGATTCGTAGAGAAGCACCATACCTCCTCATGAGGCCTTCTTTTCTTGTATATGTATGATCCATCTTTGAGCCTACTGCTTGCGGCCACGCTTTAGGTCGCAAGCACTTTAACTTCCCTTGTAAATGCTTTTGATATATAATGAATACATGGACTTTTATTTTCAATTCTCATGCCCGTAAGATACATTTTCTTTTTCCCGGATGCACAATCTGATGTATGGGAGGGGGAAAAAAAACCAGAGAGCATGTGGTTGCAAAGCATGCTCTCTGGTTTTTTTTTTCCAGTTCTATTTTGCGCATCTATCCACGCGTCTAAATGTCGCGTTTATATGCGTGTCTATAGTGCAGACTACACGCGCTTATACATGCGCTTCATAATTCAAATTTAAAAAAGAAATTAAATATCTTTTTAAAAAAGATGATATTTTTTGTTTTCCGTTCGCGTCTACCAGTGCTTGTAAAAACGCGTCTATCAGTGTGTCTATATGCGCGTGTATATGTGCGTGTATATGCGCGTCTATTGCACGTCTATTTTTGCGTGTAAATTCGTTGATACATGCGATTATAGACGCGAAATGGTAGACGCGCAAATAGACAGGCAGATAGACGCGCCCATAAGATTTTCTCTGTATTCAAAAATCGCGTCTAAATGTGCGTCTATGAGGCCTTTTTGTTGTAGTGGTACAAAATGTATAAGTATTTCAATGTCAAAAATTTTCATTTGTGCAATATTGTGGACTTAAATGAACTAATACAAGGTCAATGGGATGCATGAAATCTTAAAAATCACCTATAAAGCATATTCATGAACTTAGTGAGGAGGACTCTACATGAAGAAAGATGATCCCATATGCTTCTTAAGGAAGAACCATGTCTAAATACTCAAGGTTGCCTATGATGTCAAGGAATCCTTCCAAAACATGGTGTGTCATATTTTAGAGAAGCTATGAATTCAAGAAAGGTGGTACCTTTGTAAAATTGGAATGTAGAACAAGATGTTATTTGAACATCTTGATTTCATATGAATAAAAAGGACACAAACGATCAAACATAGAGTGTAACAAGATGTTATTTAAGGATCTTTAGTTTGTATCGATAAAACGGACATCCAATGTTATTTGAAGATCTTGAGTTTGTATAAATAAAATGGAGATTTGATTGTCAAACATAGACTAGGACATTGAAGATGGAAGAAGAAGATTGGTGGGAATAGAAAATTTGCTAGTGTAGGAATGAGAGTGAGATTTTGACTTTGATACATTCTCACGTTGGATCAAGAGAAAGATAGCTTAGGATGGTCAAGTGATAAAGTGACCTTTTCTTTGTTGGCTTTGCAAGAAACTTCCCCATTATATAGAACTAGTTCTATGTATGGAAGATCATAACTAATAGTATGCACAATATGGCTTCTCTAACATGGTTATCTCTCTACATGTTTGATCTAGCTCTAACAAAGTTATTTGGCATCGCTAGTACATTTGCAATGCATGAGAACTTGTGCATTGCAATGCAGCCTTCTAGGGCAATGAGTTGGCCTAGCATATTGTGTGATGGCGAATGGGGACTCCAAAGACACTTTTTGTGAACAAAGAAATATGTTGAGCATGAAGGAGCCAATCGTAATGCTACGCCTAGTGAAGCATTAATATGCTCATTAAAGAGCCAATTGTAATGCTACGCCTAGTGAAAACCATGTAACTTTGGAGGGATTCAAGGATATGGGGACTTTTAGAATGCAGATGGTATGAGCTTTTACCATAGGGTTGCTAGGAGTGGGCAGGGTGATGTCAAAAGAAAGTTAAATGAGTCTCTAACATGAGGAATTTTATTTTGTACATGCTTTCTGGGACTGAGAAGTTCATTCTTAAAAATTCCCGTCATCTTAGAAGTTGGGAACATCATCAAATGAAGCAAACAGTAAAGATATCATTGAGGACTGCTGCATTACTTCCACGTCCTCGCAAGTGTTGTGCGTGTAGCATCTGGTGACCAAAGTGTCTCTCGGCCTATCAAGCCTTGAGAAGCGACGGTACAATTTCTGAAATAAGGTCTGCGAAATAGGCATCATATGCTGTCAAAAGAGTTGTCCATATGGTAATAAACCCTAGAATAGAGATCAGTTAAGTCGATCAAAGAGTACCTGTACTTCCTTCATCTTGTAGGAACTCCGTCCAACGTTATTTTGGGGATTGACGGGGTCCTCGATACAGAGGTGGTAAGCATGATCAGCTTGTAACTGATCTACGTCTGGCTCCTTGACGAAAATGCCTCCTTGGCGACCATTGCCAGCATCCTGCAACCAGGCACAAAAATTAACAGTTTATACAGTGATATTGGACAGTTTCCTCGTAATTATTCGATCTGCTTACCATGATCAACGCTTACTCTGACCATAGTCATACCTGTAGGACAATTCTGGATTTTGTAAAGTCGACATGGAATCCGAATGTATATAAGAAACCAACCAAAAGGCCTGCTAATACAGGCTGGGTACCAGCCCGATCGTCCTTCCAGAATTTGAGAACAGCTTGCACTTTCTCTCTGGCCTCGGAGAGATATAGCATCTCTGTTCGTCGGCAGTCGTCATTGTCATCGTCGTCATCAATCTCACTTCCAAACTCCTGGGACCACTGAGAATGGCATCCTCCCTTGCTACCAATTTTGACGTCCTTGTCATCGTCATCCTTGTCGTCATTGTCATCCGAATCCATGTCGGCGTGCTCATCCAGTGAGACTTGGTTGTGCTGCATAAGTACGCATACCACACTGACACACAATTACAGCAATGACTTCCAAAATATGACGTACTTCAGATGACAGAGGGCCTACATTGTAATCTATACCTCCAGATATGCTATGACTAGCAGGGTCAAGGTGTAGGAGCCTAGGCCACCAAGGTAAACGGAGCCCAGGCCGCAATGATGGAGGACGGACTTTAGGAGTAACAGCTGGAAGGGAACAGAATAATAGATGCGTATTAGAAATTCAACGATAATGTCAGACCTAAAAGTTACAGTGACAGTATCCATCTCCCTCCATCTACCACAGAAACCTAGCACTCGCAATGCCGCTGTCCAAAACGAAAAAGAACACGATATTGGCTGTGGAGATGAAGCAGATAAGAATGGTTTATCAATTAAAGTACGTTGTACTATGATACGGTTGTGTATAAGTTGATGAATAAGAAAATTTCGAACAGTCAAGTAATCATGAGCTCTGAGACTCAGAGATAAGAATGGCTTATCAATTAAAGTACGTTGTACTATGATACGGTTGTGTATAAGTTTATGAATAAGAAAATTTCAAACAGTCAAGTAATCATGAGCTCTGAGACTCAGATACGATTACTTACCAGAGGAGCGAGAGCTGGCAGTTCTTTGAGCTTGCGCAAGACGTAGGCTCGCGAGGCAGTCCCCGTATGAGGCTGAGGACGTCCATCATCATGAGCGGCAATATCATGGTCAGGATCCGGAACTTCGGTGTTATTGTGCAATATGGGCCGGGTCATGATGGTAACGTCTAGCTGGATGCCGAACGACCGGTGCTCGGCCTTCAAGACCGGCACCCGCGCCCACAACCCGGAAGTGTCGCACCTGCCCCTGAACCAACACTCAGGCTGGCGCACAACCGCTCGCCTTGTCGGGGGTTCTTCCACTTCCGGGAGCGGCCTTAGAACGTAGGCCAACTCTTCCAAGTAAAGACGCTGGACACAGTTTGTTCCCCCAGCGCGCCTTGCAAGATTTTCATAATGCAGACGCTTGGCAGACGGTACTGCCCGCTCGCCGCCTTCCACGTCCACAACGACATCCAAGTCGCTGTGATGGTTGCCGAGCCCCATCGACATGGATCCGAAAACCTGCAACCATGCAGTTAGATTATTGACTTGTCCTATTCATGTACTCACATACTATACGTTGTAAACGCAAGTCTAAACGCAAGCAAATATATGACAGACATATATAAGCAGTGTCCTTTAGTCTACTAGCTGTAGGCGCAGGGACAAAACGACCTACGATTAAAATTACGCTAATAAATCATTGGAACTAAAAGACGCTATGACTCATTGCGGGCAAATGGTACCTGAATTTTGCATGTTGGCCAGAGCGACCTCATAATCTGTAGCATGCAGCTCAGGGAGAAATCTACCTCAACTGCGGTGAGGCGCCATTCCGGCCGCGTCGCCTCGGCAAACGCCAGGATATCGTCGTGGAGATTCTTGGCGTCCTCCATCTTCCGCCCATACATTAACGGCAGCTTGGGGCAAGATGAGACTGTAAAATCAGACTTCGAAGAACTGGCGTGCTGATCCATGTTGTGGGATACGGAATGGTAATCAAAAGAAACAGGTTAGCGCAGATTGTAATGTTGTCGCACCTGCACAAGTAAAGATCGCAACAGTATATAAACTACAGAGCCAGCTCAAGCTCAACGATCAAATGCCGATTTCAGGCCAGTTTGGGTTATAAATTCATAGCTTTCCAGAGGCAGTTTTAGAACCAATATTAGGGTTTCTACTACAAACCCTACTGGCTAGTCGGCCTGCTACAGCGCGATATTGTATTGCACGCAACAATAATACACACAGAACTAAGATAAATTGTTCGTGCTCGACACATCAACGCAGTTTCGTCCTTTAATATTTTAATTTTCCATAGTGCGATATACTAATCTATTAATGGTACATCATCGGCCGATTGTATAATAGAGTACAATTATATAACTTAATTATATAATAATGCATCTCAACCTGCATGATTGCTACCACCAACGGTATGGCATCTTAGGCCATTGCACACTATCTTCGCTTATTTTGTTGTGAAGTTTGCAAAGCGTTACTAACACAAGTGCATATGTGAATGGGGTAAAGGCGCCACTAGGGGGAGGGGACCAAAAGAAGTTTATTTTCAAAGGTCACTCCTCCCCAATTTACAAAAAGAAAGAGAATTTAAGGAAGACTCTCTCTCCTATTGGTGCACATTGCCATTTCTCTCTCCATCCTACTTTTGGAGCATTCACAACCTCCCCTTTATCAATTACTTGCAGAGAACATAAGCAATTTTATGTACGAGCTCTATCTTCATAGGTTGCCTAACTATTTTCAACATTCGTATAAATGCGAAGTAGTATGTACCTCTACTAATCCCATGATGTCTTGCCTATGCCCATGCCCTAACATTGCTCTCACTATTTATCGATCCTAATCATCCAATCAATGGTGTGAGATAGCAAATCAATGATGTTGATGACCACGTGCTTGATCAAAAGGCCTACATCAAACCAAGGGGAATTGTGTCTAGTGTATAAATCTACTCAAACCTTGTAATCTGAGTGTTCCCCACCCCTACTGCTTTATACACCCCAAATCCTTCTGTTGCCCTAACAAACTCCCCTTCTCTCTACCTGCCCCCATATCCATTCCTCAACCTCTAAGATACTATGAGTGTGCATCTTGCTTCATATATCATCATCCACAACTAACTAGTATCTTATGCACTAATTTGTTGTTGGAAAAGTGCAGCTATAAAGCTCCAACTACGGAGGAGTCCATACAAAGCTAGCCAGTCTTCGCACCCAAAAAATAGCTGCACAAATCACAAACCCCTTCCTCCCCAAGGATTAGTACAACCAATCATCAAAATTGAAGGTGGCAACAAGTTAATTTCTTACTCCTTCACTGCACTTCCCAACACATTCAATCAACTCCCTTAATAAGGTCAACTAATATATAGCCTAAACTTAAACCCACATTTTCAATTATCTATCATGAGAACCTTCTGAGAAAATTTTGACAGTTGCATCATAGATGAGAGCTCTATGGTAAGCTACTATACCTATATTTTATCAATAGTGTTGTCTTTTTTCTACATACATTTTGACATTAGCTTTCTTGTAGTTCAAGGGTGCTCAAGGTGCTAGGTTATAATTCCTACATTGCACATTTGTGTTTGTCAATACTAATTTCTTATTTTTTATTATAAACGCCACAACAACCAAGAACACAAAGAGAGGTGCTCAAAAGAACAACCCATTTCAACTTGCGAAGCGTCATACCAAGTCAACCACCCTTGCAAGCTTCAAGAATGAGACTGTGCCGCTTTAAGCAATAAGCATAGTAGTCACAACTAAGATTGCATAGGATATGCAAGCACCTTGTGAGCTCGATATCCAATCTTAAGTGCCCATTGTTGTTCAAAGACCTAGAAGGAGAATGAGGCCTTACATGAAGGCTTTGTTTGCTACAACTCGAGTTATGGAGAGTAGGATGCCTCACAAAACTACTATGTCTCACTATGGATACACCAATTTACATTGGGTGCATGGTTAGAAGGAAGAACTACTATGAAGCATAAAGGATCATCTCCCAATTTGTTGAAAGAGAAAAAAGATGCAATGGTTCAATGGTGCTTCAAGCAACATATGGGTCATGAGGCTACTACTCAAGACCTGATTATGAAGGTGTTGAAATTTGCCAGAACCACGATAGAACCATTTATTGATGGTATTCCTAATGGTAGTTGGTTGGACAAGTTTAGGAGGCGCCATCTCAAGCTAAGCATTAGGGTTGGTGAACCATAGAGCACCAAAGAGCTATAAATTTGAGGCATCGAAGTGATAAATTCATTGTATAATAACCTAGAGCTCTTGTACAGCCAAGATAGTAACCCACCTACCAATATTTGGAATGTAGAAAAAATTGGCTACCAAGGATAAAGATGGAGGAATGGATGTTTTAGCAAAGAAAAGATATTAGTATTGTGTATTCTATGACATAGACACTGAGGAATGGTTAGTCTTTCTCAATTGCGTAAATAGTAAAGGCTAGTGATTGCTAGGAAACAAGATATTCATTGGAACCAAGACCATCGAAAATTAACTCAACCAACGCAAAGAGGAAGCCACAATGCCTATGGAAAATAAGGCATGGCTAACAATCCAATTATTCTCTACATGGATGGAACATTTTAGACAAGAGAAGCCAAATAGTATCAAGGTATTTAGGATATATGGCCAAAACATGTAGAGACTCACGTAAAAAGAGCTCAACGTATAGATGAAAGAAAATTCATAGGTAAAGATGGTTTGAAGCAATAGAAATCCAATATATATAAGAAACCGAGCTATAAATTGTGACTATAACATAAATGCTGAAGTCAAAATCATATACAATATGCACTTTAACATATCTACCAATAACTAATGCTATGACCAATTACAAAGCCAAATATATTCAGCCCATATGTATCATGATTCACCATACATGAGTTCACATATCAAATAATGAAGTTGTGGCTCAAAAACAAGTCCATAATTATATGAGCAATCTACAACGTATGCAGCCCATACAAACATGTAAATCCCTAATTTAGGCTCCCAAAATACTCTTATCTCAGCAAGAAACTTCAATCTTGTATCCTATTATAATAATAGAGGAAGGTAGATCAAAATATTCCTCGACCACAAACTTTTGATTTGGTAATTGGAGTAGGCAAAACTGGAAGGTCGAAACACAAGCACAAAGACTATTTTTTGATATAGGATTATTATTTTGTTAGCCTTATTAGATTATTTCACACACTTGTGTATTATTGTCATACTTCATGGATATCATGCTATCACAATTATATTATTTTATGAGAGTTGTGCTCACTCCCATGCACATTATATCTATCTCTTATATTGTATTTTTCGCACTTTGTCGCATCTACCATTGTTGCATAGGTTGTGGATATGTATTTGTCATTATATTAGTGTAGGCATGGCCTAATAAGGCTAAGGCACAAGTATGATTTAAGGAATGGTTGGCCTAGATGCCATAATGTGGATAAGACACCAAACGATAGTGAAAATCCTAATTCAAAATTGTGAAAAACCTAAATGCAAAAGGGATACAAATACTAACCCTAAAACATGGTACCACTCCAGAGGGATAATCTAACCCTAAACCTAATTTGTGTCTATGAAAGGGTAGAAGGCCTCTATTGTACTTACTCAAAAGCTCTCTGAGTGCACTCATTTAATCTTTCCATTATATCATCTTGCATCCATTATTAAGAGTGACTAAGATAGAGTGTGTGAGAGCTATGTTGAGCAAGGGACTAAGGGAAGGTAAAGCTCTTCATATTTTTTCTTACTTTTCTCTTCTTCTCTACTAGCTTCTCGACTCATTGGTGTGATTGATAGTAGATGTGAAGAAGTAATGTGTTGGAGCTATATATACCTCACCCTATCTAGACTAGGTCTCACCTATATATATATATATACATATATATATATATATATATATAGTGATCAATATGATGTAGAATTTAGGAGTGTATATGGTGTGTCTCTTCTCTCCCTATCGTGTCACTACATATCTTCTTGCTCTACATCTCAACATGCTATCAGAGCTATCACGATTGACTATAACCAATTCCTTGAAGAAGATAATCATTAACTATATCTATGTAGTATCTCTTCAATTATTGATTCATGTTCTTTTCATGCTTAAATTTGATGTATTGTGTATGTTATGAGCATCTTATGTTATGAATTTTAAGCATAGAAGAAGTTCACTTGATCATCATTGATCATCATTTAGATTGCAGATATGTTGAATTGTAGATGTGCCTTGCTTGGACATCCTAAAAGTTTCTATTTGGAAAACTCTTAAGAAAATGTATTTCTCAGTTTTTTTCATGTGCTAGGGCTCACATGCTTCCTTCCTATCAAATCCATGCTCAATTTGAAGCTCTGCGTCAAAAGTTATCTTAGTTCAAGTAAAGTAGACTCGAAACAAGAAAATGAACAGGACAATAGATTTTCATGTAGACTTCTATGACATAGTTTTTGTCACAATTACTCACTTTTGCATTTTTGTGTTTCTACCAAAATTAGTCAAATCATCAACTTTTCTTGGCCAAAAAGTAAAGCGATAACATTTTGAGTGTTGTTCATATTTCCAATCTATGTTCGATCAATTTTTTCTCTCACATGTTTTGTCTATTTTAGGTCACTTTATTCGTGCCCGTATTTCATCTATCTTGGGTCTTTTATCTTTTGGAGTATGGTTTTTGAACTAAATGTTTTTCCTTATAGCATAGCTTCTGCATACGATTTGTTGTACTACACTTTCATCTCGTTGCTTCATACATGGTGTGTAGATTGTGTGATCTTATATTGTACGTATTCTCTCAGTTAGCTATGTCGAATTCAATAATCGTCTATGGATTTCCTTCTAAACAACATTCTGTTCCTCACTTTCAAGGACAAGGATTCCTTGGGTGGAAAGTAAAGGTGCTTCTAATTCTTGAAGACAATTAGTTGCATGATATTGTTCTTGGTAATTTTAAATGTCCGCCTCAACCAATCGATCACATTCATGATAATACCCTTATTACTGAAGGACCTATCTTTGAAGAATGGTAAACTCTTTATAATAAGTGGATCAACACAACAAAGCAGCTCATCCGTATATTCTTTCTACTCTTCAAGAATCTCTTAATGCTTGGTATGTAATCTCTCAACTCACAAGCTATATGGAAGTATTTGATAGCAAATTTCGAGAAGAAAACTATTACAAAAATATGTTATCTTTGTAGTCAGCTCGCTCAGTTAGAGTACAACATCGGAACTTCGATGAGAACACGTATTGAATCATTCAAAAAGATTATCAATCAACTTGCAACTTTGCTAGAGATGTTATTCCATGAAAGCAATTGGTAACATAGCTTCTTGATGCTGTAAAGGATCATGCTTATGATAATATTAGTACCATATTATCTAACAAAGATGGGATCAATTTTGATTACGCTTGTATATCTTTGATTGAATATTCACAATGACTTGAACTAGGACACACAAATCAAGAAAAAGTTATGATCTCACAAGAGGACACACAATCAGAACAAATTGACCAAGCTTTACTTGCTTGAAGGCATCCCTTTCCATGCTCTACACATAGGACTTGTTGTCATGGTAACTTCTCTCATCTCAAGTTTCCTAAGGGACATTGTTCTTATTGTAATAGGAATGGTCACACTACAGATGATTGCTGGACAAAACAACATGATGAAGAACATGACATTACAAATAAACAACCGCATTTATCTAGAGATAATTCTCTTTGTGACCACTCCAAAAAGAGTGATTATCCAAACCATCCATGTTTCAAGAAGCATTTTGATTCATATCTTAATACAACTTGACTACCACCTTTTTGGGTCCTTTGCTTAGGGTTAGGGTTCCCTTGAACCAATCTGTCTGTGCTCTTGCTTCAAAAATCCATGGTCTTCCCAAAAGAAAAGGATATGAGGTCTCATAGGATTTTGGTTTTACCACCAAATAGGTCAAAAAATACTCTCATCCTATGAGAGTTATTTTCACATATGGGAGAATGCCCAAAGGCTTAATTCAGCTTTGGTCTGCTAGTTTAATATGCTATTGTGTAGGGTGCATACCTTGAAAACCTAGATCCTTCATTATCACATCCATCATTGTGTTCATTATTGAACCTCCATCAATCAATGCATCATCTATAAAACATCCTTCAATCCAAACATGAATATTTTCGGTACCATGATCCAAGAAGGCGTTAGCCACATCCACTTCATTCATAGGCTCTAGGGCTTTATTAGACTTAATGGTAGTTGTGGGAGAAATCCTTAGGCCTTGTCTTCTTATCAACGTGCTTTTAGAATTCTTTCAACAATTGGAGGATAAAATTAGCAATTGTCAAAATGTTAGGTTTGGTTTGAAGGAATCAAGGTCTTTAAAACTAAGTCGTACTCTTTGATAGGGTGGTTGCTACTTCTTGCTCCCATCCTCCCAGTTCTAAAGAGGGTGGCTCTAGTGGTTGTTATGGAGATACTGATGCAGTATCCATCCTATTAATTGAGTGGATACCTATTACCTCTCAAATTTTCTACACCTATAGATACTTTCACTTCTATGATGAAAGGTCTTAATTAACTATTTGTCAGGTGGTACTCCTATAGATGCTATTCCAATAGGTATCACCTCTTTAGGTATACTAGATATATAGGGCACTTGGTTACACCTAGGAGCATAGTTGTAGGTGGGACACATTGTATACACACACCACAAATGTATGTTACTTGATGGAGAAGAAAATTGGCTTATGGAAGGAAGAGATTGATTGCACATATGGTTGAGTTATGCCAAGAAGTCTTTAGGAACAACATATTGAACTATTCAAATAATATACTAGAGGCTAGTAAGGACTATGTAATAGCATCATTGTGTGAGGAGTTTCCACTATCCACACTAGTTGTTTAGTTCTCCGTTAGATGGAAAATGCATCTAATATAGGCCTACATATCCCATAGATGGCCACTTGCATAGAAGGCAATGAAGAATGACACCAAAAATACTGAGTGGCTAGACCTAGAGTATTGGAGGAGACTCAAAGAGGAGGCCATGAACTCTCTAGGGTGATGGCAACAGTAGCAAGAGAGGGAACAAGGGTATGAGTAGAGGTGGGAATGATACACCACCTAATGAGTCATGAGGGCCATTATAGGACCTACTTGGATGACTTTGTAAGTTCTCTATTAGTTATTTTTACTTTCTTATTTTGTATGTTACTTATTGTAATAACGTAATTCTAAAAATGCTGCTTTGTTTTTTCTACTACTACAACACTCAATTACAAATCGTGATTTTATAGGATTGGATACTTGATAGATAGAAAGACATGGTCTTGCTACACTTATTAACAAGCTATATGCATGCAACGGTTGAGTAAGTCATATCTCTTTCATGTTTCTAGTTTTTAGTTCTTGTGATACATTGTGTACTCTAGATTGATCTTTGGTTATGTTGTAGACTCCTTTCAATGATGTGTTGCATCTAGATAAGCTATTGGATGGTCAAGTGTTGTAGCCAAAGCTTGAATTCATGGAGCACTCCTTTCTTTTTTGGCTTTATGCTCTGTATGTGCTTTTTTTATTGATTCTGTCTAGCTTTCTTTAGACACATTTCTCCTTTATTGTATGTGGCTGGCATTTAGCAACTTTTGTAGATAGTTTTCTCTATTGTTGTTTCTCCTTCCTATCATTTGATGTAGTATTATGAAATGTCATATTGTCATTGTACGTGTTTGGAAATAAAATCAATGGATTTATTTTTATTAGCAAATCATGATATATAATATTTGATAATAGTTGTATAATCTATATGTGAATGAATTATGGAATAATTTTCAATCCATGTGGCTAAAAGGGTAGTAGGGCTACATGCAATGCCACCCTTTTATTTTTCTTTATAACCATCACTACTTCTTTCAAATATTAAAATCTACAACCATCATTAACTAGCATTGATATTTGCATGAGTATTTGCATTGATATCAACATTGCTATATTATATTGATGTTGATATTAACATAAATAGCAACATAGATAGTGACACTAATAGCAACGATTCTCTAGCGACACAGGTATTGATGTTTATAGTGACAACACGGGAAATTTTTGCAAGAATAATTTTATCACTTTGAGTGTCTGTATTGGATTTATATGCTGTAGTATGAGATGATAAGCTCAACACGTGTACATTAATGATGGACTACCTAGTTAGATGGATCTGCACATCTACAGTTTGCATATCAATGGTCATTATGATCCTCACATAGCAAATGGACTTATCACATCTTATACTTGGTTAGTTATACTTACCTATAGGTGCATAGCTATAGCTTATTTACTATTTGACTTTGTGGGTCACTTTCCTTTATGTTGTATCTTATTTACACTTTGTGTACATTGTATTGTGAGAGAAAGGAGAAAGAAAAATAAGTTTGAAAATATTTTGGCTTCCATATCTCTTATTGTGTGCTCGAGTGTGAACTCTTTCTTACATGTATGCTACCTCAAAGAACTACTTTCACGACACATTTTGTGAAACATGCATGTAGAGGATGGCCTTTACAAATTTGACCTTGCAAGGCTTATTCTTGGTTGGGTTTTTAGCTTAGTCCATTACTTGCTATGGCTATAGTTGATGGTTCTTTGAGAGAAGCCATGGACTTGATGGCTTGGGAAGCCTTGATTCACTAAGTAAATGATCTATGCTATCCTGCATTCACTTGCTAAAGGTCTTAAAGTATAAGCAATTGATCTAATTTTAGTAAAACATTACAAATTCAAATAAAGGAATCACTACTTGTCCAAAGTTGACTCTAATACTTGTTGCATTAGCTTGACAATATTATTTGTATAGGGTATGTAGTTTTACCTCCATAATATTCATTTATATATAACTGTTATAGTAATATTTATTTATGTGGACATTTACTTCTAATGGTTATGTGTTACTCCAACGTGGAAGAAGCTAGTTGTAGAAGTCAAGTTCATATTTGACTATAGCACAATGCATTAGGGATTCATGACAACTTCTCTAGCAAGGATATGTATTATGTAACATCAAGTAGTATCGTTCCTTATCCAAGTCTACTAGAAACATACAACTAATCTTTCATAAGAATTTTTTCTTGCTAAGAATATTCTAGGATTGCTAGATTATTATATTAACATTTCTCAAATTGGCTTCATCTCTCTATCTTCTATTTTAGTTATTGTATCTCTAATAGGGTTTATTGAGAAAGCACATCATGGAATGTGGAGATTTTACTTTCTCACCTTCATTGTTTGAGATTGTTTAGAAGCTAATCATACTACTCTCACTAATATGTTCTTTGTCCTGCTACCTGAATGGTCGTGCTACGTATTCCCCATGTTTCTTTTGTAATGTTCCCATCTCGATGTGGACATCAGCACATGCAAATAATCTCAACCTAGCACCATAGAAACATGCAAATAACCTTGATCTAATAGTAAATTCTATAGGATACTCCATGATATTTCTATTCTCCTTGCAAACTTTCTTTACTACCATTTTTCTATAAGGTCTAATGGTTGATTTGAGCTTTATTTCTGATCTGGGGATTTTACAAACCGGATTTCTACCACAAAATTAGGCCAAAACCCCTATGAAGAGCCTTACCCATAGCTTAAACCCTACATCTTATCACTTTGGGTTTACTCTTCAAGCACTAGGTATGCTACATTTCTTCTCACTTATGATAACTCTAGCAAGTGGAAAAACAAGTTCTTAGAAGGGATGTCAATGTAAAGAGTAAAACGAATGGGTTATCTTATTGAAGGTGGAAATGGATTACACCTAGGGGTTGAGTGAGTGCATAGATTTTTTCAATGGACTAACCTCTAACTACACTTGAGTTCCACCTACATCACCAAGATTTGGGATCTATCACCATCATCAGTGGACACCTCACCCTTGTATAGAATTCAATGTCCACATCATGGTGTCATTTGGATGTTACACAAAAGCTTACAAGAATGGACCTCCTTTGTCACATGCTTATATGTATATAAGGAATTAAAGTTAAAGCAGATTTTGGAAGTCTTTTTTAATAACTTTAATAAATCCTAGGGAAAATTGGATTTCAAGAAAAATTTCACATAATCCGACCGGTTTCAACTTCATCTACAAAGTTTCAGAAGAAACTTTTTTAGGATTCTTCACTAATTTGAAGTTACGAAGGCGCAAATTGTTGGTTCACTACAAGAGAAAGGCCCTATAGACATGCACTGTACACGCAAAATAGCGGGCGCGTTTATCAGCACCTCTACTCGCGCTAGTATATAGAACGCATCTATATACCCGCTTTTTTAAACGCACTTATAGATGCAAAAATAAAGGTACATATTTTTCATTTCTCATAAAATCCCTAAATATGACCAAACATCTTAACATCTAGTATTTTTTTTAATACATTATCAACTTTACTTATTTCTGAGTGGATGACGTCTAATCACGCAATGCTCACCCGTTGTTACTACTTCTTTAAACCACTTCACATCTAATATATATATAAAAAATCGCCTAAAGTTAAGCTTCAAAATATCTTGGATCAAGCCACAATAACCTTCCATGGTGCCATTGGTATCCTGGAAGTTTGCAAGGATACCACAATCTTGGGTATTTTTCTTATCATCTATACGTTGAGTTCAAAAATGTTTGCCTTCACACCAAATAGCATTGAACAATGTGCACTAGTAGTACATTGTTGAGATCATATTAATGATTTAGTTAAAGATGAAACATATAAAATTATTATATCATATATAACTAAAGATAATTTAATTATAATTATGTCTCACCTTTGATAAGCAACCTCGCGGCGTATTCCCACTCCTCTTGCGATATATCCATCGCCTCCTCTTTTTCCATCTTCTCCATTTCTTCATGTAACCAATCTATATCAATATGACGTGGAAGCACACTTAAATGTTCTGGATATGGGACATTACGTCCATGTCTAGCACGAAATGCTTGCCTTTCGATTACTCTTCTTGCCCTTGCTTCTTTATATAGTGTCACCCATTTGCTCATTACTTCGCTATTAAGCACACAAAATACATTTAACTTACAAAGTTCCTCTTTCATTAGCACTTTGCTCCTTCCTTTTCCTTGAGGTATTATAGAGGTTATCCTCAAATCTTTATCATCTTTCCATAGTCGTGGTAAAGAGGGGTCCACTGTAACGTGTCCACTAGTATCATCCAGGACACATCTTAGCAGTCCATCGGAAAGGATGTCTAGAAAGCTCCGCCCGGCACTCCCATGGAATGCTACGGGGTTTGCGATCTAGTGCTTTCCGCGTCTGCCACGTAGCGGAATTATTCTAGCCGTTCCCACTTAGGATCGATCGGAATTACGGTTTTCTTGATTGGTCATTTCCTAACACCAACTAGCGTCGGACCCAAGCGAACTACTTTACGCAGAAACGCTAGGTCCGAAGCGGATTCATATTGCACTTGGTTCAAAGAGAATGGGAAACGAGAGGAATGCAAAGCTCAAACTCTCTGCCCTAAGGCATAGTCCCATTCTGTTCTCCTAAAACAGTGTAAATCGGTTAAGACATAACTCTAGGTCAACGCTTTCGTTGTTCGTGTCCTTTGACAATCATCCCACTCTTCTTCGAGATTTGAGAAAAGTTTCCGGCCAACCGGGACCACCCAACCGTAGAACGGACCCATGGCCCATCCTCCGCACTTTCCTTGGTTTGTTTTAGTTATGTAATTATCTAACACATTAATTTGACATGTAACAATCAGCTTCTTTAATTAATCCGTTAAGCACTGGTTCCTTCACGTAATCTTATCACGTGACATAGAAAAACAATATCAGACAAGTTCTTTGTTAACATATCATCATATTTATCTTTGAAATATAAGGAGTTCCGCCCGTAGGCTTGTCCATAATCCACCCGAAAGCTATCCAACAATCCACAGGGATCACTATTCTAAGTTTCCGCCCACAGACTAGTATGCGGGCCTCGAGATCCAATCCCGAGTCACGTTAGCCTCTTGTGCAGGACCCCAAAGGCGAGGGATTTATGGCCAAAGCCCCCCCTGGCACCCAAGCGTCCTCCTGCCCCAAGTAGCGCTCAACGCAGAGACCTCTCGCGGTCAGTTCAGTCAACCACGTTCCCGGCGTGGTCAACAACCCCCTTGGTTAGGGTTAGGCAGACAGTCGGGGGTAACTGAAGCTGCCACTCCCTTCAGGCCTTCAACCTGAAGTATAGATATTCATTTAATTAGTAATTCATAAATCAAACAGTGCTCTATAATCTCTAGTAAGCACAAACATTTCCTTTGATCATTTTTATGTTGTTGGCAAACTGCTAAGGAAGGAATCTTTCCTTTTGAATATATCTAGCATTCGATCCGGGGTGCTCTGCAACTTGGCAAGATCCTTTATATTCTGGGTTAGGGCGTACCCTATTAACCCAACTTGGTCAACCCTAAAGTTCATTGGATACTTTAGTTTCCGGTTTTTAACCTTCCTTACTCAGAAAGATATCAAAGAATACATCCTTTTGCAAGATAACTTTCGTAAGGATCCGCCATCCTTGTTGAGGATATTAACCTTTCCTCACAAGACCATATGACTTCGTACTTGCCGCGCAAGTCCTGCATCGTACTATGCGATAACGGAATTACGAAATAATCCGTTTCAGTTTCTTTAAGCTAACGTTTGTCAGACCTAGGGTTTCCTAGCTTTATTATTTTCTTTTAAGAAACTCAGGGACAAACCCTAGTTCTTTTACATTTTCAATTTACTGATTCTACAATCCGGGAATGTGGGCAAGTATTTAACGTATAAACATTTCTTGGATTTTAATTCATTCCCAATGAATATTTTGCAGCATAGGTATTTCTAAGTTCATATTAATTTGGTTAACTTTTAGAAAGTAATATCGAGATCACTTCTGCACGATTTGCTATCTATGTGTCAATTGATTTTTCAATCCTAAACTTTATCGATTTGAGGTTAGGTAAATTCAATTAATCTTCATTTTTCCTTGCGAACAAAACTCATGCCAAATAAGCAATCTTTCCCTTGCTAAGTTATGTAGTTAGGAATGATAACATCCTAGAGTTTAAGCATCATAAGAAACCTTTCATGAATTGCACTTTCCATGATGAATTTGTTGTAAAAAGGAATAGGGGTTAATAGTGCAAGATGCAATTTATATCTTCCAAACTTAACCGAAGTATACTACTTTAGTGGGTAAATAATCTTACTCATAATTTGTTTCAATGCATAATACTTTTTGAAGGAGAACTATGTTTATACTTTATTTATTTTACAGGTTTAATTAAACTAAATTTCTTCATCGTAAATAACTAGGGCAAAATATATCTTATCCCTAACAATTCATTTTGCATGATTGAATTAAAACCGAAATAAAACTAAGAAGGAAAAACCTAGTTTTGGGGTGAGATATCCACATGGATATCGGGAGATGACCCTCCTGCAGCTACTCCTTGGACTTTCTTAGGTGGCATCGCAGTTGTAATCCTTCGAACGTGAAAGCAGCTTTACACTCCTTTTCGGAATTCCACCATCGCTTCAACACTCTTCTTCTCTCTTTCGAGGCAAGGAGTCGTTAAGGGATTGACCACGAGAAGGGGGTAATGAGACCTTTAAGGTCTTAATTTCTTTGGGAGGCCAAGGTTTACAAAGCCTAAAGAAAAGGCCCTATAAGGGTTTATACACAGTGAAAAGGGGTGTGTGTGAGTGTGGTTTCAAAAACATATGAAGGGCCTTGGGAGATCTTTGGGCACGGGAGTGAAAGGGTATGGGAAGGGGGATCTTGAAGGGATTTTTGGACACGGGGGTAAGTTCCAAGCCAGAGGGAAAAGGTGAAGGGTGAAAGGGGATTTCAAAAAGCACAAGAAGGGGGTTTATAGGTTAAACATGGGGGTTAGGGTGGATAAGACTTTTCAAGCCTTAGTTCTTTTTGGGGGTTCCATCCATGGGAAGGGGTTTTATGGGGGCTCCACGGGAAGGGGCTTAAGGCTCCACGGGAAGGGGCTTAATGGCTCCACGGGAAGGGCTTAATGGGTCCATGGGAAGGGGCTTAATGGCTTCACGGGAAGGGGTTAAGGGCTCCACAAAAAGGGGCATACTGGAGAAAGGGCTTAAGGCTTATAAAGCACGGAGGGGGGTTAGTGGTTTTTGAGGCCAAGGGGAGTGGAGCTAAGGTGGCTTAAGCACGGGGTGGGGGTAAGGTGGGTATGAAACAGGAAAGAAAAAAAAAAGGTTTAAGGAGGTCCTTAAAAAAAGATCTAAACCGAGAGGGGAAATTTTTTGAAGGCCAACACAAGGGAGTGGAAGGCCTTTAAAGGGCTCCACGGGAAGGGGGCTTAGAAGAGCCCCCCCTTAGGAACTTCAAGAAGCTTCTTGAAGCTTCTGTGGGGTCAGGAGCCATGTGGGGGAAAGAGATAGGAAGAACTCGATGGCGGCATGCTGAGAGGACTGGCGGAGTCAGGCGGCAGGTTCACTTCGTCCGTCTGGCAGCGTTGTCCCTCCATCTCAGCTCCACCTCGTCCGTCTGGCGGCGTTCGAATCACCTTCCTCCTATAGCTCGGCAGCAACACGAGCAGAGTGATAGCTTTTTCCTCTTCTCTCATGACCTACTCTCTACCCCCTGCTCTCATGGCGAAGGTTTTATAGGGGGAGGGAAGGAATTCTTCCCTCATGGCGTGTCGCCCTGCATGATGATGGCGGATACGCAAGCTCCAACGAGGAGCTTGCTGTCCTTACTAAATACTCACTCCCTTCCAGCACGACGGGCTGCCAAGAGAGGAAAAGAATATTTGATATATATTACATTCTCTCCCCCTTAGATGAATCGAGATGTCCTCATCTCGAGATAAACTGGGGGTTTTTAATGGTTGAGAGTGCCTTCATCTACCCAAGTGGTATCCTCTTCGGGATAGTCTTTCCACTGGACGAGGCATTCTCTCAAGGTTCTGGATCTTAATTGTCTCTCCCTAACATCTAAGATCCTATCAGGCCTTAGTTCAAGGACTCCTTGACTAGGCATTACAATTTGTTGGTCATCAAGTACATGGTTAGGGTTGGGTAAATATTTTTTCAATAGGCTGATATGGAATACATTGTGAACCTTTAGGTTCTCAGGGAGTTGCAATCTATAAGCATTAGGTCCTAGGCATTTGAGGATCCTGTACGGTCCACAATACCTTGGACTTAGCTTCTTGCAATCTCCTAAGGATAGAGAAATCTTTTTAGGGCGTACGCAAATGAAGACCATGTCTCCTTCTTCGAAGACCCTTTCTTGATGCTTCAAATCCGCCTATGCCTTCTGTCTATCCTTGGCCGCTTGTATGTCCTGTCTTATTGACTTTATTTGGTCATCCATCTCTTCCAACATCTGTCTTGAAGCTTCAACCCTTAAGGTTGGATCAGAAAAGTTTAGGGGACTTCTGCAATCATGACCATATAATGCTTGAAAAGGGGTCATCTGAATGCTCTGCTGGTAAGAAGCATTGTAGGCAAATTCAACCAAAGGCAAGTATTGAATCCACCTCTTCGGCTCTTGACAACAGTATGCCCTAAGAATATCCTCAATGACTTGATTTACTCGCTCTGTTTGGCCATCCATTTGGGGATGGTAGGCGGTGCTAAAACAGAGTTGAGTCCCAATAGCTTCAAAGATAGCTCTCCAGAAGTGTGATGTGAAGAGAGAATCTCGATGACTAATGATTCTTCCATGTAGCTTGAATATATCTTTGATAAACAATCTTGCAATGTCGTAGGCTTTATAGTTTGTCTTTACTGGAATAAGGTGTGCAACCTTGGTAAGCATGTCAACCACAACCATGATGGAGTCGTATCCTCCGTGGACTTGGGATAGGCCTATAACAAAATCCATATTGATGAATTCTCATTGCATTTGGGGAATGTCAAGCGGTTGCAGTTTCCCTGGCATCATGACATGTTCGGCTTTGATACATTGGCAAGACAAATGTCAAGATTGTGGGAGAGAAGGAAGGAGTCTCGCTTGAAGCTTTCTTGCTTGCACAATGGGGGAAGACACACAAGGGTGGAGGCTGAAAACAGTTTTCCTCTTCTTAGTTGTGTAAGCCAAAAGAACTCAAGTACAAAGAAATAGAAGAACCCTATATATGGGTCTCAAACCAAACTCAACTAACTAAGGTGGCATACTAACTGAGCCACGAACTAGAGTAGATAAGGATAGCTATCATGTAGCTATTATTCAGGGGCGGTGTACCAACCGCGTCTCCAACTGACAAGTCGGTGACATAAATACACAACGGTCACCCTGGCGTATCACGAGTGGAGCTCGATATCTCAACACTCCCCCTCGAGCTCAATCCCAATTCCTGCACACCAAGCAGGTCTCTGAACTTGCGCAGCTTCTCTGCGCCCAATGCCTTCGTGAATATGTCAGCTACCTGATCCTCTGTGCTGACATAAACTAGATCAATAAGACCTAGTAAAACCCTCTCTCGCACATAGTGATAATGCACCTCAATGTGCTTTGTTCTAGCATGATAGACTGGGTTATTTGCCAAGTGTATACTACTCATGTTGTCACAATAAATGACAACTGGCCCATCTGTAGACTGATGCATATCATAAAGTAGCTTATGCAACCAAGCTACCTCACATGCAGCCATTGCTGCACCCCTGTACTCAGCCTCTGTGCTCGACAAGGCAACTGTAGGCTGTTTCTTGCTGCTCCAAGTGACTGCAGCACTCCCAAAAGAGAATACATATCCACTGGTAGATCGTCTATCAGAAATACTACCAGCCCAATCAGCATCAGTGTATCCATGCAACTGTATCTGAACCCCAGTCTCATAAAATAGTCCATACTGCAATGTGGACTTCACATACCTAAGTATGCGTCTAGCCGCATCCAAATGTGGTTTCCTTGGAGCCTGCATGAACTGACTTACCAATCCAACAGCATAGCTCAAATCTGGCCTGGTAATAGTCATATAAATCAAACTTCCTACTATGCGTCTGTACATAGTAGGGTCTTCTAGAAGCTCACCTGCATCTGTGCTCAGCTTCACATTTTGCTCCAAAGGAACTGAAATAGGCTTACAGCCTGTCATCCCATATTTGGACAGCATGTCCAATCCATACTGCCTCTGCAAGAGCTGTATCCCACTTGGTGATCTAATCACCTCAATGCCCAAGAAATAACGCAGCTCTCCCAAATCCTTCATCTCAAACTTCTGCTTCAATAGCATTTTCACATGAAGGATATCTTCATCACTGTCACCTGTCATAATCAAATCATCAACATAAATGACAAGCAGCATAATACCTTTCTCTGTTTTTCTCACATAAAGTGAGAAATCTGCCTTGGAAATCTGAAAGCCAATAGTGACAAGATACTGTCCTATCTTGTCAGACCATGCTCTAGGTGCTTGCTTCAAGCCATACAAGGCTTTCTTCAACCTGCAAACAAACTCAGGATGAACAGCATGCACATAACCTGGTGGCTGCTCCATATAGACCTCTTCTTGCAAATCACCATGCAAGAAGGCATTCTTTACATCCATCTGATGTAAAGACCATCCCTTTGATGCAGCCATAGCAATGACTGCTCTTACGGTTGCCATCCTTGCAACTGGACTAAATGTTTCTTCATAGTCAATGCCATATATTTGTGCATACCCCTTGACTACTAATCTTGCCTTGTATCTGTTCACAGAACCATCAGCATTGTGCTTCACCTTATAAACCCACTTACAGCCAATTGCATTCTTACCTTTAGGCAAAGGTACTAACTCCCATGTAGCATTTGCTTCCAAGGCATCCATTTCTTCATCCATGGCTTTCTCCCATTTTTCTTTTCCCATGGCTTGCTCAAAAGATGTGGGTTCTGGTTCCTGTATCACTTTGACCATATATGCATAGTGAATGGCTGTAAATCCATCATATTTCAGCCTATCCACAGGATACCTAGCTCTCGTAGACCTGCGCAAAGTAGGTTCACTCCCAGGTGCTCTCAAAACATCCCTGGTCTTCCTTACTCCAGGTGTAACAATAGAAGGAATACCCAACTCATCATCAATGCTCTGTTCTGAGCCACTGGATTCACCATCCACATAAGAGTGACCTGCATTCACATCAAACATGGGCTGATCAACCTTCTCTTTTCCTTTTCGTGATACCTGCATACCACTATCTGCATTGCTTTGAGAAGATTCTCCTGATCTCAATCTGCCTGTCCATGGCGAAGAATGTGAACCACTGCTAGAGGACGCTCCAGGTCCACTAATATTTTGTGACTGCTGCTGTGAATTCCGTGTAGCATTACCATTTTGTGCATCTTCATCATCAATCACATTTACTGGTTTATACCAGCTACTCATCTCATCAAAAACAACATCTCTGCTCACTGTAAACTTACGAGTAGAAGGGTTATAGCATCTATACCCTTTTTGCTGCAGAGAGTAACCAATAAAGATGCACTTCTCAGCTTTTGGATCCAACTTGGATCTCAGCTCATCTGGCACATGTACATAGGCAATGCAACCAAAAATTTTCAAATGAGAAATATCTGGTTTCCTACCAGTATACCTCTCTTCTGGAGTCATTCCATGTATTGCTGCAGTGGGAGTCCTGTTCATTATGTAGACTGCTGTAGCAACTGCTTCAGCCCAATAAAAATCTGGCAAGTCTTTTTCATTGAGCATGGCACGAGATACCTCTCCAATATGCCTGTTTTTCCTTTCTGCAATTCCATTTTGTTGTGGGGTATAACTGCATGAATATTGCTGCTTTATGCCATGCTCCTGCAAGAACTTTGCAAACTCATTTGAGAGGTACTCTCCCCCTCCATCTGACCTCAGGCATTTTATTTGCAGACCTGTTTCTTTTTCAGCCATAGCTTTAAGGGTTTTGAAATGCCCAAAAACTTCACTTTTCTTTTTCATAAAATACACCCAAACTTTTCTGCTATAGTCATCAATAAAAGTGACAAAATAATGACAGCCTCCAAGAGATGCAGCTTTAGTAGTCCACACATCAGAGTGGATTAATTCCAATGGCTTCTCACTCTCTTGAACATGTCTAGGAAATGGTTTCCTTGCCTGTTTTCCAAACTGACAGGCTTCACATACCTTATGCATTTCTGCAACCTTGAATTTGGGCAATCCTGCAACAATATTTTGGGCCTGCATTGATTTAAGTCGCTGTACATTAACATGACCAATGCGTTTATGCCAGATATCAATATCTGCAACTACACCGGTCCCATGTGCAAACATTGCTGCACTCAATTCAGACATGTCTGCATCCAATGTAAACATTCTGCCCTTCTTCTTTCCTTTTGCTATCAAGCGACCTTTATTTTTCATATCCTCAACAAAGCATCCATGAGGATTAAATCTGACCTGCAAGCCCTGTTCAACCATTTGACCAACTGAAACCAGATTCTTGGTGATATTCGGGACATGAAATACATCGGACAGGTATTTCTTTTTCCCACCCTGCATAGACAAGGGAATTTTTCCAATCTGCACAATAGGATGTGCAGTATCATCACCAGTCTCCACAAATCCTGGTTTTTCCATTTTCCTTGCATCCTCCATCCATTCTGCATGTCCTGTCATGTGGTTTGATGCACCTGAGTCAACATACCATACATCATTGCTTTCTTCTGCACTTGTCATAGAATTGTTCATGTGCTGCACCATGAACAAATGCTCATTTCTGTCATCACCCTGTCTACTAGAAGATGCATAATTCCCTTGTTGCAGTTTTCCATTCATGATGTCATTCTGCTTTTTATAGCAGTCTTTAGCCATATGACCCATTTTACCACAGTAGTAGCATTCAACATTACTGTTTGCATTTTGGCCTCTTTGCCATCCACCACGACCTCTTTGGCTCCCCCTGCCTCTAGAGTTACCACGTCCTCCTCCATAGGACTGGTTTTCTTGAGTTTGCTGCATATTCTGATTTCTGCCACGGCCTCCAAATCGGCCTCCTCTACCTCTGCCTCTACCTCTTCCAGCATTTGAGTAGAAGACAGCTTCTTTTGAAGTTCCTCCTGAAGAAGATGCACCACCATTTCTCTGTTCCTCAGAAATTAGAAGAGCAATCAACTCCTCAAAATCAGGAAATCTTTCACGAACTGAAATGGATGTCCGAAACTGTGCATAATCCTTTCCTAGACCATTCAAGGTCACGGAAACTAAATCATCATCTTCCACTGGCGACCCAATGGAAGCAAGTGCATCTGCAATCTTCTTCACCTTCATGTGGTAGTCGTTGATGCTCATACTTTCTCTTTGCACATTATGCAACTCTTGCTTGAGCTGCATTTTCCTGGCTTGCGTATTTGTGCTATACATTTTTGACAAAGTATCCCATGCCTCCTTTGGCGTACTTGCATCCTGAATATGCACAATCATAGAGTCTGAAATACTGATAGACAGCCAATACATAACTTTCCTGGCTCTCTCATGCCATGTTTTAAATGCCTGCATTTGTTGTTGATTGGGAACATCAGGAAGAACTGGTTCTTCTTCATTTCCTGCAACAAATTCCCAATATCCTTTTCCCATAAGGAAATTCGTCATTCTAAACTTCCATGCCTGGAAGTTGTTCTTGTCAAGCTTTTCAGTGACAATCTGTGAAAGAGAATCAGACGCCATTACAGAATACTGCAAGAAATTCTGTCACTGCAAAAAACACAGCTTCACCCTCACAAGGGCAAATCTGCAAAACTAGCGAAAGTGGTATTTGACCACACAGTCACTTCCTAGTGACGATTTTGCATAAACAGGAACCAAGGATGATTCTGAAACTCCCAATGTCTCTGCGCACAAGCATACGATGAAATTTCTACAGTAACTTTTCACCGACCTGTAGAACAGTGGTCGCACAGCATAAAACTGAGCCTTTTCCTGAGTGCGTGCAGAAAACTTCCGTCTGCAAAACAGGCCCCGAAATGGCCTCAAATAAAAAAAACAAGGTCGCCGAGGGCTAAAGCCCTCGCCCGCAGCATATACTGCCCTCTTGCTTCACCGCGAAGGGCGTCTCAACCTGAGACAATGCACTCCTGCAATTTCCGGCTGTGCTACCTGCAGAGATCTGCTCCCAAAACAGAAAATGAAAGCAACACTGCTCCTCTTACCAGAACACCGCGAGCTTGGCTTGCTTTCTTGAGCTCCTTACCACGAACAAGGCTCTGATACCATGTCAAGATTGTGGGAGAGAAGGAAGGAGTCTCGCTTGAAGCTTTCTTGCTTGCACAATGGGGGAAGACACACAAGGGTGGAGGCTGAAAACAGTTTTCCTCTTCTTAGTTGTGTAAGCCAAAAGAACTCAAGTACAAAGAAATAGAAGAACCCTATATATGGGTCTCAAACCAAACTCAACTAACTAAGGTGGCATACTAACTGAGCCACGAACTAGAGTAGATAAGGATAGCTATCATGTAGCTATTATTCAGGGGCGGTGTACCAACCGCGTCTCCAACTGACAAGTCGGTGACATAAATACACAACGGTCACCCTGGCGTATCACGAGTGGAGCTCGATATCTCAACAACAAACACTCGGTGACATATTTGAGAACGTCACCTTTAAGCCTCTCCCAATAGTAGCTCTTCCTAACTGTATTAAAAGTCTTAGCATAGCCAGGATTTCCTGCGAAAGGAGAATCATGAGCCTCCCACAATATCTTCTACTTAAGTGACTAGCTTGCTGGTATACACAACCTTGTTCTGTAGTAGACAAGTCCATTATCCATGGTAAATTCGTGATACTTAACTTGCAGCTTTTGATTTTGATTCTTGATAGAGATCTCATTTAGCATTGATTGGTAGGCCAGATCATGGAATGCCTCCTCTCTAGCTAATTCAAGTATAGGGTTGTTTGGCATAGATACTTTTATAGCTAGAGATCTGGCCGTTGATGGATTCTGCAAGATTAGGGAATTTAGGAATGCCTTGCGACTAAGTGGATCGGCAACTACATTCTCTTTCCCTGGTCGGTACTTGATTTCAAAGTCATATTCCTCCAACATTTCAATCCAGCGATGTTGCCTCATGTTGAGCTCATTCTGGGTAAAGATCCATTTGAGACTCTTATGGTCAGTTACTAGAGTAAATTTATTACCCAACAGGTAGTGTCTCCAAAGCTTTAGAGCATGGATGACAGTTAGCAATTCTAGATCATGCGTAGCATAATTCCTTTCATGACTCTTCAATTTCCTTGATGAGTATGCTACTGGATGACTTTCCTGCATAAGTACACACCCCAAGGCAAGAATGCTAGCATTAGTTACTACCTCGAACTCCTTATTGAGGTCTGGAAGTTGTAGAATAGGTGCTGATACCAAACTTTGCTTCAATCTGTCGAAGCTATTTTGTTTGGGAGTTGACCATGTAATAGAAGTCTGCTTCTTCAGTAAATCCGTCAGAGGTGCTGCAATCAAAGCATAGTTTTTTATGAAGATCCTATACTATCTTGTCAATCCAAGGAAGCTACGTATCTCTTTGATGGATACTGGTGTTGGCCACTCAAGCACATCTCTGACCTTGGCTAGGTCCACTGATATTCCTTCTGATGATACTATGAATCCCAGATATTCAATCTGACGCTTGAAGAATGCACACTTCTTCATTTTTGCATACAGCTTATGTGACCTCATTGTCTCAAGGACAAGCCGAAGTTGAGGTTCATGATCTTCTTCCTGTTTAGAATAGACTAAAGTGTCATCGAAGGAGACAAGTACGAAATCATCAAGATATGGCCTAAAGATATCCTGCATTAACCTATTGAAGGTGGCAGGTGCATTCGTAAGCCCGAATGACATAACCAGGAACTCAAAGTGCCCATATCTTGTATTGAAGGCCGTCTTTGGGATATCTTCTTCCTTGATCCTTATCTGATAGTAACCTGACCTGAGATCAATCTTGGAGAAGATCTTCGGACCTTGAAGACGATCAAGAAGCTCATCTATTCTAAGAATAGGATACTTGTTCTTGGCTGTTGATTGATTCAAACCTCGGTAATCAATACATAGTCGAAGTGTCCCATCTTTCTTTTTCTAGAATAGTACTGGAGCTCCCCACAATGAATTGCTAGGCCGGATGTAGCCCTAATCTAGCAGTTGCTTGAGTTGTTCCTTCAACTCAATTACTTCTAGTATGGACATTCTATAAGGTCTCTTTGCAATTGGCGCAGCTCCAGGTACTAACCTAATCTCATGATCTACTTCTATTTGAGGCAAAAGTTTAGTCAACTCTTCAAGGAATACGTCCACGTATTCCTTTAGCCAAGAGGGTCCTTCATGAGACTCTTGATTTTGATCTAATTTGTTGAGTTTGATCAAGTAAATAGGTAATCCTTTTCTGACTCCTTTTATGATCGGAGATACTTTGGCCAATTGGATTCTTGGCACTCCTGCCTCACCTTGAGTTGTGACTAATTCCCTTTCAAAGTTTCGAAAGGAAACTTGACCCTTTCCACAGTGAATGTGGGCATGGTTGGGCCTAAGCCAATCCATTCCGATTAAACACTCATGGATACCTAAATTCATGACTCTGAATTTAACCGAAGTCTTCTTTCCTCCCAGAAAGAATTCCACCTTAGCAGTTTGCCTGGTACAAGTAACCTCATGACCATTTGCCAATTCCACAAGCAGGGTAGGTGCTTCTACTGTGGTTATTTCTAATCTTTTTGCACATGCTGGTGAGATAAAGTAATGTGTACTGCCACAATAAATTAAGGTCTTGAAACCTTTACCTTGACAGTCCGACGGTGTCTGAATCACTGAGAACAGGGGATTCGGCCCTTTCTTGTGTAAAGCCGCATGGACTATCGCTCTTTCGAATTTTGCTTCCATGGTCGGATCTTTCTCTTCTTCTTCTTCGCATTTTTGCTTATTGGCAATGTAGGCGGTTCTTCCTCTTCCTCGGGTAGCGGCTCCTTGACTACGACATGTTCCTTGGAAAGGCGCTTGGCGATGTCCTCCGCCAAGCTTGGGACATTGCCTCTTGAAGTGATCGGGTGCGTTGCAGTGAAAACAACAGAGGTTTTGGCCATTACTTTGAGTAGGAACAAAGTTGTTGACGTTGTTCCTCCTTGCTTTCTTTCTTTGTCCCTGATATTGACCTTGAACTCTCTTCATTTGAGGTTTGAATGCTCCTCTGTTCGGGTCATTATAAGACCAAGTTTTGTTACCCCTTGGTCTAGCTTGCACCCCCTGAATTATAGGCGCCACTCAAATGAGTGCATCCTGAAGATTTGATGGATGCATAGATTCAAGATGGGTATTTACTGGTGGATTTAAACCCGCACAAAATTTGGACACCTGCTTTGTCATGTCCATCTGTGGCGCATACTTTAAAAGTGAGACGAATTTAGAGTAGTATGCATCAAGAGTGAGTCCTAGTTGTTTTAGCTCGTAGAACTCGTTTATTTTCTGCGTGCGATATGCAGGTGGTAAGTATCTTCCCTGCACGGCTTTCTTCAGCTTCTCCCAGGTAATGGATCCCTCTGTGGTCCCTTGATCCCTGCACCATTGCTTCCACCAAAGTCTAGCTTCACTGGTGAGCTTTAACTTGGCGAGCATAGCCTGATTGGTGGGTGCAGTAGCGGCTGCTTCGAAGTAATCCTCCATGGACTCAATCCAAATTTCAGCATCAGCTTGGACGAATTTGCCTCTCCCGTCAAACTCAGGTGGCTTAATTTGCTTGAGAAGTAACTTCTTCTCCTGGATCACAGCAGTACTTGAAGTAGGAGGCAAGTTAGGAACCTGTACCTAGGGTTGTGCGCCTGAATAAATATTTTCTTAACGTTATTATACGATAATCGTCGTTAACTTATATTACATCTTCAATTCCGCTATCATGTAACCAATGTAGCTACTTGACTTTTTGACAACTCTTATGCACAATCAGACATAAAAAGAAGTCTTTATTTGTATTTATATGGGCGTAGCCCTTTTGAATACACCGTTTCATGCGATGATAAGCCAATTCACTACAACAAAAAGGCCTCATAGACGCACATTTAGATGTGATTTTTGAATATAGATAAGTTCTTACGGGCGCGTCTATATGCCCGTCTATTTGGGCATCTACCATTTCGCGTCTATAATCGCATGTATCAACGAATTTACACGCATAAATAGACACGCAATAGACGCACATATACACGCACATATAGACACGCTGGTAGACACGCTTTTACAAGCACTGATAGATGCGAACGGAAAATAAAAAATGTCATTTTTTTAAAAAGATATTTATATTTTTTTAAATTTGAATTATGAAGTGCGTGTATAAGCGCGTGTAGTCTGCATTATAGACGCGTGTATAAACACGAATTATCTGCAATTTAGACGCGCGGATAGACGCATAAAACAGAACTGGAAAAAAAAAACCACAGAGCATGTGGTTTTTTTTTCCCCCTCCCCTACATCAGATTGTGTATTTGGGAAAAAGACAATGTATCTTACGGGCACGAGAATTGAAAATAAAAGTCCATGTATTCATTATATATCAAAGAATTTACAAGGGAAGTTTAAGTGCTTGCGACCTAAAGCATGGCCGCAAGCAGTAAGCTCAAAGAGATATCATACATATAGAAGAAAAGAAGGCCTCATGAGGAGGTATGGTGCTCCTCTACGAATCTGAAGAGGAAACATCTTCGCTAGTACCACCATGGCTACTAGCGTCGCTATCCCCCTCCTCGCTATGCTCCACATCCGGGTTCGCCTACACACACAAAAGATCAGGGTTGCTTACATAGACAAGGTGGAGAAAAAGTTATAATTAGCTATACTTTTAATAGGAAAGTAAGAAAAATATTCCTCCTCTGGCTGTTGAATCCTCGTGGCCCGGTTGTATTAGTCCTCAATGATGAGACCCTCCTCATAAAAGTGAAGCCATGTCGATGCGAGGTTATGGCCTCGATGGTAACCAACCTCTCTAGGAGTAGGTGTCCTACCAACGATGGTAGTCTGCAAAACATTTAGAGATATACAAACAATTATGAGTCACAATATATTAGACTAAAATATATAAAGAATTGAAAGAAATATAAATTTTAAAAAACTAGAAATCAAAATATACTTACAAACTCTGCCTCTCACGACTCTCTGCCGCCCGATCCGTAATGCGACGATCCCATGGTTTCCATTTGGATCCGTCGCGCCTCTGCGTGCTGGCGACTCTTCACTTTCTCAGCTGCTTTCTTCTTAGCTTTCTTCCACTCTATGCGGTGGCACATAGGTGGTTGGCTACAGGTTCCACGCCCCTCCTCCAACCTCCAGAGTGAGTCCCTGGCCCGTGTCATGAGGTGGGATCTTTTGTTATGAAGCATATCCCTTGCTTTTGTACGTCCCCAATCATCTGAGAATCACTGACCCTCACGATTTGGGTACCTCTTATGGACTGCCCTCAACACCTCCTGCCACAAACCGCTTTTCTGATTTTTGAAGGCAATGAAACAATCTTCATACGTTGCATGCACGACGCTCCTCATGTAGGCCATTACATTCCTTCCCTCATCATCATGAAAGATGCCACTAGCATCTGTAACTCTATAGTACTAGCATACAACCTCCTCTACGTGATCTACTGGTGAGGGTGATTTCTCGCCACCTCCTAGGCAACCCCCACACAAGCGTCGTCCTCCCCCTCGACTCTCCCTCCTCCCTCTCTGTCGACTACCCTCTGCCTCGCTGGACGCACGAGCTTCTACAGATGCACGTGCTTCAGCAGATGCTTGTGCTTCAGCCGATGCACGGGGAGCACGTGGAGTACCTGCATATGGAGTACCTACATGTGGAGTACCTGCATGTGGAGTCTGGGAAGTAGTGCCAGGCAAAGACGCCAGATGCGTCCTAGATATGACACTGAACACCTCGTCCGCTGTGGGAGAGCGGCAAAGGTGTCTGGTCATCTCTCCCATGAAGTCTTCCCTACTAGGAAAACCTCTAAAAAATGCATTGACCCCCTGCTAAAGGAGGCCAATGTATCATTCATGCGATCCACATCCGGGTCATTGCTAGATGAACTAGGATACGACATCTACAAAAAAAACACAGGAAAAAGATAAATTTATTTGCATACAAAAAATCATATATTACCTACATTTTCAAAGAGCTTTCTTTAGACATTGAGCATAACACTTAAGTGCTAATGCTTCTTTTAAACAAGAAAACTGATAAACATAAACATGGGATTGGTCACATTCATCATTGCAAAAATATATTGTTTACTATCAAAACTGGGAGACCTAGCGCATGTATCCCTGCGTCTAAATTGCAGGTTAGACGCGCCCCCAGACGCGCTCCAGAGTGAACCATCTGTCGAGCGCGTCTATCTACACATCTAAGATGCAGCACAGACGCGCTGTCAAACGCGCATCCCAGGTCAATGCGCGTGTATAATCGCGTGTAGACTACAAGTCAACCTCCTGTGCAGCGCGTGTATCATGACGTGTGCACTGCAAAGCACACGCACCAGCACATGCGCACTAAGACGCGCCCTCAGACGCTATGAGAGGAAACATTTTTCGCGTCTATATCTGCGTCTACATTGAGATATAGATGCGCTATCAGACACACTCGGTCGGCTGATTTTAGGCCAACGAGCGCCATTGATGATTTACAAAATGCAATACATAATGGAATCACAAATCCTAAATACACAAACAGAGCAAATAGAGGAAGAGAGAAACAAAGAGAGAGAGAGAGAGAGAGAGAGAGAGAGACTCACCTTGGGTGTTTGGTGTGGCGGGTGGTGGCGCTTCTTCCTTCTTCTTCTTCCTCTCCTTCGTAAGTTACCCTCCCTTGATGCTTGCTTGCTTGCTTGCTGCTTCTTCTTGTTCTCCTCTTTCTTGTTCTCTCTTTCTTCCTCTCCTTGGCTTTCCTTTTTCCCTTCTTGTGTGTTTGAAATGAAAGAAGAGGTGAGTCGTGAGGAGGTGAGGCATGAAGACACTGCATTTCGGCTAAACTCAAGCTTCAAAACTGCAAAAAACGCAGGAAAGGAAAGGCACAGTTTGAAAAGAAATGATTTAAGTATAGTTTGAATTTTGACGTGTGCGTCTATTTTTGCATGTATATGCGCATCTATTGTTCAGATAGACGCGAGTATAGACGCGAACATAGAGTGGAAATAGACGCTAATATAGACGCATAGGTAAACGCGCATATAGACGTGCATTTGGGCTTTATCATAATTTTTTGTTGTTAAGATAAGTTTTGATAGTGAATTCTTATCATAAGTTTTAATGTATTTATGATGATTTTTGTGTATTTAAAATTGAGATCTTATGTAAACATATGAACGACAAATATTTTGATGTTGTCATGAATTAGGTTTAATCATGTCGACGTCGTCATCACCTAGTGCGGTGCAAGATGATGAGTCAATGAGCACATTCTCAAGTGAGGATGAAACATTGCGTCTTCATAATCAAGATGCATAGCTACAACGAAAAATTAAATGCATGTGTGATCGTTGTGGAGGGTGTATTTTTCGAGCACGTCAAATTGCAATGTCACACCTCAGCTTGTATGGAGAATGGGACCAAGAAAAATCACCGATATTCATTGTTTTTTTTTACCACTAAGATTGCATGTCTATGTTACGGGAATTATATATCAACGTACATGAAACTCCCTTTTGTGGGGGTTGAGCAGGATGTGGTGCCACATCCTCAGATGCTCCCTCCCGGGCGTCGAGAGGCTGCAAAACGTCGATGCGAGGAGGCAGAGTCTTCAAGAAGAGTAGAGACTGACGACCATGATAGTAGCCCTCATGAAATGCCCCATCAAGTCGTAGAGGATGAGATTTTGGACAACATGGTACACCATCTATTTTCGCAACCGGTTCAGGAAAAAGGTCACTCTACGAAGCCAGATGATCCACTATATGTACCATCATCTACTCCATTGTATGAAGGTTGTACGTACTCCGTTCTTCGTGCGTCCCTCGAGATAATTAACTTGCAAACAATTTATGGATGGAGTAATGTCAGTTTGGATGCGTTATTGAAGTAGGTATCAATTCAGTTTGGCTTATGAATCATAGTATTAATTGTTCTATTTTGAAATGAGACAGGAATATATGTTGGTGGTTTTTTAACTCACTTTTAAAAATATATGTAGGTTATTATCACAAATGCTTCCAAAAGGAAATACATCTTGAGAGATACGTGAGCTCGAAGGAAATTGATCCAAACACATTGCAAGATGCTCGAGTATTATTTGTTGAGGTGATTTGTTTGGTGGAGGAAATTTTTCCTTGATCCATTTTGACTACTCAATTACATTTACTCGTACATTTGATTGATGAGATCGCACTTTGTGGGGCAGTTCATGTAAGGTGGATGTTTTTTCTTGAGCGCTTCATGAAAACCTTGAAAGATTTTGTGAGGCAAAAAGCACGGCCTGAGGGAAGCATGGCTGAGGGTTGGTTAGTGCAATCATCCCTTGTTTATATCTCTGAATATCTTGCTGAAGTGGATCCCTCTCAACCACGACTATGGAAAGATAATGAAGACTTGAGGATGACCTCTATAGTACCTCAAGGAAAAGGAATGAGTAAAGTACTAACAAAAGAAGAACGTCGTAAGTTAAATAGTTTTTCTATGCTCAATAGTGATGTAATGAGCAAATGGGTGACACTATATAATGAAGCAAGGGCAAGAAGAAAAAGCGAAAGACAAGAATTTTACACTAGATATGGACGTAATGTCTCATTTCCAGATCATCTAAATGCACTCCCACGTCATATTGATATAGATTGGTTACATGAGAAAATGGAGAGAATGGAAAAAGAGGAGGAAAGTAATATATCTCAAGAAGAGTGGGAATACGCACGAGGTTGCTTATCAAAGGTGAGACATACTATCAATTAATTTGTTTCTATAAGTTTTATTTTATATAAATAATTGACATGTTTGATCTTTTATCTTTTACTACTAGTGCACATTATTCAATGCACTTTGGTGTGAGATTAAACATCTTCGAACTCAACGTATAGATGAAAAGAGAAATACCCAAGATTGTGGTGTCCTTGCTCACTTCGAGGATGCCAATGGTACCATGGAAGGTTATTGTGGCATGATCCAAGATATTCTGAAGCTTGACTTCAGACGATTCTTTATATATGTACTGGATGTGAAGTGGTTTAAAGAAGTGGTAATAAATGGTGAGCATTGCATAATCAGACGTCATCCAAGTGGTTTTGTAATCATTGACTCTACAAAATTTCACCAAAACAAGAATGACACATTAGTACTACCTCAACAATGCGAGCAGGTATATATGCAAAGGCTAATTTTTTTATATGTATGCATGTGATACATATACACAATATAATAAGTACTTAAGTTTTTTGCTTTTGTTTTTCAAATACAGGTTGTGTATCATCCAATGGTAAACAATAACTGATGGTGGTATGTCTTCCCTATATCTAATCGTTCAAAACCAATATATGGTAATATTACCGACATGGAGATAGCAGATGACAATCCAACAATTAATGATGATGTGCATGATGACACCATAATGGATGATATGCGTGATATAGTACAAGACGTACCTCGCAAGGATGTTCAAGGAAACGTAGAAGAAGACAATAATGTGATTGTCGATTATATTGATGAAGTTATTGAGCAATATAGCAACACATCTGATAGTGGGATAGACTTATTTGTTTCGTTACCTCTTGGTAACATAGACCTAGAAGTAGATAGTTTAGCAACACATCTGATAGTGGGATAGACTTATTTGTTTCGTTACCTCTTGGTAACATAGACCTAGAAGTAGATAGTTTAGCAAGGGCTGATCTATTGAAGATGAGAAGTAGATAGTTTAGCAAGGGCTGATCTATTGAAGACAATAATGTGATTGTCGATGATATTGATGAAGTTATTGAGCAATATAGCAACACATCTGATAGTGGGATAGACTTATTTGTTTCGTTACCTCTTGGTAACATAGACCTAGAAGTAGATAGTTTAGCAAGGGCTGATCTATTGAAGATGAGATGGATCATTCACTGTAACATACTTAATTTGCTTATTGATTCAATGTGTATTCCTAATTCTATGGTTTTTATCATGCACACACGTGCATACTCAAGAATCAATAGTCAATTTTAAAGATAAATTGAATTTTCCATAATAAAAAGGAAGTATCTTTTATCATCTTCAAGTACGTAGAGAAATTACGAGATACATATTGCAATGCTTGCTACTAATTGTAAGGTTTCTGTCGCTTGCCGCTAATTACTTATATCAGGCTTGTCAACTGGAGGAACTGCCATTCATTAGAGAGCAATGAAAAAGTAATTATTAACTCTATTTTTTTAATTCAATGATTCAATGTGTATTCTTAATTCTATGGTTTTTATCATGCGCACATGTGCATGCTCAAGAATCAATTTCAGGTGGTTAAATAATTATTAACTTTGGTTTTTTAATCATGCGAATTGCTAATTTTAGGTGGTTAAATAATTGTGTGTCTGCTGGTGCGTCTATATTGGCATCTATTTGCGCGAATATATAGACGCAAAATTCGTGTCTATTTACACGCACATTTACACACACTTATAGACGCTGTGATAGACGCATCCGACTTTGCGCGTCTAACATGCGCATCTATGCCTCGTTTCTGTTGTAGTGATTATTACATTTAGTTTGGGGAGAACAACATTGTATTGCATTTATCTACATGAACTGTGTAATAGTAGGGTTTTGGATAATGGATCTTCAGGAATCGATAAGTCATTCGAAATTCAAGATATCCTTCCCGTTGGAATCCATACTTCTCATGGCTGCCCAACACTTTTATCCTGTCAGCGGGGATTACACGGGTTACTTCCTCATATACATATGAGTTCATCTCAACCCTCCGACCACGAATATGTAAAGTCGAATTTATGTGAGCTTCCACAAAAACGAACAGCTTCACGACTTTTAGGTCTTCCAACCACTTGATCCTCTTTAGGTTGGTCTGTAGATAAACAAACCGGTCCATCTTCGTTCCATGTACAAAGGTGACGAATTGAAGATCTGCTCTAGGAAATTCATCATCCCAATTCTTTGTCTGTAAAGTGGAGAATACATTGCAGTCATAAACATGACTCAAAATACCAAGAACTTGTTCCACGCTTCATAATTCTGCAAGACAGCATTGAAGGTAAGGAAATGTTTGGACAGCAACAATTGCTTCACTTCATTTCATTGAGATTTCATAAAAACAATTCTGTTGTTGGTCGGCTCTGATACCAACTGTAACGTGTCCACTAGTATCATCCAGGACACGTCAGAGCAGTCCATCGGAAAGGATGTCTTGAAAGCTCCGCCGGGAACTCCCATGGAATTCTACGGGATTTGAGATCTAGGGCTTTCCGCGTCTGCCACGTAGTGGAAGTATTCTGGCCGTTCCCACTTAGGATCGACCGGAATTACGGTTTTCTTGATTGGTCATTTCCTAACACCAACTAGCGTCGGACCCAAGCGAACTAGTTTATGCAAAAACACCAGCTCCAAAGCGGATTCACGCTGCACTTGGTTCAAAGAGAATGGAAAACGAGAGGGATGCAAAGCTCAACCTCTCTGCCCTAAGGCATAGTCCCATTCCGTTCCCCTAAAACAAGGGTTAAGACATAACTCTAGGTCAACGCTTTCGTTGTTCGTGTCCTTTGATAATCATCGCGCTCTTCTTCGAGATTTGAGAAAAGTTTCCGACCAACCGGGACCACCCAACCGTAGGACGGACCCATGGCCCATCCTCTGCACTTTCCTCAGTTTGTTTTAGTTATGTAATTATCTAACACATTAATTGGACATGTAACAATCAATTTCTTTAATTAATCCATTAAGCACTGGTTCCTTCACGTAATCTTATCACGTGACATAGAAAAACTATATCAGACAAGTTCTTTGTTAACATATCATCATATTTATCTTTGAAATATAAGGAGTTCTGCCCGTAGGCTTGTCCGTAATCCACCCGAAGGCTATCCAACAATCCACAGGGATTACTATTCCAAGTTTCTGCCCGCAGACTAGTATGCGGGCCTCGAGATCCAATCCCGAGTCACGTTAGCCTCTTGTGTAGGACCCGGAACGCGAGGGATTTACGGCCAGAGCCCCCCTGGCACCCAAGCGTCCTCCTGTCCCAAGTAGCGCTCAACGGAGAGACCTCTCACGGCCAGTTCGGTCAACCACATTCCCGGCACAGTCAACAACCCCCTTGGTTAGGGTGGGGCAGACAGTCGGGGGTAACTGAAGCTGCCACTCCCTTTAGGCCTTCAACCTGAAGTATAGATATTCATTGAATTTGTAATTCATAAACCAAACAGTGCTCTAAAATCTCTAGCAAGCACAAACATTTCCTTTGATCATTTTTTTGTTGTTGGCAAACTGCTAAGGAAGGAATCTTTCCTTTTGAATATATCTAGCATTCGATCCGGGGTGCTTTGCAACTTGCCAGATCCTTTATATTCTGGGTTAGGATGTCCCCTATTAGCCCAACTTGGTCAACCCTAAAGTTCATTGGATACTTTGGTTTCCGATTTTTAACCTTCCTTACTTAGAAGAATATCAAAGAATACATCCTTTTGCAAGATAATTTGCGTAAGGATCCGCCATCCTTGTTGAGGGTATTAACCTTTCCTCACAAGACCATATGACTTTGTACTTGCCGCGCAAGTCTTGCATCGTACTATGCGATAACGGAGTTATGAAATAATCCGTTTCAGTTTCTTTAAGCTGACGTTTGTCAGACCTAGGGTTTCCTAACTTTATTATTTCTCGTTCTCATAATGGAGTGTACTTTAAACACAAACAAAAGAAGTCAACTAGTTACTGACTCATGCCGAGTGGAGGATGATCATTGGCGTGTGTCCAAGTGTCCTTCCAATCTTAAATGGTCAGAGATTGTAGAGTTCTTCCATTAATGGGGGGTGCATATTTGGGGTGGTCAATACGAAGAAAACGATGATGATTGTCATAGATAACCTTCTTCAAGCGTGTTGGTCTAGAAGAAACAAGAGAGGGACTGCAAATTGGACATGCATGATATCCTGATGTAGTTAAACCTGTAAAAACAAGTGGATTAATGATGACATATATTTGATTAAGGGTAAGAATGAATAAAATAGAGTATGTAACTACCTGAATACTCTCCATATCTTGGAAAGTCATGCATGGTCCACAACAACATGCCGTTTAAAGTGAAATCTCTAGAGGACAATGATGCATTTACATCTTGCACCTCAATACCTCTCCATAGCATTTCTAGCTCCTCGATCATAGGCTCTAAGTAAACGTCCATGTTTTTTACTATGTGTTTTCTAGGAATCAAAAGGGACAACATTACATGTCCTTTTATTATTTCCATGGATGGAGGGATATTATAGTTCACCAATACGACTGGCCATACACTATATGAGGTGCTTTTGATGCCAAATGGATTTATTCCATCTAATCCTAGATCAAATCTCAAATTTATGGGCTCTTCTTTGAAAGTAGGCCACAAATTGTCTACGTGTTGCCATGCTGGTGTGTCTGAAGGAATTCTCTACTTTCCATCACTTGAATGGTGACTAGCATGCCATGACATGAGTCTCGCAATAGATTCACAGTAAACATAAGTTGAATACGTGGAATAATAGAAAAATGTCGTAAAACCTTACGAGGCACATCCATTGACTTTATCTCTTGGTTGTATCTTGGTTCACCACAAATAGGACACTGTTGTGCAGATGCATGATCCCCATGCAACAAGATGCAATCATTGACACATGCATGGATTTTAACGTAATCGAGACCTCCAAGAGATGTCAAGAAACGCCTTGCTTACTCCCTTATAGTTGGTAATTTATTTCCATTTGGAAGCATTTGTGACAATAACTTGCATATATTGTGCAAACAGAGTTAACAAACTGCGAATATTGTCTAGAAGAATTTATAAATTAATATCAAATGATACATACTTCAATAATACATTCAAGCTAGCATTACTCCATCCATAAATGGTTTGTAAGTTCAATATCTCGAGAGATGCACATAGAACGGAGTAGGTGCAACCTTCGTACAATCACTACAAGGATTCAAACCTATAGTGACGGCGGGTAGCGACGTAGGTAGCGGCATCGCTATCTGCACAAAAAGCGACGCAAATAGCGACGCCCCACAAGGAAAAAAAACTGGCCGAAATCGAGCGCGGGTTCATTTCGCATATTTTCATCGATCGTTTTGAGAGAGAGAGCGACCGTCGTGAGAGAGGGAGAGGAAGAAGGCTTGCGGCCGCCGCCGTCGCCGCCGTCATTCGCAAAGGAGAGGAGGAGCCTTTGTCGCGAAGAGGAGCCACCAAACCCTCGCCATATCTCATCGGTGAGTCCATTTTCTCCTTCTTTTGCTTGTTTAGGGTTTAATTATCTTTCTCTTTTTCTTGTTTAGAAGAGGAAATGAGAGATAAAGAGAGGGAGAGGGAGAGGGAGAGGGAGAGGGAGAAAGAGAAAGAGAGAGAGAGAGAAAGAGAAAGACAAAGAGAGGGAGAGGGAGAGGGAGGAAATGAGAGAGGGAGAGAAAGACAAAGACAAAGAGAGGGAGAGGGAGGTGGAGGAAATGAGAGAGGGAGAGGGAGGGAGAGTGCATTTTCTCTCTCCCTCTCCCTTTTGCTTTTATAATTTGTGTATATATATTGAGAGAGGGAGAGGAAATGAGAGAGAAAGAGGAAGAGGAAGAGGGAGAGGGAGGGGGAGGGAGGGAGAGGGAGGGGGATGAAATGAGAGAACGAGAGAAAGAGAAAGAGAAAGAGAAAGAGAGGGAGAGGGAGAGGGAGAGGGAGGGGGGAGGAAACGAGAGAGGGAGAGGGAGAGGGAGGGAGAGTGCATTCTCTCTCTCCCTCTCCCTTTTGCTTTTATAATTTGTGTATATATATTGAGAGAGGGAGAGGAAATGAGAGAGAAAGAAAGGGAGAGGGAGGAAATGGGGGAGGAAGGGAGAGTGAGAGGGAGGGGAATGAAAAGATCGAGAGAACGAGAGAGAGGGAGAGTGTATTCTCTCTCTTATTTATTTAATTTTGGTATAATTTGTATATAATGTGAGAGGGAGAAGAAATGAGGGAGAGGGAGAGGGAGAGGGAGGGGGAGGAAATGAGAGAGAAAGAGAGGAAGAGAGAGAGGGAATGAGAGAGGGAGAGTGTATTCTCTCTCTTTTTTATTTATTTTTTGTATAATTTGTATGTAATGAGAGAGGGAGAAGAAATGAGGGACAGGGAGAAAGAGAGGGAAATTAAAGAGAGGGAGAGGGAGGGGGATGAAATGAGAGAACGAGAGAGAGGGAAAGAGAAAGAGAAAGAGAAAGAGAAAGAGAAAGAGAAAGAAAAAGAGAGGGAGAGGGAGGGGGAGGAAACGAGAGAGGGAGAGTGCATTCTCTCTCTCCCTCTCCCTTTTGCTTTTATAATTTGTGTATATATATTGAGAGAGGGAGAGGAAATGAGAGAGAAAGAGAGGGAGAGGGAGGAAATGGGGGAGGAAGGGAGAGTGAGAGAGGGAGGGGGATGAAATGATCAAGAGAACGAGAGAGGGAGAGTGTATTCTCTCTCTTATTTATTTAATTTTTGTATAATTTGTATATAATGTGAGAGGGAGAAGAAATGAGGGAGAGGGAGAAAGAGAGTGAAATTAAAGAGAGGGAGAGGGAGGGGGAAGAAATGAGAGAGAAAGAGAGGAAGAGAGAGAGGGAATGAGAGAGGGAGAGTGTATTCTCTCTCTTTTTTATTTATTTTTTGTATAATTTGTATGTAATGAGAGAGGGAGAAGAAATGAGGGAGAGGGAGAGGGAGAAAGAGAGGGAAATTAAAGAGAGGAGAGGGAGGGGGAGGAAGAGAGAGAAAATGAGAGAGGGTGAGGGAGAGGGGGGAGAGACGAAAACATAATAGGGAAATGAGAGAGGGAGAGGGAGGGAGAAGAAATGAGAGAAGGAGAGGAAGAGAGCAAAAGGAAATGGGAGAGGGAGAGGAGAGAGAAAAAACAAAGAGAGAATGAGAGGAGAGAGAAAAAGAGATAAGATGTTAAACATAATAGGCAAATAGAGCAAGAGAGGGTATGGGTGAGAGTGAGGGCGAGGGAGGGAGAGGAAATGAGAGAGAGAGAGAGGAAGAGAGAAAGAAATGAGAGAGAGAGAGGAGATAGAAAAAGAGAAAAATATATTAAAAATAATAGAGAAAGAGAAAAAGAGAGGGTCAAGGTGAAGAAGGAACAGGAAATGAGAGAGGGAGAGAAAGAGAGAAAGGTAAATGAGAGAGGGAGAGGAGAGAGAGGAAAAAATGAGAGAGAGAGAGGAGAGAGAAAAAGAGAGAAAAATCATTAAAACTAATAGGGAAAGAGAGATAGAAAGAGAGGGTGAGGGCGAGAGAGGGTGAGGAAATGAGAGAGGGAGAGGAGAGAGAAAAAGGAATGAGAGAGGGCAAGGGAGGGAGAGGAATGAGAGAGAGAGGAGAGAGAAAAAGAGAGAGGAAGGGAGAGGAATGAGAGACAGAGTAGAGAGAGAAAAGGAAATGAGAGAGAGAGAGGAGAGAGAAAAAGAGAGAGGAAGAGAGAGGAATGAGAGGGAGAGTAGAGAGAGAAAAGGAAATGAGAGAGAGAGGAGAGAGAAAAAGAGAAATATCATTATACCTAATAGGGAAAGAGAGAAAGAGAGAGGGAGAGGAGGGAGAAAAGGAAATGAGAGAGAGAGAGGAGAGAGAAAAAGAAATGAGAGAGGGAGAGGAGGGAGAAAAGGAAATGAGAGAGAGAGAGAGGAGAGAGAAAAAGAAATGAGAGAGGGAGAGGAGAGAGAAAAAGGAATGAGAAAGGGTAAGGGAGGGGGAAGAACGAGAGAGAGAAGAGAGAAAAAGAGAGAGGGAGGGAGAGGAATGAGAGGGAGAGAGGAGAGAGAAAAGGAAATGAGAGTGAGAGGAGAGAGAAAAATAGAAATATCATTAAACCTAATAGGAAAAGAGAGAAAGAGAGGGTGAGGACAAGGGAGGGAGAGGAAATGAGAGAGGGAGAGGAGAGAGAAAAAGGGAATGAGAGAGAGAGGAGAGAGAAGGAAACGAGAGAGAGAGAGAGAGGAGAGATACAAAGAGAAATATCATTAAACCTAATAGGGAAAGAGAAAAAGAGAGGGTGAGGGCGAGGGAGGGAGAGGAAATGAGAGAGGGAGAGGAAGAGAGAAAACGAAATATTATGTGCTAAGTACTGAGTACTAGGTACTAAATACTAGTGTTCTATGATACTATATGCTAGGTCATAGAAAAAGAGAGAGATTGAAGGAGAGGATAACAATCTAAGAAAAGAAAAGAATGATAACAAAAATAAATTGTTTGTTGTAACGTAGACAGAATGGAAAACGAAGAAGGTCCTGTTGTTCAAGATCACGAGGCATATCTTAATCAGCATGTCCCATGTCCTTGCTCTCAATGCAAGCTGGCAATTAGATGAAAACGCCGATTGTCTAGAGAACACGTACAACGATTTGGCGAGTTTCAATCTGAGATCATTGATCAGGCGATTGTGGATTTTCAGCAAAGGTCTATGAGAGAGATAGGAGAGAGAAAAAGAGAGAGGGAGGGAGAGGAATGAGAGGGAGAGGAGAGAGAAAAGGAAATGAGAGAGAGAGGAGAGAGAAAATGGAATGAGAGAGGGAAAGGGAGGGAGAGGAATGAGAGAGAGAGGAGAGAGAAAAAGAGAGAGGAAGGGAGAGGAATGAGAGGGAGAGTAGAGAGAGAAAAGGAAATGAGAGAGAGAGAGGAGAGAGAAAAAGAGAAATATCATTATACCTAATAGGGAAAGAGAGAAAGAGAGAGGGAGAGGAGGGAGAAAAGGAAATGAGAGAGAGAGAGGAGAGAGAAAAAGAAATGAGAGAGGGAGAGGAGGGAGAAAAGGAAATGAGAGAGAGAGAGAGAGGAGAGAGAAAAAGAAATGAGAGAGGGAAAGGAGAGAGAAAAAGGAATGAGAAAGGGTAAGGGAGGGGGAGGAACGAGAGAGAGAAGAGAGAAAAAGAGAGAGGGAGGGAGAGGAATGAGAGGGAGAGAGGAGAGAGAAAAGGAAATGAGAGTGAGAGGAGAGAGAAAAATAGAAATATCATTAAACCTAATAGGGAAAGAGAGAAAGAGAGGGTGAGGGCAAGGGAGGGAGAGGAAATGAGAGAGGGAGAGGAGAGAGAAAAAGGGAATGAGAGAGAGAGGAGAGAGAAGGAAACGAGAGAGAGAGAGAGAGAGAGAGAGAGGAGAGATACAAAGAGAAATATCATTAAACCTAATAGGGAAAGAGAAAAAGAGAGAGTGAGGGCGAGGGAGGGAGAGGAAATGAGAGAGGGAGAGGAAGAGAGAAAACGAAATATTATGTGCTAAGTACTGAGTACTAGGTACTAAATACTAGTGTTCTATGATACTATATGTTAGGTCATAGAAAAAGAGAGAGATTGAAGGAGAGGATAACAATCTAAGAAAAGAAAAGAATGATAACAAAAATAAATTGTTTGTTGTAACGTAGACAAAATGGAAAACGAAGAAGGTCCTATTGTTCAAGATCGCGAGGCATATCTTAATCAGCGTGTCCCATGTCCTTGCTCTCAATGCAAGCTGGCAATTAGATGAAAACGTCGATTGTCTATAGAACACGTACAACGATTTGGTGAGTTTCAATCTGAGATCATTGATCAGGCGATTGTGGATTTTCAGCAAAGGGTAATTTGAAGTTAATATCAATCATGCATTGTACTCATCACAAGCTAATTGAATACCATATACAATAAGATTGGGACTCGCTGGAAAATTTTCTATCCAGGGAGGCGATGTCTCGTCCCAAGGGGGAGTGCACCCTTTGCGGCCAATTAGAAGAGTACGTGGGTGTGCGATGGATGGAGTGCAGGAGCCAATCCACCACTCACAAGGCCAATCTATACCATCAATGCCAGAGGAGACAGGCAACCTTCCAGACCTACCTACAATCTTGGAGCCTAAGATGGAGGCAATGATCGATTCTTTGATTCCCATGGATGTCAAGACTTCTGATCTGCTTAGAGAGGAAGCATCCATACCATTATATGATGGGTGCTGCGTATCTCGACTGAAGAGACTGCTTGCATTCTTAAGTGTGGAAGCAAAATATGGGTGGAGCAATATGAGTGTATCCGAGTTGTTCAGGTACCTTGTACATATGCTTCATTGAAATTTTTTTTCGGCACTATTATTACAAACATTTGTGCTTTTTCAAGGTGTTTTATGATTTTTTTCAGGTTATTGAAATATCATATATTACCATATGCAAATACCATGACTGAGTCTCGTGATGATGCATGACATGTTTTACGGAAGCTTGGCATGGACTACAATAACATCCATGCATGTATCAACGATTGCATACTATTTCGAGGAGAATACGAGACTATGGAGACATGTCCAAAGTATGATGCTCACAGGTATCGACAGGATTTGCTAGGGCAAACCATCCCTCAAAAAGTTCTCAGACACTTTCCGCTCATCCCCTGCATAAACCACATGTTTCGTACGTCTGGCATGGCGAGCTTGACAATGTGGCATGCGCAGAATTGGTCCACGGATGGAGTTCAATGAATATCAGCGGATTCACGCGCATGGAGCCACATTGACTGAACCTTCTTAGGCTTTGCCCGAGAGCCAAGGAATCTTCGGCTCGGTCTTGCAATGGATGGCGTGAACCCATTCCGTCTGCGCTCAACTTCTTACAGTGTGTGGCCTATAGTCCTTGTCAACTACAATATCCCTCCATGGCTTTCTACGAAGAAAGGATATCTCATCCTTAGCTTCTCGTCCCAGGCCGCTACAAAGGAAAAAATATGGACGTGTATCTTTGTCCATTAGTCGATGAGCTTAAGATTTTGTGGGAGGAGGGGGTCAACGTGCAAGATATGAGCAAGCGCGATGGTCGGTGGCCAGCCAATATTCGAGCCATTCTCATGTGGACGATGCATGACTTTCCGGGATTGGGAGAGTGCTCAGGTGAGCAGGCCTCCGTTCTTGCTGATAGTATCTATATTTTATCTTGTTCAACCAAGTATTCACTAGGTCGTGGTGTTGGAACATGTCTCGTTACCTTAGGTTATTATGCATGTCCATTGTGCGGGTCATAATTAGACTCCCGAAGGTCACGAACCATGAAGAAGATGGTATATCAAGGACACGCTGCTTTCTTGCCGGAGGATCATGAACTCAGGGAAGGTTTCCTTGGACGACCTTGGGTTTTATCCACTAAAGAAGAGTGCATTGTGAAGCAAGTAATCAAGTCTATCTGCCCTAGGCCACTACAAAGTAAAAAATATGGACGTGTATCTTTGTCCATTAGTCGATGAGCTTAAGATTTTGTGGGAGGAGGGGGTCAACATGCAAGATATGAGCAAGCGCGATGGTCGGTGGTTAGCCAATATTCGAGCCATTCTCATGTGGACGATGCATGACTTTCCGGGATTGGGAGAGTGCTCAGGTGAGCAGGCCTCCGTTCTTGCTGATAATATCTATATTTTATCTTGTTCAACCAAGTATTCACTAGGTCGTGGTGTTGGAACATGTCTCGTTACCTTAGGTTATCATGCATGTCCATTGTGCGGGCCATAGTTAGACTCCCGAAGGTCACGAACCATGAAGAAGATGGTATATCAAGGACACGTTGCTTTCTTGCCGGAGGATCATGAACTCAGGGAAGGTTTCCTTGGACGACCTTGGGTTTTATCCACTAAAGAAGAGCGCATTGTGAAGCAAGTAATCAAGTCTATTTGCACTCCGACGGGTATGATGCGTTCTCTCAGGTTCGCATTTTCTAAAGACGACTAATTATCAGGGCTAAAATCCCATGACTGGCATAAGATCCATCTGGATTTCTCGAAATAGATTCCGAAAAAAAATGGACTCATTTGCACGACACCTTTGTGTTGCCGACCCATTGTGAACAGGTGCATGGACTCATTTGCTTGCTAATTGTATTACGACATGGTTTATGTCACAATGGTTTGAACTCTCTTGTACGTGTTTGTGAACATGTAATCTTCTATCCAAACCCCTGACAACCTCGATGGTGGTATGTTATACCTTCAACTCCCCGAAGTGCGAGAATATATGATCAAAGCGATGTTCCAAGCATAGATGAAGATAATATGCAAATAGAGAGGTCGATATTGCAAGGGGTGGAGGCCGTCGAAAGCTTGGAGCCAGCATCGGCTAAGAATGATGGAAATACAGGAGTCCAAGAATTCTTTGAGAACAAGGCAGACTCATTCTTTTGTGGTGACATGTCTATCGACCTTCCCGTGTATGCGCAGTTGTGTCAGGAGATTAACATGGGACCATAGGATACTTCATACTTGGAGCATCCACTTACTCAATTCGTTGACCAATCGCTTATAAGGATACATAAGATATGCATTTTAAGTGAGATTTTTTATTAATGATTTATATTACTGTGCTTTGTATGATTTAAATTGATTATTCTAACATTATTTTTGTTTGTGTAGGTGACATTTTCAGGATGAGTCGAGAGATGAGCGATGAGAAGTTACAGGACATCTTCGCATGCATGTCTCTAGACCAGATCGCTAGATTCAGAGAGATGGCAGACCAGGAGTTGTTTGGGTCTTCGTCAGGGTGCTCTGCTAGATCTGCTTCAGCGCGATCGGATGCTTCGGCTTTGAGCAGATGAGCTCGATGCTCAGGACTTGGGCTAGAGGGAGGGAGTGCATCGAGATCAGGGGGATGTTGTAGAGATACAGAGATAGTGAGCCTGCGATCGATATGGGATACAGGTGCGACTCCTTGCTCTCGTGGCCCTTCCATGGAGCGTGCCTCAGGCTCAAGTGGATACTGTGGAGACGTGGACGCGGTGTCTTCGTCTCTTCGTTCAGGTAGAGCTACGTCACCTCTAGGATTTATCACACCTGTGGGGACGTCTACTCCAGTTACTCCGGCTTTTGCGCAGCCATCAGCAGGTCGCACCCCTGTGGGTGCCACTCGGAGAGATATTACCCCCGTCGATACACCGAATGCACAGGGGTCTCCTGGATATGCTCAGGAGTGTGGACGCAGATGGGAGAGGACCCATCTTAGGCAGACTCTAGGGGGTTATGGATATCTAGTCGATAGTAGGTCAAGAGCCATCATCATGAATGATGAGGGGAGGAGGGTGATGGCTCGCATGAGAGAGTTGTGCCAACAAGTTTTTTGGCACAACATCTTGGATCATTAGAAGAACACACCGGAGGGGAGCAAGGACTATATAGTAGCATCCTTGCATGAGGAGTTTCCGGTGCCAACTGCAGTAGATAGATTCTCTACGGGCTGGATGATGGATTGCATGCGTGCATACATGTCACATAGACGATCTGAACGCATGCAAGGCAATCAAGAGTGGGGCTGCAAAGCCCAAGTGGTTAGATGCAGAGGACTGGCGCTGATTGAGGGAGGAGGCTACAGATTCTCCAGGACGTTAAAGTCAGCAGCGCGAGGTGGCGAGGGCACAACTCGAGGCCGAAGTGGTCCATCATCTTGGGAGTGGCGGCCATAGGACATATTTGGAGGACTTTGTAAGTTTTTCTTTTGTTTTGCTTGTTTATTTTTTGGAAATATTCTTTGTACTGATAATCATGTTTCTAATAGTTAGCATTTTATTTTCTTTGCAGCACTCCATTACAAATCGTGATCCGACTGGCCTTGAGACTCGATATGCAGAGAAGCGTGGTCTCACTGCATTGATCGACCGATTGTATAGACGCGGCGGCCCTATAAGTCACACATCTTTCTTTTTCTGCAGAGTTCGTTTGATGCTCCTTTACAGCGGGATGAGCTTTCGGGGGATAAGGATTTGTAGCTCACCCTTGGATCCCAAGAGCTCAGACACATTTATTTTTGAGTCACCTGATCTATGTAGACATTTTCTATGTATTAGTGATATCTTGTCATGATTGTACCAATCGCTTTTTATGCGATGATGTATTTATTTCATGTATCAGTTTTATGATTTCAGTATACATTGTGTTTTTTTACAAGTGCATTGTACACATTAGTGCAAAAACTATTTTGTATGGCTCTCATAAAGCACACAGTGCTATCCAACCACAATTTTTTTTTTCCCTGTCATCGCTATTAGTGTTACAAATTTTACTGCTCGCATCGCTATTAGCGTCGCTATAGGTATCGCAAACTGTCGCTATCAGCGTCGGTACTGCGACGCCGATAGTGACGCCAATACCGACGCTGATAGTGACGCCAATACCGACGCTGATAGCGACGGTAATACCGATTATTCTATGGCATCGCCAATAACGACGCCTTTTGTAATGACGGGGGAAAATTTTATTATTTGCATTTTTATCACTTTAAACATCGGTATAAGGCCTATATCTTGTAGTGAATGGATTTTTCGACGCTACGTGTAGTGGGTCATATGTCTCTCTAGTGGCACCCTTCCCCTAACCTCATGGAAAAATAAATCGTGCACCATATTGTCCAAAATCTCTTTCTCCAAAACTTGATGGGACATGAAGAGGGATGTTATCGTCATCATTAGCCTCTACTCTTCTTGAGGACTCTGCCTCCGGGCGTCGATGCTACACAATCTCTCGACGCCCTGGAGGGACCATTTGAGGATGTGGTACCACATCATGCTCAATTTTTAAAAAAAGAGGTTTTGTTTAATAGTGAAGATGCAACATAGACCAATAATATTTTTGCAAATAAAGCACTAAAAATTATTAGGTCTTTTTCTTGGTCCCACTCTCCGTACATGCTGAGGTGTGACATTGTGATTCGACGTACTCGAAAAAAATATCCTCGATAACAATCACACATACATTTGATTTTCCATCATAGCCAAGCGTTTCGATTGTGAAGACGCAACGTCTCATCCTCATTGAAGGCTGTACTATTTATTGACTCAACATGTCCCATACTAGTAGAAGATGACGACATAATTACACCTGAATCATAAGGACATATATGATTTCATTTGGTATATATGTCATATTCCCTAAATGCATTGATACTTACAACATGGAGGCAAACATTTTGATATTAAAAGACCACTACAACAGAAACGAGGCATAGACGCGCAAAGTCGGGCGCATCTATCATAGCGTCTATAAGTGCATGTAAATAGACACGAATTTTACGTCTATATATACGTGCAAATAGACACTAATATAGACGCGCCAGCTGACGCACAATTATTGAACCACCTAAAATTGCAATTCACATAATTAAAAAACCAAAGTTAATAATTATTTAACCACCTGAAATTGATTCTTGAGCATGTACGTATGCGCATGATAAAAACCATATAATTAAGAATACACATTGAATCATTGAATTAAAAAAATAGAGTTAATAATTACTTTTTCATTGCTCTCTAATGAATCGCAGTTCCTCCAGTTGACAAGCTTGATATAAGTAATTAGCGGCAAGCGACAGAAACCTTACAATTAGTAGCAAGCATTGCAATATGTATCTCGTAATTTCTCTACGTACTTGAAGATAATAAAAAATACTTCCTTTTTATTATGGAAAATTCAATTTAGCTTTAAACTTGACTATTGATTCTTGAGTATGCACGTGTGCACATGATAAAAACCATAGAATTAGGAATACACATTGGATCAATAAGCAAATTAAGTATGTTACAGTGAATGATCCATCTCATCTTCAATGAGATCAACCCTTGCTAAACTATCTACTTCTAGGTCTATGTTACCAAGAGGTAACGAAACAAATAAGTCTATCCCACTATCAGATGTGTTGTTATATTGCTCAATCATCAATATCATCGACAATCACATTATTGTCTTCTTCTGCGTTTCCTTGAACATCCTCGCGAGGTTCATCTTGTACTATATCATGCATATCATCCATTATGGTGTCATCATGCACATCATCATTAATTGTTGGATTGACATCTGCTATCTCTATGTTGGTAATATTACCATATATTGGTTTTGAACAATTAGATATAGGGATGACATACCACCATCGGTTATTGTTTACCATTGGATGATACACAACCTGTATTTGAAAAACAAAAGCAAAAACTTAAGTACTTATTATATTGTGTATATGTATCACATGTATACATATAAACAAATTAGCCTTTGCATATATACCTGCTCGTATTGTTGAGGTAGTACTAATGTGTCATTCTTGTTTTGGTGAAATTTTGTAAAGTCAATGATTACAAAACCACTTGGATGACGTCTGATTGTGCAATGCTCACCATTTGTTACCACTTCTTTAAACCACTTCACATCCAGTACATATATAAAGAATCGTCTGAAGTCAAGCTTCAGAATATCTTGGATCAAGCCACAATAACCTTCCATGGTACCATTGGCATCCTCGAAGTGAGCAAGGACACCACAATCTTGGGTATTTCTCTTTTCATCTATACGTTGAGTTCGAAGATGTTTATCCTCACACCAAAGTGCATTGAATAATGTGCACTAGTAGTAAAAGATAAAAGATCAAACATGTCAATTATTTATATAAAATAAAACTTATAGAAACAAATTAATTGATAGTATGTCTCACCTTTGATAAGCAACCTCGTGTGTATTCCCACTCTTCTTGAGATATATTAATTTCCTCCTCTTTTTCCATTCTCTCCATTTCCTCATGTAACCAATCTATATCAATATGACATGGGAGCACATTTAGATGATCTGGAAATGAGACATTACGTCCATATCTAGTGTAAAATTCTTGTCTTTCGCTTTTTCTTCTTGCCCTTGCTTCATTATATAGTGTCACCCATTTGCTCATTACATCATTATTGAGCATACAAAAACTATTTAACTTACGAAGTTCTCCTTTTGTTAGCACTTTACTCATTCCTTTTCCTTGAGGTACTATAGAGGTCATCCTCAAGTCTTCATCATCTTTCCATAGTCGTGGTTGAGAGGGATCCACTTCAGCAAGATATTCAGAGATATAAACAAGGGATGATTGCATTAACCAACCCTCAGCCATGCTTCCCTCAAGCCGTGCTTTTTGCCTCACAAAATCTTTCAAGGTTTTGCATGAAGCGCTCAGGAAAAAACATCCACCTTACATGAACTTCCCCACAAAGTACGATCTCATCAATCAAATGTACGAGTAAATGTAATTGAGTAGTTAAAATGGATTGAGGAAAAATTTCCTCCACCAAACAAACCACCTCAACAGATAATACTCGAGCATCTTGCAATGTGTTTGGATCAATTTCCTTCGAGCTCACGTATCTGTCAAGATGTATGATGTGCTTGTTTATTTTTGTGTAGAAATTCAAAGATATATAATGAAAAAATACAATGTATACACACCTCACAATCTCTCCCATCTTTTAAATGATATCACGTACATCTTTGGATACACAATGGGATATGCTAGTAGGAAGTACGAACTGAATGTAAACAATATTCATAGATCAAATGATTAGTTGAGGAAAAAGTCATCATACCCCATAGTTTACACATAGTTACTCTACTAATTACTATATTCATGGTTAGAGATACCCTTACTTGAATCATTTTGTGCCAATCGTGGGACTTTAAACCAGATAGTTGCTCCACACCTCTTTTCTTTTTCTTTATGAAGGCTCCCTTGAGACATCTCATATATCCTGTGGGTGTTCGAAAGCTATATATTTGTTCCTTCACTATTTTTTCCTCGTTCTTTGACAACATCCAAGGTGCATGGGGTAGCTCAATCTTTCCTCTGGGTCCAATGCATGGCCAAGCTCATCTCATGCGACCAATGTTACGTAAATCCTCCCTTACATTAACTGAATCACGAGCCCCTATCAAGTGATCCCATAATGTAGATACAACATTTTTGAATATGTGCATGGGGTCCAACAGGTGATTGATCTTGAGTTTAGTCCAGTACGAAAGACAAAAAAATATAGAGAATCTAACAAACAAAGAATATATTATGTAAACAATTCATCATGCTAAATACTTTAAAGTCAATCGAGAGAAATGCACTTCTTACCGACTCACGCCGAGTGGAGGGTGGCTGTCGGCATTAATCCATCTCTCCTTCCAATCTCAAATGGTTAGAGATTGTGGAGTCATTCCATTAGTAGGGAGAACATATTTGGGATGGTCAATAGGAAGAAATCAATGATGATTGTCGTAGATAACCTTCTTTAAACGTGTCGGCCTAGAGAAAACTGGAGAGGGACCGCAAATAGGACATGCATGATATCCTAACGTGGTTAAACCTTAAAAAACAAGTGAATTAATAAAATGCAATTGATTCAAGTATTGGATTTCAAATATAGAGTTATATACATGTACCTGAACACTCTCCGTATCCTGGAAAGTCGTGCATGGTCCACAACAACATGGCTTTCAATGTGAAATCTCTAGAGGATGCAGATGCACTTGTATCTTGCACCTCAATACCTTCCCATAACATTTCTAACTCTTCAATCAAAGGCTCTAAGTAAATGACCATGTTTTTTACCAATACCATTGGCCATACATTGTATGATGTGCTTTTGATGCCAAATGGATTGATTCCATCCATACCTAAACCAAATCTTAGATTTCTTGGCTCTTCTTTGGAAACGGGCCACAAATTATCTATATGTTGCCATGTCGATGTGTTTGAAAGGATCCTCCATTTTCCATCACTTGAATGATGACTAACATGCCATGATATGAGCTTTCCAATAGACTTACACTTGAACATAAGTTTTATACGTGGAACAATCGGAAAATGTCGCAAAACCTTACAAGGCAAATCCATTGACTTCATCTCCACTTCGTATCTTGATTCGCCACAAACAGAACAATCTGGTGTGAACTCATGAATCCCACGAAATAAGACACAATCATTGACACATACATGGATCTTGACATAATCGAGGCCTCCCAGAGATGTCAAGTAATGTCTGGCTTGCTCTCTCTTAGTTGGCAATTTGTTTCCTTTTGGAAGCATTTGTGATAATAACCTACATATATTTTTAAAAGTGAGTTAAAAAGCCACCAACGTCATATATTTCTGTCTGATTTCAAAATAAAACTTAATTGATACCTACTTCAATAACGCATCCAAACTGACACTACTCCATCCATAAATTGTTTGCAAGTTAAGTATCTCGAGGGACGCACGAAGAACGGAGTACGTACAACCTTCATACAACAGAGTAGATGATGCTACATATAGTGGATCATCTAGCTTCATAGAGTGACATTCTCCCTGAACCGGTTGCGAAAATAAATGGTGTATCATGTTGTCCAAAATCTCATCCTCTACGACTTGATGGGGCATTTCATGAGGGCTACTATCATGGTCATCAGGCTCTACTCTTCTTGAAGACTCTGCCTCCTTGCGTCGACGTTTTGCAGCCTCTCGACGCCCGAGAGGGAGCATCTGAGGATGTGGCACCGCATCTTGCTCAACCATAAAAGGGAGTTTCATGTATGTTGATATATAATTCCCGTAACATAGATTAGCAATCTTAGTGGTAAAAAAAAACAATGAATACCGGTGATTTTTCTTGGTCCCATTCTCCATACAAGCTGAGGTGTGACATTGCAATTCGACGTGCTCGGAAAATGCACCCTCGACAATGATCACACGTATTTAATTTTTCGTCGTAGCCATGCATCTCGATTATGAAGACGCAATGTTTCATCCTCACTTGAGGATGTGCTCATTGACTCATCAGCATGCACCGCACTAGGTGATGACGACGACATGATTAAACCTAATTCATGACAACATCAAAATATTTGTCATTCATATGTTTACATAAAAACTTAAAGCTAGCATATTAATTATTCTAAGATCTCAATTTTAAATACACAAAAATCATTATAAATATATTAAAACTTATGATAAGAATTCACTATCAAAACTTATCTTAAAAACAAAAAATCATGATAAAGCCTAAATGCGCGTCTATATCCACGTTTACATACGCGTCTATATTGACGTCTATGTTCGCGTCTATACTCCCGCCTACCTGAACAATAGACGCGCATATACACGCAAAAATAGATGCACACATCAAAATTCAAACCATACTTAAATCATTTCTTTTCAAGCTGCGCCTTTCCTTTCCTGCGTTTTTTGCGGTTCTGAAGCTTGAGTTTAGCTGACATGCAGTCTCTTCATGCCTCATCTAGTCTCTTCATGCCTCACCTCCTCATGACTCACCTCTTCTTTCATTTCAAACACACAAGAAGGGAAAAAGGAAAGCCAAGGAGAGGAAGAAAGAGAGAACAAGAGAGAGGAGAACAAGAAAAAGCAGCAAGCAAGCAAGCAAGCATCAAGGGAGGGTAGCTTACCAAGGAGAGGAAGAAGGAGAAGGAAGAAGTGCCACCACCCGCCACACCAAATACCCAAGGTGAGTCTCTCTCTCTCTCTCTCTCTCTCTTTGTTTCTCTCTTCCTCTCTCTATGTATTTAGGATTTGTGATTCCATTATGTATTGCATTTTGTAAATCATCAATGGCAATCGTCAGGCTAAAATCAGCCGATCGAGCGCGTCTGATAGCGCATCTACATTTTCAGTGTAGATACAGATATAGATGTGAAAAATGTTTCCTCTCATAGCGTGTGAGGGTGCGTCTTAGAGCGCGTGTGCTCTGCAGTCTACACGCGATGATACATGAGCTGGACAGAAGGTTGACCTTTAGTCTACACACAATTATACAAGCGCATTGACCTGGAATGTGCGTCTGACAACGCGTCTGTGCTGCATCTTAGATGCGAAGATAGACGCACTGGACAGAAGGTTGACTTTGGAGCGTGTTGTCAAAGAGTTCATGCAAGAGTTGCAGAACACGGGGTTCAAGGTACAGCAATGGAAGAGACTAACAAGAAGAACTCAAAAATTTGATGTCAAAGTTCACTATATTCCTTGTTCAGTAAATTACATGAGGTCCATGTTTAGAAAAATCTGTTGTATCTCATTATCTGTGCTGTTTTCTCAATTAATTCTACACATCTTCAAATCAAACAGTTTTCTTTCACCATTACAGGCATGTTCAGCATCTCTAAATCTCAAATATGAAGGATGTCTTTGAAGTTTCCAGCAGATTGGACAGATTTAGGGACTCCAGGTTGTACAATCAAACACAGCATTTCAAAAGCCTTCGCTCTATTCAGCAACAAGAGTGCAAAACACCGATCAACTGTACAACCCTTCAGATGTATGTCCATATACATTCTCATGCTTTCTGCATACATTAATGGAGCCCAAAGGACTACATCCATGCCAATCACACTTAAACAAGGATGTCAGTCAACCTGGAAATAGACTTGAGAGAGCCATTTATTTAATCCCTTTCGCAAAGACTTAAGGCATTCTCAACATTCATTTCCAATCCTTATGCCATGCAAATCAGTTCGTTCCCAATAATTATGCCATGTCTTTAATCTTGATTGTGTCAAATCATTTGCAGAAAGATCTGCATGGCATTCAGGAAAGACCAAATTTGACCACGCTGGAACAGAGAGATCTATAAGGGACTTTCAGTATCTTAAGTCATCAAACCATGAATGCACCCAAAACATGTCAGCATTAAGCCACAGTATATTTGCCTGTGAATTTTCAAAAACAAGCATGCAAATATCAAACTTTATCGGGAAGCCATGGAAGATTGCACATGAGCAGTCCGAACTGCATCTACCATATAATCATCTAGTAGATCCAGCTCCCCATTGTCCCTCATTCTTATGTAATCAGCAGAGATACACTGTGCTACTAATTTCACCAGTTCTCACTGCTGATAAAGGGCTGCAAATTTCATGACTTCTGGGCCTAAATGCAAACTATTCTCTAAGCGGCTTTGTATAATGCTTAGGCATTGTTCCTTCAGTTCTGGGAGTACCCACTGATCAGCAATCTGTGCTAGCTCCACATAGGATTTCAGATGTTTTATTTGTTCTTCCTTGTCAGAGAAAGCCCACATGCAGCCTGCTTCGGGAAGCTGTATCTGTCCTGTGTCTCAACTCCCCTTCGTAAGTCTGCCTCTATCGGTGTGGGTGTATGCTGTCTCCGGCACTGGACATAAAATTGCAGAACTGAAGAAGCTTTCGAAGAAGGAAAACTATGAAGGACTTAAGCCGTCCGTCTGCAGGGACCTTGGAGCATCATGCCTTAACTGATTCTATCTTTTTCTTTGTCTAACCGGACAAAGGTTTAAGCCTCTGACATAAATTTGACTCCTTTGGCTTTGATGGCGATGGAACGGAGGATGAAGAGTAAGAGAGTGATCTGATGCCTTCTGATGTCGAAGTCAAGGGGGAGGGAGAGACTGCTGCGTTGTTGGAGGTAGCATCCATGGAAGACAGGCAATCTTGATGACATCTTGGAATCTGGCGCAATCCCAGTGATTGCATCAGTGGCAGCTGATCACAATGGCATCCTATTGGATATGAAAGGTCCAGTCTCTCCAGGAAAGGCTCGTCTTGTGTGAGAATTAAGGAACGTGAAGCCTGGCTCGCATGGAAAGTTTGAGGATTGACCCATATCAACAGGGATGCGGATGGTTATTATTGGCTAACTGGCAGAGTGGATGATGTCATTAATGTGAGTGGACATTGTATTGGGACTGCGGAAGTTGAATCAGCTCTTGTATCTCATCTAGACTGCTCTGAAGCAGCAGTTGTGGGGGTTGAACATGAGGTCAAAGGATAGGCCATCTATGCCTTCGTGACTTTAAGAGAGGGCATTCGTTACAGTGAGCAACTCCGTTCAAGTCTCAAGCATGCAGTGCGCACACAGATAGGAGGATTTGCAGCACCTGACAAGATTCACTGGGCACCATCTCTTCCAAAGATAAGAAGTGGAAAAATTATGCGAAGAATACTCCGCAAGATTGCCTCAAAACAACTTGACGAGCTCGGTGATATCAGCACTTTGGCTGAACCTGGAGTCATTCAAGAACTTATTGATCTCACTGATGTGTGAAAAACTGAAACCTGGATGCAGTATTTTGGGGGTCCTCGATGCCGAGGGAGACCAGGCGACTCCGATTTGTTGTTTCAGGGACAAGAGAGCGATGATGTCGGTGAAGAGGTTAAGGCAAGCGCATTCTGGCAGTAAATCGATGACAGTTTTGAGCTTCTTCTCCACCTTTGATGTCATCAAAAGCTCCCAATTCCCTCCTTTTTCATCGTTTCTCCCATAATACTCCAGCCTCTGTTCCTCCCGACTCCCTTCCTGCCCAAGGTTTCAACACCCGATTCCCCATTTAGAGCTCTCTTCTTCCCCTTTAGCATTGCTCCCTCTCCTTTCGCCACACAGCCCGCCATTCTTCCTTTTTCAAAAATATCCCCCTCCTTTTTCCCAGAATAGGAAAAAAAAGCCCAACAAATTCAGTTATTCCTATTAGCAAGGTGATACACGACTCGGATGCGCAGCAACACGACATCCACCCCCTCTAAACCTGCGCATCCTCCGGATGTGCCAACTATCCAGGATCATTCAAGTCCACAAACAGGTCAAGTCCATCTTCTGATTCTAGTAAACCTGTTTCACCATCAGCTTCATCATCCCAATGAAATTTCTGCCCCTTTCGAAACAGCTGATAGAGAACATCTGCAATATGAGCAAAATGAGGAATCCAAATCATGTAAAATACACAAGCTCCCACAAATCTCCGCACCTCTGAAGTAGTTGAGCAATACTTTGCAATCCTGTTTATGGCATCCACCTTTGCAGGAGAAGGCTTTCTGCCATGGTATCCAACCATATGCCCAACTATGACGACTTCATTAACAGCAAAGACAGATTTCCCTGAAAGTGTCAAATTTACCTCCTCTAATCGTGTCAAAATTTGCTCACAAGCAATCAAGTGATCAGCCACAAACTGTCTACATCCACGCAAATCAAGACTTTCATTCTTTTCTTCTTCTGCACAACCCTTAATAGGCACATCATCTAGAAAAGGCATGGTAAACTGCGGAATATAGTCTCGAAGAACTCTATGCATAGCATTCATCATATGAGCAACTGAGTTTGTAGCACCTTGTGGCAAGGTACACATCCTCACAAGACCAATAGGTGTCCGCATAGTAGTAATATCCCTGCTTTCCAAGGCAAGCTGAAACTGATCATAACCTGAATACAAGTCACCTAGGGAATAGATGGCTCATCCTGCAAAAGCCTCAGCAAATTCATCCACAACTGGACCTGTTCCCACATTCCTGATTGTCACTTTGTTCACGGGCTGCATATCCTGAATAAATCTCAAAGTACCATTCTTCTTTGGTACAGTAAACCACCTGTTAGAATAGGGTGCAGAAGAGGGTTCCAAAATCCCCATTTTAATCTTCTCATTCAGCAACTCTATCAGCTTTGGCAAGTGTGCTTTAGGCACAGGTATAGGACGTATATTCCATGGTACATGAGGAACAGTGAAGATGACCATAGGTGCAACCAATTCAGGACTAATGCAGCCAATTTCATGTGAAAAGAAAGCAAATGCCTTACCATGACGTCCAAGCATCTCTCTAAAACATTCTTTTTCCATTGGAAGCAAAAAATCATCATTTTCAATCTTCAATTCTGCAAGAGTTTCAACTGTAAACTTATGTCCAATATTTGCAGGATCCCTCAACATAGGCTGCTTCATAACTTTTTCAATCTGCTCATCACTATCAGAAGGAAGCGGGCCTGCAACCGGCTTAACCTTCTTATCAACTGTTTTATATTTTGTGTCAACCTTGGCATCATTCGAGCACTCTTTCCTTTGCTGCAATTTCTGCAAATTTTCAGCATCTTTCAACTCTGTTGGCTGAAAAATTTCAGCCTTTAGCTCTATGGACTGCATGGGTGCAGCCTGAAACTCTGTATGCATAAATTTTTCTGCATTCAACTCTGTTGGCTGAATGAATTCAGCCCTCGGCTCTATGGACTGCATGGATGCATCCTGAAACTCTGTATGCAGAAATTTTTCTGCATTCAACTCTGTTGGCTGAATGGATTCAGCCCTCTACAATTCTATTAGCTGATCAAGATCAGCCATAAATTCAGTTTGCTGAGTTTTCTCAGCCTCTAACTCTGTTTGCAGCATAAAACCAGAAATTTCCTGAAACATATCCAAGGTTTGCACAGGTATGATCTTTGAACGCTTGCATACATCAGTTTTCAGCATTGCTCTCATCTCAAACAATGTATCTGCATAAGACATCCCTTCATACAATCCATCTACATGCTCTTCTGCTTGCAAAATACCTGCATTCTTCAACTCTTTCTCCTTACGACCAATGTACTGCCTGGCAACTCTAGGCAAATCTGAAATTTTCTGATAACTTACCGAACTATCTGAAGTAAACCCAACAAAGTTATTGGAGAAAGACTAGCTGCCAGGAGGCAAGATCTCCTCTTTTCTCCGCTCCGTACCACTGGCGTCTCGCAAGACAGCGGTACCTAATGAAAATCCAACTCCTTCGCAGGTAGTGGTGCCTCACGCAAGGAGTCCCTGTTTCTCGGATGATTTACCCCAACAGTCATAAACTGAACAGCTCGCATACCATCTTTACTGCGTATCCGTGCATAAGCTGATCCGTCATCCATCACTTTTGTTTCCATTCTTGCTTCTGTAATGAAAGGCTGTCCAAGAATAATCGGATAAGAGCATGAATCCTGAACAAAGCAATCATAATCCTCTTCAACATTACCAATAGAAATTCTGATACTCGGACAAGCAGCATACATATCACCAGAAGTATTGTTGGCGGCTCTCATGCGCCAGCCATGCTCTGCATCCATAGGCCACTTGCCACTCTCATAAACACCTCGAGCAATAAGATTAATTTCAGAACCATGATCAACTAAAGCAATCAAGGGAATTTGTTTCTCTCCAATCCTTACCACTGTCTCAGTGGTTGCTCTAGCCCAATGACTTCGTGAAAAATGGCTGCGAGGAATAAGAATAGGGGTCTCATCATCTTCATACTGCATAGGCTGCACTATTTTCTCCAATTGCGGATTAACAGAAGCATTTTCAACCATCACTACATCATCATGCTCTTCTCCAAGAGCTCCATGCCACAAGCCGTGTAAAGCAGGTCCTTCCATCGTATGTCGTTTCCTCCGCAAAAGATCCTGCATCTGATCATGTATTTCTCTTTTAGCAATCCCAAGAGCCTCTCCAACAGTAAAAGTGACTTCACTATTCAAAATTCTTTCATGAAAAATCTTACTCATATCCGTTTGCATATCAAAGTCTGACAAGAGCTTGAATCCTGGCTCTTTTCTTGGTTGCCTCTTTTCTTTCTGCTTGTCTCCCATTGGTTGATCAGAACTTGTTTGAGCTGGAGAATTTGACATAGGTGGAGCTGTAACAGGTGGTGAAACAAAGTCACCCCCTCTAGTCTTTTTGGAGGAGCTAGGACCCTCCTCATCTCTTCTTCTCTTTTCCTCAACCATGGCATCTAAACCCTGCGTTTTAGCAATATAAGCAAAAATAGAATACCTGTCAACAGGAGAATCCCATCCTGTTTCTCCTCGGATGCTAGAGCCCACACAAGTCATAGTAGAAGTTTGAACTTTCCCTCTTCTCGCTATCTCCAAGGCAGAAGACCATAAAGCAGAGTCTCCATCAGATTTCTGCTCAAGCTGGACTCCAAAAGCTGAAGCATCTCCTCTAACACTCACATAAGCTGATCGCGCAGCCATATCATCAACAAGCTTCTTCATACCTCCCTTACCAAAGTTCGTGTCAAGAGGAGCGCCAGTCTCTGTCAGCCATATCTTCCCATCTTGTCCCCAGAACACTACATTCTTCTTACGTGCTTCCTGAAAAGCATCACAATCTCTGCAGTGTTGGTGCTCTGTACTATCACACCAAATACATCGTCGCCCTTTCCTTTGACCACCTGGAAAAGCAGTCACTGGAGCAGGTGCTACAGCAGGTACTGACATAAGTTGCTCCTTTAACTTACCAACTTTAGCTTTGACTGCTTCAATCGTCAAATCCGCCAAGCCTTTAATAACATCATCTACAGATAAGGGCACTGGAGCAGCAGGTACTGGTGGATTCACAGCAGGAAGAGTAGGCTTAGGCAAAGAAGTAGCAGGGGTAGAAGAAGAAGTCTCCAAGGATTTTTCAGGAACTAATCCTGTATTACGATGCAATCTGACTCTCCTGCGCTGCTTCTTGACAAGAGCATTCACAGCATCAATGAGATGTCTCCACTCAGTCTTTAAACCTGAATCAGTAGCTTGATCTTCCAAAAGATCATCCAACTTTTCCTGCAAATCAGCATCTGCAGCTTGCAAAAATAACTCCACTTTCTGCATCTCCAAAGCTTGCTGTTCAGTCCCATCCAACTGATCATAACGGCTTTCAAACTCTCGCAGAAGAGCGGTAACAGAAAGTCCCTTATTAGGCATAGAAACCCATGCTAAAAAATTCCTGCGATTCATAAGACCTGTATCCTCCAGGAAATATTCATCTTTTAATGCCTTTTTAAATTCAGCCCAACCTGCATGTGCCTCTTGAATTTCTGCAATTCGACCTTCAAGAGCGCGCACCACGATCCGCAAGAAGTAGCGGCTCCAAACATCTTGAGAAACCCCAAAAAACTTCATCTTTTCTTCATACAAATGCAGGTAAGTTGACACTTGCTGGCCATTAAACTGCTTCATCTCCTGTTGGACAGCTTTCAAGGCATCCATAGCATCACTGTCACGTTTTGCATGAGCTTGCTGCTGCATATACATGGTGAATGACTGAAACAGGTTCTTCATGACATTATCATCTGTCATCTCTTCTTGCGAGTCTCCCATCTTGCTGATAACGCAGCACTTTCACGTCGGGTTCACCAGAAATATCAAAGAGTTCATGCAAGAGCTGCAGAACACGGGGTTCAAGGTACAGCAATGGAAGAGACTAACAAGAAGAACTCAAAAATTTGATGTCAAAGTTCACTATATTCCTTGTTCAGTAAATTACATGAGGTCCATGTTTAGAAAAATCTGTTGTATCTCATTATCTGTGCTGTTTTCTCAATTAATTCTACACATCTTAAAATCAAACAGTTCTCTTTCACCATTACAGGCATGTTCAGCATCTCTAAATCTCAAATATGAAGGATGTCTTTGAAGTTTCCAGCAGATTGGACAGATTTAGGGACTCCAGGTTGTACAATCAAACACAGCATTTCAAAAGCCTTCGCTCTATTCAGCAACAAGAGTGCAAAACACCGATCAACTGTACAACCCTTCAGATGTATGTCCATATACATTCTCATGCTTTCTGCATACATTAATGGAGCCCAAAGGACTACATCCATGCCAATCACACTTAAACAAGGATGTCAGTCAACCTGGAAATAGACTTGAGAGAGCCATTTATTTAATCCCTTTCGCAAAGACTTGAGGCATTCTCAACATTCATTTCCAATCCTTATGCCATGCAAATCAGTTCGTTCCCAATAATTATGCCATGTCTTTAATCTTGATTGTGTCAAATCAGTTGCAGAAAGATCTGCATGGCATTCAGGAAAGACCAGATTTGACCACGCTGGAACAGAGAGATCTGTAAGGGACTTTCAGTATCTTAAGTCATCAAACCATGAATGCACCCAAAACATGTCAGCATTAAGCCACAGTATATTTGCCTGTGAATTTTCAAAAACAAGCATGCAAATATCAAACTTTATCGGGAAGCCATGGAAGATTGCACATGAGCAGTCCGAACTGCATCTACCATATAATCATCTAGTAGATCCAGCTCCCCATTGTCCCTCATTCTTATGTAATCAGCAGAGATACACTGTGCTACTAATTTCACCAGTTCTCACTGCTGATAAAGGGCTGCAAATTTCATGACTTCTGGGCCTAAATGCAAACTATTCTCTAAGCGGCTTTGTATAATGCTTAGGCATTGTTCCTTCAGTTCTGGGAGTACCCACTGATCAGCAATCTGTGCTAGCTCCACATAGGATTTCAGATGTTTTATTTGTTCTTCCTTGTCAGAGAAAGCCCACATGCAGCCTGCTTCGGGAAACTGTATCTGTCCTGTGTCTCAACTCCCCTTCGTAAGTCTGCCTCTGTCGGCGTGGGTGTATGCTGTCTCCGGCACTGGACATAAAATTGCAGAACTGAAGAAGCTTTGGAAGAAGGAAAACTATGAAGGACTTAAGCCGTCCGTCTGCAGGGACCTTGGAGCATCATGCCTTGACTGATTCTATCTTTTTCTTTGTCTAACCGGACAAAGGTTTAAGCCTCTGACATAAATTTGACTCCTTTGGCTTTGATGGCGACGGAACGGAGGATGAAGAGTAAGAGAGTGATCTGATGCCTTCTGATGTCGAAGTCAAGGGGGAGGGAGAGACTGCTGCGTTGTTGGAGGTAGCATCCATGGAAGACAGGCAATCTTGATGACATCTTGGAATCTGGCGCAATCCCAGTGATTGCATCAGTGGCAGCTGATCACAATGGCATCCTATTGGATATGAAAGGTCCAGTCTCTCCAGGAAAGGCTCGTCTTGTGTGAGAATTAAGGAACGTGAAGCCTGGCTCGCATGGAAAGTTTGAGGATTGACCCATATCAACAGGGATGCGGATGGTTATTATTGGCTAACTGGCCGAGTGGATGATGTCATTAATGTGAGTGGACATTGTATTGGGACTGCGGAAGTTGAATCAGCTCTTGTATCTCATCCAGACTGCTCTGAAGCAGCAGTTGTGGGGGTTGAACATGAGGTCAAAGGACAGGCCATCTATGCCTTCGTGACTTTAAGAGAGGGCATTCGTTACAGTGAGCAACTCCGTTCAAGTCTCAAGCATGCAGTGCGCACACAGATAGGAGGATTTGCAGCACCTGACAAGATTCACTGGGCACCATCTCTTCCAAAGATAAGAAGTGGAAAAATTATGCGAAGAATACTCCGCAAGATTGCCTCAAAACAACTTGACGAGCTCGGTGATATCAGCACTTTGGCTGAACCTGGAGTCGTTCAAGAACTTATTGATCTCACTGATGTGTGAAAAACTGAAACCTGGATGCAGTATTTTGGGGATTCTCGATGCCGAGGGAGACCAAGCGACTCCGATTTGTTGTTTCAGGGACAAGAGAGCGATGATGTCAGTGAAGAGGTTAAGGCAAGCGCATTCTGGCAGTAAATCGATGACAGTCTTGAGCTTCTTCTCCACCTTTGATGTCATCAAAAGCTCCCAATTCCCTCCTTTTTCATCGTTTCTCCCATAATACTCCAGCCTCTGTTCCTCCTGACTCCCTTCCTGCCCAAGGTTTCAACACCCGATTCCCCATTTAGAGCTCTCTTCTTCCCCTTTAGCATTGCTCCCTCTCCTTTCGCCACACAGCCCGCCATTCTTCCTTTTTCAAAAATATCCCCCTCCTTTTTCCCAGAATAGGAAAAAAAAGCCCAACAAATTCAGTTATTCCTATTAGCAAGGTGATACACGACTCTGATGCGCAGCAACACGACAGCGTCTGAGGGCGTGTCTAACCTGCAATTTAGACGCGGGGATACACGCGCCAGGTCTCCCAGTTCTGATAGTAAACAATATATTTTTGCAATGATAAATGTGACCCATCCCATGTTTGTGTTTATCAGTTTTCTTGTTTATGAGAAGAATTAGCACTTAAGTTTTATGCTCAATGTCTAAAGAAAGATATTTGAAAATGTAGGTAATATATGATTTTTTGTATGCAAATAAATTTATCTTTTTCCTGTGTTTTTTTTACAGATGTCGTATCCTGGTTCATCTAGCAATGACCCGGTTTGGATCGCATGAATGATACATTGGCCTCCTTTGGCAGGGGGATCAATGCATTTTTTGGAGGTTTTTGTAGTAGGGAAGACTTCATGGGAGAGATGACCAGACACCTTGGCCGCTCTCCCACAGCGGACGAGGTGTTCAGTGTCATGTCTGGGACACCTCTGACGTCTTTGCCTGGCACTACTTCCCAAACTCCACATGCATATACTCCACATGCAGGTACTCCATATGCAGGTACTCCATATGCATGTACTCCACATGCTCCAGGTGCATCGGCTAAAGCACAAGCATCTGCAGAAGCACGTGCATCTGTAGAAGCTCGTGCATCCAGCGAGGCAGAGGGTAGTCGACAGAGAGGGAGGAGGGAGAGTGGAGAGGGAGGACGAGGCTTGTGTGGGCGTTGCCTAGGAGGTGGCAAGCGATCACCCTCACCAATAGATCACGTAGAGGACGTTGTACGCCAGTACTAGAGAGTTAGAGATGCTGGTGGCATCTTTCATGATGATGAAGGAATGGATGTAATGGCGTACATGAGGAGCATCGTGCATGCGACGTATAAAGATTGTTTCATTGCCTTCAAAAATCAGAAAAGCGGCTTATGGCAGGAGGTGTTGAGGGCAGTCCATAGGAGGTACCCAAATCCTGAGGGTCAGCGATTCTCGGATGATTGGGGACACACAAAAGTGAGGGATATGCTTCACAACAAAAGATCCCACCTCATGACACAGGCCAGGGACTCACTGCGGAGGCAGGAGGAGGGGCGTGGAGCCTATTACTATGTGCCACCGCATAGAGTGGAAGAAAAACCAAGAAGAAAGCAGCAAAGAAAGTGAAGAGTCGCCAGCACGCAGAGGCGCGACGGATCCAAATGGAAACTATGGGATCATCGCATTACGGATCGGGCGGCAGAGAGTCGTGGGAGGCAGAGTTTGTAAGTATATTTTGATTTCTAGTTTTTAAAATTTATATTTCTTTCAATTATTTATATATTTTATTCTAATATATTGTGACTCATAATTGTTTGTATATATCTAAATGTCGTGCAGACTACCATCATTGGTAGAATACCTACTCCTAGAGAGGTAGGTTACCATCGAGGCCATAACCGTGCAGTCACATGGCTTCACTTCTATGAGGAGAGTCTCATCACTGAGGACCAATACAACTGGGCCATGAGGATTTGACACCCAGAGGAGGTATGTTTTTCTTACTTTCCTATTAAAAGTATATCTAATTATAACTTTTTCTCTACCTTGTCTATGTAAGCAACCCTTATCTTTTGTGTGTGTAGGCGAACCCGGATGTGGAGCATAGTGAGGAGGGGGATAGCGACGCTAGTAGCCATGGTGGTACTAGCAAAGATGTTTCCTCTTTAGATTCATAGAGGAGCACCATACCTCCTCATGAGGCCTTCTTTTCTTGTATATGTATGATCCATCTTTGAGCCTACTGCTTGCGGCCACGCTTTAGGTCGCAAGCACTTAAACTTCCCTTGTAAATGCTTTTGATATATAATGAATACATGGAATTTTATTTTCAATTCTCGTGCCCGTAAGATACATTGTCTTTTTTCCAAATGCACAATCTGATGTATGGGAGGGGGAAAAAAAAAACCATAGAGCATGTGGTTGCAAAGCATGCTCTCTGGGTTTTTTTTTCAGTTCTATTTTGCGCGTCTATCCGCGCGTCTAAATTGGAGATAATTCGCGTTTATATGTGCGTCTATAGTGCAGACTACACACGCTTATACACGCGCTTCATAATTCAAATTTAAAAAAGAAATTAAATATCTTTTTTTTTTAAATGACATTTTTTGTTTTCCGTTCGCGTCTACTAGTGCTTGTAAAAACGTGTCTATCAACGTGTCTATATGCGCGTGTATATGTGCGTCTATTGCACATCTATTTTTGCGTGTAAATTCATTGATACATGCGATTATAGATGCGAAATGGTAGACGCGCAAATAGACGGGCGGATAGATGCGGCCGTAAGATTTTCTCTGTATTCAAAAATCGAGTCTAAATGTGCATCTATGAGGCATTTTTGTTGTAGTGGTACAAAATGTATAAGTATTTCAATGTCAAAAATTTTAATTTGTGAAATATTGTAGACTTAAATGAACTAATACAAGGTCAATGGGATGCATGAAATCTTAAAAATCACCTATAAAGCATATTCATGAACTTAGTGAGGAGGACTCTACATGAAGAAAGATGATCCCATATGCTTCTTAAGGAAGAACCATGTCTAAATACTCAAGATTGCCTATGATGTCAAGGAATCCTTCCAAAACATGAAGTGTGTCATATTTTAGAGAAACTATGAATTCAAGAAAGGTGGTACCTTTGTCAAATTGGAATGTAGAACAAGATGTTATTTGAACATCTTGATTTCATATGAATAAAAAGGACACAAACGATCCAACATAGAGTGTAACAAGATGTTATTTAAGGATCTTTAGTTTGTATCGATCAAACGGACATCCAATGTTATTTGAAGATCTTGAGTTTGTATAAATAAAATGGAGATTTGATTGTCAAACATAGACTAGGACATTGAAGATGGAAGAAGAAGATTGGTGGGAATAGAAAATTTGCTAGTGTATGAATGAGAGTGAGATTTTGACTTTGATACATTCTCACGTTGGATCAAGAGAAAGATAGCTTAGGATGGTCAAGTGATAAAGTGACCTAATATCGAGAATTCACGATTCTCAGATGATTGGGGACGGTCAAAGATGAGAGACATGCTTCATAACAAGAGTTCTCACCTTATGATGCACGCCAAGGAGTCACTGCAAAGACAAGAGCAAGGGCATCCTGGATATGGCCAACCACCCAATTTCCATCGCACGGACTGGAAAGAGGCCAAGAAGATAACAGAAGAGAAAAGAAAAAGTCGCTAGCATCCAGAGGCGCGACGTATCCAGATGGCAACCATGGGATCGTCGCATTATGGATCGGGTGGCAGGGAGTCATGGGAAGCTGAGTTTGTAAGTATTATTTGATTTTTTAAAAATAAAATTTTGTAATTTGTTTCAATTCATTATGTAGTGTGTTCTAATACGTTTTATGTTAAAATTGTTTTGTAGTATCATATCGTTGGTAGGATACCTACTCCTAGAGAGATAGGCTACCATCGAGGTCATAATCAGGCATCCACTTGGCAGCATTTCTATGAGGAGGGACTTATCACAAAGCAGCAATATAATCGTGCCATGAGGATTCCATAACGAGAAGAGGTATATTTTATTTTTTACATGAAAAGTATAGGTAACTCTAATTTATTGTTTGTAATGGTATTTATATACCTTAATCCTTTGTGTAGGCGAACCCTGATGCAGTTGAGGATAGCAAAGGGGAGACTAGCATTAGTGGTGGCGACAGCGGCAGCGGCACTGACAGTAGTGGTGGTAGCGACGATGATGCCTCTTCTGAGGAGATGTAGAGGAGCCCCATGCATACATGCCTCCCCTTGGCTTGTAGTTTTCATTTTTGATATGTATTACTTTCAGCTAGTGCTTGCGACCATGACCATGCTTGAGGTCACAAGCACTAGAACTCATCATGTAAAACCGTTTCATCTATATATATGAAATTTTATGTTCTACATACATTGTTTTGTTTTCAGTACAAAAATCTTCGAAATATGTACAAATGTTTCAGCACCACTACAACAAAAAGGCCTCATAAACGCACATTTAGACACGATTTTTGAATATAGAGAAAAACTTACGGGCGCGTCTATCCGCCCATCTATTTGCGCGTCTATCATTTCGTATCTATAATCGCATGTATCAACGAATTTACATGCACAAATAGACACGCAATAGACGCACATATACACGCACATATAGACACATTGGTAGACGCGCTTTTACAAGCACTGATAGACGCGAACGGAAAACAAAAAATATCATTTTTTAAAAAAGATATTTAATTTCTTTTTTTAATTTGAATTATGAAGTGCGTGTATAAACACGTGTAGTCTGCATTATAGACGCGCGAATAAACGCGAATTATCTGCAATTTAGACGCGCTGATAGACGCGCAAAACAGAACTAGAAAAGAAAAACCAGAGAGCATTTGCAACCACATGCTCTCTGGTTTTTTTTTTCCCCTCCCATACATCAGATTGTGTATTTGGGAAAAAGACAATGTATCTTACGGGCATGAGAATTGAAAATAAAAGTCCATATATTCATTATATATCAAAGCATTTACAAGGGAAGTTTAAGTGCTTGCGACGTAAAGCATGGCCGCAAGCAGTAGGCTCAAATAGATATCATACATATACATGAAAAGAAGGCCTCATGAGGAGGTATGGTGCTCCTCTACGAATCTGAAGAGGAAACATCCTCGCTAGTACCACCATGGCTACTAGTGTCGCTATCCCCCTCCTCAGTATGCTCCACATCCGGGTTCGCCTACACACACAAAAGATCAGGTTTTAGTTAGCGGCATGCCATCCCATGGGTTTATTGGCTTAGGCACTCTATCCATTACATGCCCATGAACTCTTCATAGGAGACACAATAGATGCATTCCTTGGGGTGGAATGACATCTCTATGTAGAAATTTCTAGGACACATTTAATATTATTGTATATGATATACAATTATAGTGTGTATATAAAGCATGATTTGATCTTGGATTGAGACTTTCCAAAGTGTTATATGTGGTCTATAGACAAGCCACTCTTTTGTTGAATTGCTAGCTTGTATCAAGTGCAAGGGCACGGGACACACTGATTGAAATATGCCTCACAATCTTAGATATCATGGCCATCATTCTTGTCCATTTTTTCTAGTATGCTATAGTAGATAATATGCTTTTGTTTCCCTCATTGTTTATCTTTTCCCATTTTAGTCTTTATGTTTCTTTCTCACTTTCTTTCACTCTCTATTCTTATCTTTCTTTCCATCTCTCTATTTGTGTCCCCCTCCCTCTCTATTTTTTTCCTATCTCTCCACAAGTAAAAGTATATAGAGAAAATAAGAGACTTAAAAAACAAAGAAATGGGAGGCAAGGTCTCTCTCCTCTTTATCTCAATCTTTCTCTCCATCTCTCTTTCTCTCTACCTCCCTTTGTCTCTCATTATTTTTATATTTTCCATCCATCTCTCTTTTTATATCTCCTTCCATCTCTCTATAACTCTCTCTCTCTCTCTCTTTCTCTCTCTCTCTTTCTCTCTCTCTCTATTTTTCTTTTTTCCTCCATCTCTCTATTTGTCTCTCCCTTCCTTTCTCTCCCCCATCATTCTCTTTCTCTCCCTTTCATTCCTTCATTATTTCTCTCCCTCACTCTCCCTCCCTCCATCTATTTATTTTCCTCTTTCTCTCCCTCTCCCTATTTTTCATGAAGCTCCCTCTCTCTTCCATCCTTTCTCTCTCCATTCCTTTCCCTCTCTCTCTTTGTTTCTCTCTCCCCCTCTCTCCCTCATTGTTTCTCTCCCTCCCTCCATCTTTCTATTTCTCTCTCCCTCTCTCTCTCTCTCATTTTCATGAAGCTTCATTTTTCTCTCTTCCTTCTCTCTTTCCCTCTTTATTTTTATCTCTTCTCTCTCTCTACTCCCTTCATATACCTATCTATTTCTCTTCCTTTCATTTATATCCCCCTCTCTATTTTATCTCTCCTCCCTCCCTACTTTTTTCCCTTCCTTTTCTCTCCCCTTCTCTATTTTTATCTCTCATCCCTCTCTATTTCTCTCCTCACCCCTCTTTCTCTTTGTCTTTCCCTAATTTTGTATCTCTCAAGTTTGTTTCTCTCTCCCGTGTCTCTCACTCTTATTGTTTCTCTTGCTCACCTCCCTCTCTCTCCCTCCCTCCATCTCTCTATTTCCATCCTTCTCTCTCTTTCTCTCTCAATCTTTCCATTTTTATGAACCCCCTTCTCTTCCCAGTTTTATTTCTCTCCTTCTTTATCGCATCCTCCCCCTTCATTCTTCTCTCTATTTATCTCTCTCCCTCCCTCCCCCCTCTCACTCTACTAATCTCTCTATAAACAGAAGTAAGGAGAGAGTGAAAAAATTCAAAAACAAAGAAACTGAAAGTAATGCCTCCCTCCCTCTCTTTATCTCTCTCTCCCCCCTCTCCCTATACTTTTCTCTCTTTTCCTTGTCTCTTATTCTCTCATTGTTTTTTTCACTCCATATCTCTTTTTCTCTCTTTCTATCTCTCTATCTCTCTTTCTCCCTCTCCATGTCTCTTTTTTCCCCTTTATCTCCATGCCTTTATTTGTCTCTCTGTCCCTCTCCCTTCCTTCTCTTTGCCTCACTCTTCTTTTCTATCTCCTCCCTCTCTCTCCCTTGCTTCTCTCTCCCCCTCCATTTTTATCTCTCCTCCCTCTCTATTTCTCTTCCCACCCTTCTATTTCTCTCTCTTTCCCTTTCTTTATTTCCTCTCTCTTTGTTTCTCCTTCCCTTCTCTCTCTCTCATTTTTTCTCTCATTGACCCTCCTTTCTCCCTCCCTTCATCTTTTTATTTCTCTCTTTTCCTCGCTCTTTGTTTCCCTACTCCTCTTTCTCTCCTTCTTTCTCTCCTCCTCTCTATCCCTTCTTCTCCCTCCCTCTCTCCCTCTATCTCAATGCATCTCTCCACAAACAAAAACAAAGAAAGAAAAGAAGAAAACACAAAAACAAAGCAAGAAGACGCAATGTGTTTATCTCAAACGCTTGAAGATGAAAGCCTTTGTGCCTTTCTTTTCACAGTTATTTTTCTCTCTTCTCCTTTGCACCCTTTTCCTTCTTCTTTGCATATAGTGGTGGCGACAATGGAGGCGGTGATGAGCTCTCCCTCTCTTTCTCTCCTTGTCAAAGCTTTGAGCTCTCTAGCTCTCTCTTTCATTCTCTTTTGCAAATTCTTTTGATAGATGCCATGCTTAGGTTTTCATTGTTTTTTTCCTTAGAGTAGTAATGTTATTTACATCACTATTGGCATTGCTATTAGCATGGATATTGACATCATAAATGCAAATAGTGACATTTTTTAGCGATGTCAATATCTTTTGGTGGAACCATCCATTGCTATCGGCTCATTCCCTTATAGTGTGAAAACCTATACAAGTAACATCTTGATCATACAAGTAACTTTATGTCCTATTTACTAGCAAATACGTATTTGCATGAGTATACTTGGAGATAAATATTGTGTGGATGGCAGATGAACTCTTAGCCACAAAACATTGTGCATCATGATGCTATAGAGTGGGCACCTAATGCAGCACAAGCAATTGAATGAAGACTATTAAGAGACAAAAGAGTATTGCCGAGAGCATATAAAATTTTCTTACATAGGAAAATTTTCCTATGTAGGAAATTTCCTATGTGATTCCCTAGTTTTCTAACTAAAAAGTGTTTCTTTTTCCCTACTATTTACTTTTCCTACTCATGTGTATTTTGAACTAGGGAATTCCCTTTTTTTAATGTAGGAAATGATTAGAAGTTCCTTATGATGAGGGCCAACATTGATAATAGGAGCTAGAGCAATCTATCTATAGCTATTATAAGGAATGCCATGGATCAACAAAGAAATCTATGTATAATTGTTATAATAGACTTCCTATAATACTCTTAACACATCTAGACCTATTTTTTATGACAATAAGACAAATCTAAAGCTTAATTCACTAAAAGAAATGGTAATTTGTCGCCACTCAAAGCATGAGAAGCATAACAATACTTAGAAAATATAAACCTAGTGAACATAAAAAAGACCTAGGATTTTGAAATGTTGCAATTATACTAAAGTTTCAAACTTGGTATACATAAGAAGGTTCACCACTAGAAACATGAGACTAACTTTTAAAACTATAGACCAACAAGCAGATTTTTAAATGTTGCAATTACACTCAAGCTTCAAACATTGGTATACATAAGAAGGTTCACCACTAGAAACATGAGACACCTACTCATAACAAATAACTTGTAAAAATATAGACCAGCAAGAAAGTGCTAAATGATGTATTGATTTGAGTGAACTGAAAGAAAGAGCATAAGAATTTGATTATTAATACTAACAAACGGGACCAATATCATCATCTAAAGCATGATATAATATACATAAGAGGATTCATCACTAGCAACATGAGACACATGATACCTATAGATAGAGACTTTTAAAATTATAGAGAACAACCAAGTACTAAATGATGTATTTATTTGAGTGAGATCACAAAAATAACATAACAACTTGATTATTTGTACTAACTAAGAGAGCCAATATCTCCATCTAAAACATGATACACATAGCTATGGTGGATAAAATCTAAGACAGATGAACTAGACCTATTAGAAAAACTGCCAACAACTATATTTATTCTCACAACTACAGATAGAGATACTCATACCTTGAGATGAATATGGAGCATCCCAATTATGATAAACATGCAATCTCCAACTTTGATTTGTAATTATTGAAAGCTATGAACAATTTTGAACTTTAGTCACATTGATATGCACGATACATTTTCTCCATGATGTCATCAAATATCTAATTATAACATTCAACTCTTAAGAAACTTAGACCCCACAAGTCTATATACACTCTAGCTTGTATTTGTTCTTATCTAGTCATGTTGGAATCTATTTTCCTAGACTTTTAAACTAATAAGTGCTACAACCAGTTTTAAATTTAGCATCCCTCCTCTTCCAAACTCCTAGGGATGGAAAGTGTTGGGGAAAGTAAAGAGCAGACAAAATGTATAACAACACACAAAAACAATATATGATGTATAGAGAAATAAGAATGATATGAGCCCTTGGCCTTTGCAACTCAAGGATTGGGAAAATTGAGATGATGGTGGAGTTGATGACTTTTGAAGAAGCTTTTGAGAATGTCTTGTACCCAAGAGCGATCCTAAAGGTAGTAAGAGTAATCCATCAGTAATTCAATAATGATGCCACCCAATTGTGTGGTTGTCCAGATAGAAAAAATAGAGCTATGATGGTTGGTTAATTGCATGGCAAACTGAGGAAGTCCATCGGAGATGGTAGTAGGATTACCATGATGAAACCACAATAATGCAAGTCTTAATAGAGACTGAAACTAGTGTGAAACACTAGCTATATGCCCTGAATAACATCAAGTTTGATGTAATTATTAGGATAGAAGCTGCCAAGTGAACAAGTATGTTGTTGATGATCATTGGATGCTATTGATGCATGTCCAATTGGAAATCCATTTGATGAGGGAGTAGTGACAAAAATGGGATAACAATCAAGATGATGGTAATGAAAATGCTAGAAAGTACTAATGGAGAGGGCAGAGTCCATGACCTATCCTTTTATAGGCCACTTTGAGCCATGTTTCCTTTTGAAAATGTAATATATTTTTCTCTAAAATAGTTCTTTTAAGGGGTTATTTTGAAGTTAATGTAGACTGACAAGTAAATATTAATTCATGCCTTGATTCTACTTGCTCAAGAGGATATTGTTGGTTCCGCCAACCATGTTGAAGCTACCTTCGAAGGATATTTTTGTACCTTTTATTTGTCTTGACCAAGAGAAGATTCTTTTAGAATGATTGTATTATGACAATGTTCATCATGTTAAGTGCATAAGTATAGTAGATCCCTTGCAATTTGAAGCCCTTTTCGGGAGATTTCCTCTCATTCATCCATAGTGTCTCCACGTGATCAATCCCGCTGTGTAGCAAGACTAGAAGTTCCTCCAAGTTATTGGAAGTCAATCATATACTTTTCTTAGAGTAGTATATAAGATCTTAGCCAAAGTGATCAGTCTTAGACTATCTTTCTTGACTCCTCATTCACCATATCCAAACTGGTTTTGTTCGACAGCATAGCATTTGGGACAATGCATTCACACTAAGGAATAAGAAATATAAAATATTAGTAATTTGTAAAAACTCTTAACACAATACTTATATTTTATTAGTACTAGTGATAGTAATAGATATTCGCTTTGCGTTTTAGGGCTCAAAATTGCCTACACCAAATCTCTAGGTAAGTTATGGATTTGCAAACCAATACCAAAGAGTATTTGCTCCATCTATTGTGGACCTTCCATCATTAGCATGAATTAACAAACACTACTACAACCTCTACTTCTTGTAGCAATAATATTCTCCCTACTCAGGTCTACAAGTTGTCATTGAAAATCATAAACTACATTTCTAATGTATCCAAAAATAGCAAAATGAGAGTTTAAGTATATTAGACATGACCTAGTATATGCCTATACTCAATGGTAAATATGCCAATAGATCTACTTCAATTCCTCAAATTTTGAGTTGCATGCTTACCCTACCACTAATGCTTTTATTGCAATTTCATATAGCAAGTGTGAAGCTTCAAATTGTGTATGAATAATATCAATCACCATAGAAACTTTGAGCATCCACTTGGATTTTTTAAAAAGCATAACACAAAATCTAGCACCCCTGGTAGTGGTATTGGTGCCCATTCTCCCTAAAATCCTGGAGAAAGACAAGTTGGATGGCTCTAATTGGACCATCTGTCATATTCTATCTAGGTATTGACATCTCTTTTCTATTGATTGTATTCTATCCAACTATATTGATCGTATTCTATCCAAGTATATTGATTATATTCTATCCACCTAGCATTAATATAGGTGTTCTTCATCGTCTAAACTTCCACTAAAACAAACATCCAAGGAATTCCTCCTTGCAACTTGTATGTCTTGGACTTCCCCAACCATGCTACAATAGGCATTGGTATTAGTAATAAAGAGCAATGTTTAGTTAAGCTATCATTTATGTAGAAGCCACATCATATTTTTCCTTTTATAAAGTTGGACAAACTTATTGCTTTGATCATTTAGAAAAATCTTCAATATAGCATCATCACATAGCATATAATATTGTCAAAGAATATCGTACTTTCATGAGAAATTTTAGAGCTTTAAGAAATTGGTGGAGATTGAAAAATTTGGTTAGAAGATCCAAGACTTTTTTACATTATCTATTTTAGGAAGTTTCCACATCCAAAGGAGGACTATAAAGAGAAGGCTATAAATGATTTTTCAAGATACTACATGAACATTGGACTATTCATTCTATAAAGTGAAGTATGAATTGTTCTATTTTTGGTTTATATGCTTCTTGTCTACTGAGGCACTCACATAAGCAAATATTTTCTCCTTCTTATATATTTGGAATAAATATCTTTTGTTAAATGATGCTAATAAAGTCATAAGGCTTAGGTAGGACTATTACATGAATATATTGTATAGCTTTGAGAAATGGAGGACTTTGTGGATAACTCTAATGAAGAAATCTCCTTCTTAGAATTTAAAATTTGAAATACTAACTTGAATTTTCACTTGCTTAATCGATACTTGTTTATTATGATGATAATTTTCTAGTTAATTTTGGTAGCATGAGGGTTAAGATTGACATGCACTTACACTTTCCCATTATTTTGCAAGGTTTAATCTAAATATTTTTAAGGTTTACTATGTTAAGGCTTTGATAATCCCATCTTGTCATTCTATGTGCTTAAGACTTTGTGGGAGTAAGGTTATATTTATTGAAAGTTATGTTGCAATTAATAATTTTAACTATGATTTAGGTTTCACAAACTCAAGAAATGGATATTACCCATTCTATAGTACTTCTACCTTGACTATTAATCTATCTAGAATGCCCATTTCAAGACTATAAGAGGAAAAAATATCTCATGCATAACAAAAAAAATGCTCTCTTGTTAGGAAAAAAACAAAAGGAAGATAAAGCTACAAATAGTAAAATGATATATTAGAATTTTTCTAATGGTGAATATAAATATTAGAGAAAGAGAAATGTGGAGGAGAGAGAGAGAATTGATGCACACAAGAGAAAGATAAAGAGAAGTGATTTATGATTCATTCAATGGTTAGAAGAATGAGGAGTAGAGTTTCTGACCTGTCAATCCAACCTACATGCCAATCTTCTTTCAATTGTGCATATGAATATACAAAAAAGTGAAAATGTGATACAAAGAAAGAAGATAAAGTATTTAAAAGTATGTTTATGAATTCCTAACATAATGCAAGTATTGGCATTCCAATTACCTTGACAAGATTCTTCTTTCAATCCGATTGAAATACAAGCATAGAAATACATAAAAAGAATGAAAATAATGTGTCCAAAAAAAGAAAAGACAAAAAAAGAGAACTATAAAAATGGGAAAAACTTTTTGAATGGTTAAAAATGTAAATTCAAGGAAGATATGTATTTTTGGTACTAAAAACATTACCTTGGTAATCTTTCTACTCTTGGAAAATAAAATAGTTCCTTTTTAGTAACGAAAGTCAAAACATGAATGAAGTGTAAAAATATCATGTGGCTTCACTCCATATACCAAAGAAGTTACAATCCAATAGAAATTTGTTTGGAATATTGTGTCGTCTATTTGGGCATCCATTTGAGTGATTTTCATGTTTATCCATGATACTACAAACAAAAAAATAGAAGCTCATTCGAGAAATAGAGGAATCTTGCATGCATTTAGCAAAGCAATAATCTCCACTATCATCTATGTGTTTCTATGGTCGATAGCCTACACATTTATCTACACCCTAACCATAGCATCCATGTTGACCTATAGAATCACCTATGTTAAGAAAAAAATCAAAATAATCAACTAAACATACACAACTATGAAAACAAAGGGGAGCAAGAAGAAGAAGAAGAAGAAGAAGAAGAAGAAGAAGAAGAAGAAGAAGAAGAAGAAACAGAAGGGGGAAACCACAAGAAAGAAAAAGGAGTGGCCATGCTAAGCCAACTTCTCTCCTTGTCATGTGCCCTAGGTAACTCCTCATGCATCTCTTTTCTTCTCTCACTAGGCTTCTCTTTTGAGTCAAGGGTTTTCTCCTTTTTTTGCATCGAAGTTTGCTAAAATTACACTTGTTAATACAGCTTTACTCCATAAGGACTAAGGGTTCTAGGGGTTGGTGTAAGTTCAAGTTTTGGCACATTTTAGTCCATCCTTCATAACATAAGTGAGGATATTGAAATCCACTTCTTCATCAATGAGAGCATTCACAATATGCAATCCTTTTTGTAGGGAGTTTGGCCCTAAAAAAGGCAAGTGGCATCATCTTGTAAATGCATTTGAGTTTCTAGCTACAATGTTGGATGCCATTTAAACATAGAAATCATGGCTTATTCATGAAATGATTATTGTAGAGCATTCAAGATAAGGTGGTAAATTTTCCTTTACGCCTTTATTCATAGGGTAAATTCTCACCCCATCCCCCTAAAATAACATTGTTTTGAGAATGTGAGAAATGGTGAGTCTCAATATAAAGATTGAATATGGCATTAGTCAATGTAGCTTGTACGAGTAAGGACCATAATTCAATCATCTTATCGCTAGTTGTTAATAAAATAATTGTTTGTTGTGGAAATTAGCATCAATATATTAATGTACAAAATATTTTCATTAAGTATAGCATGGTGATTTTACTAGATGTATATGTGAAAGTCTAGTCCTAAGACTCCCTCTTAGGTTAAAATAGAAGTGATGTGTACATGGTTGATGCTTCTCCTTTACAGGGGTATGAGCCTTTCATAACTAGTATAAATGGGAAATAGGATAAAAATAAAGATGTTAGTTTTAGGAGCCACTTTATTTTTGTTGTTTCATTTCGTTATTTATTACCTCTAAAATAATTTTTTAAAATTTTCATAATGTGTGTCATGCAATGCTCACTTATTTTCTAAGTATTTAATGTCAAGGATTGAGCTATTAAAATGTTATAATTTTCTCTACCAACACAAATGCATACTTTAAATGGTAAAATGTTACTCTTCCAAACCTACCCTATGCATGCATGTTGGAATTGAAAACACTCCGGTCTCATCTTACTGGTGCATGATATTTTCATTACTTAGTTTAGGCAATCATAAAAATGAACTTAAAAAACTTTTACAAAATTTCTATATAGATAATGCTTTGCAAAACATAACATGGCTATGTGCAGAATGATTTTATTGGGTCAAAAGCATGCATGCTTTGGAACAACTCATTGTTTTGTATAATTCTAGTTCCATCCCATTTCATGTGTATATTATATTACGGAACATTAAGTTTGAAAGGATCAACCTTTATAGAATCTCAAAAATTTCCTATAAAGCATATCTATAAACCCATTGTGGAGGATTCTACATGAAGAAAGATGGTTCCATATGCTTCTTCAGGAAGAACCATCTCCAAATACTCATAGTTGTCTACCATGCCAAAGAGTCCTTCCAAAACATTAAATGTCTCATATTTTAGAAAAGCTAACAATTTTGGAAAGGTGGTAGCTTTTATCAAAGTGGAATGTAGAACAACATATTATTTGAAGATCTTAAGTTTGTATAAATTAAAAGAATATGAATGATCAAACATACAATAGAACAACATGTTAATTGAAGATCTTGAGTTTGTATCAATAAAATGAACATCCAATGTTATTTGAAGATGTTGAGTTTGTATAAATAAAATGGAGATCCAATTGTCAAACATAGAGTAGGACATTGAATATGCAAGAAGAAGATTGGTAGAAACAAAAAAATTTCTAGTGTAAGAATGAGAGTGAGGTTTTGACTTTGATACATTCTCACGTTGGATCAAGAGCAAGATAGGTTAGGATGGTCAATTGACCTTCTCTTTGTAGTCATTGAAAGCAACTTCCCCATTATATAGAACTAGCTGTATGTATGGTAGATCATATATAATAATATGCACAATATGCCTCCTCTAGCATGGTTGTCTCCCTACATGTTTGATCTAGCTCTAACAAAGTTATTTGACATCACTAGTATGATTGCAATGCATGAGAACTAGTGTGCTGCAATGCAACCTTCTAGGGAAATGAGTTGGAATAGCATATTACGTGATGGCGCACCGGGAATCCCAAGGTACTTTTTTGCAAATGAAGAAACATGTGGAGCATGAAGGAGCCAATTGCAATGCTATGCCTAGTGAAGCATTAGTAGGCTCACAAAAACGTCAATTCCAATGTTACACCCAATGAAAACCATGTAACTTCGGAGGGATTTAAGGATATGGAGGCTTTTAGAATGAAAATGGGATGAGATTTCATAATAGTGGGTAGGGTGATGCCAAAAGAAACATGAATGAGTCTAATATTGCGAAATTTATTTTGTACATGCTTTGTCGAACTAAGAAGTTCATTCTTAAAAATTCTAGTTTACCATCAACCCGTCATCTTAGAAGTTGGAAACATCATCAAATGAAGAAAAAAATAAGGATATCATTGATGACTATTACATTACTTCCACGTCCTCTCGCAAGCATAATGCATGCAACATTTGGTGATCAAAGTGTCTCTTGGACTATCAAATCTTGAGAAGTGACAATACAATTATTGAAATAAGGTTTCCAGAATCTGCATCATATGTTGTCAAACGTGTCGCATCCACCATTTAATTGAAAAATCTAGAATAGAGATAAGTTAAGTCAATCAAGGAGTACATGTACTTCCTCCATCTTGTACAAATGCTATCAAACATTATTCTAGGGATTAATAGGGTCCGTGTAGTGAATGAAACGAGAGGACAAAGGAGAGTGAGCTAAAGAGAGAGAGAGTGAGAGAAGGAAGAAGAGAAAGAAGGACTAGAAGAGGAGAGAGAAAGACAAGATAGAGGGAAGGAAGGAGGGAGGAAGCCATGGAAGTTGAAGATGAAGGTGAAGACTATGTTCTTGATAATAACTTGATGCACTAAACTGGGACTCTTACACCTTATATACCTCAATTAGTGTGACTGGGCATCTAACCTCTAGTTTCCATGTATCCCACTCGTTAAAATCCATCCCCATCCTGAAATTTTTTTCCCTAAAAAAAAAAAAGACAACTAGAGGGAATTGATAGATAAGCTAGAAGTGGGGTGCATGGTACTACTCTGATCCACATTATAATGAAAATGGGTGGGTAAATACTATGGGTAGCATGTTGTCCATTACAAGCCTGTTGAAGTAAAATTGCTATAACTTTTGATAGATTGCTCCAAATGGGGTGTGCCCATGTCGAAATGGATCTTATGACATGTACTTTTAGCCCATTTATGAAGCACATCGTTGAGATTTGGGAAGATTTGATGCAAAACTAGGAAGCATGGCTAGCAACTGATCTAGCCGAGAAAAAGTTAATATGAAGGTAATATTTTCCTATATAGGAATTTTTTTCCCCTATGTCAAGAAAAAGTTCTGAGTTAGGTAATAGTTTTCTATACAGGACTTTTCCCCTCATGTTGGGAAAAAGCTCCAAGATAGGTAAAATTTTACTATATAGGGATTTCACTATATACATATATTTCACTATATATATACATTTCTTAGATAGATAAATTTTAATTTATAGAGATTTCACTATATAGATGTACTTTTTCAATATTGATAAAATGTTACTAGAAAGGTGAAAGAAGGTACATTACAGTAAATCTTGATTTATAAAACAATTACCTTGCAAATAAATATACATTGCATAGGCTATAATGAATTCCTCATAAGCTCAATGCTATGTAAACTTGATAGAAAGTACAAATCACTTTTTTATTTCAAACTCAAAAATATTAAAAATTCAAGAATAACTCAAGATAAAATTGAGATAAAAATTCTCAATTGTCACAAATTATCATTAATTGTAATTTAACAATGTAACAAATTATTTAGGTACATCAACACCATGAAGTGTAAGACCCAATTTTCTACCCTTTTTCACAAATACTTTATTTCTAGCTACCATGAAATAAACCAAGTCCTCCCTAAACATATTCATGTTAATTTTAGTACTTTTTGGATAAAAATGGTTCATCTCCTTTCTCAAACCAACATAGTACAACTTCAAGTGCTTGTACATTTCTATCATTGTATAAACTTTGAAAATTTCCATACAAATGGTTTCTTGATTGTGTCATTGAGTACCTAAAAGCACAACCAAATCATACTACCATCTACTTCGATGATAAGAGTAATAAAACAATTAATCTGTAGAATAAAAATCTTACTGTTTGCAAAGGAGGTAGTGCTTTTTTGTGCCTTCATGAATTATATCATCATTTAGCTTTAAAAAAACTAAAAGTCAATATCTTCAAAAAGAAAACTATTTTTATTTCAAAAAATAACTATACTCATTATTTTAATTAAAAATTTTAATTCATACCTTGAATCTCTTTAATTTTTTATTTGTAGAAGTTGATTGTAATAAACATTGCAACATCTTTATGGTCATATGGTACTTATATTATGTTATTATGCATATCATAAATATTACAAATGAGATATTTACTTTGTGTGGTTGCTTTTTTAGATTCATTATCTATGTTGAATCCAATATTTAACTTTGAGTTTGCATGAACTTAATATATAGAATAGAAATATCTCATCATTATCACTTGGAAGTGGTTTAGGTATATAAACTACTAATTTTTCATCCTAATAACACAAGAATTTATTATCAATATTTTTTTCAGGATGAGTAATGTGATATTTATCTTAGAATGATCTTTACATGTATATCATTACAACATTTCATTGGTGATTGAATAGGAAATGTATCAACATCACCTTCCTATAGCAAGAAAAAAAGTAAGTCATGCTAAATGTATTAATTAAAAAAGAAACTATTTAGTCCATATGAAGATGAATTTGCTTCTTTACTCCATTGGACAATGAGAACTTGCATTTCTTTGTTTTGCAAAAGTGTAAGGCTTGGTCTCTTCTCTTTACAGCTCAACATGGATCCTGATGAGAAGTCATCTTCACAAGGTATTGTATTAACATCCTCATTGAGGATAGGCTTCACTTTTTTCATTACCTTTGGACCTTTCTTTATCATGGACTCATAGAAATGATAAAGTTCTTGAAGAATTTGGGGATCCACACTATGTCCAAGAAAATATTTGAGATCTTATTAATAGGACAATATCAACTCATTAACAAAACTTTGAGATTCCAATGACAAATAAAGACACGTAATGCAAAGTAAAAACAAATCTCAAGATATAAACTTTTTTCATACTTACTTACTTTTAAAAACTTGGATGACTAAAAACTTATGGAGATATAAAATATATATCCAATCAATCACTTTGCTGTGTGATTGATAATAGCTTTGTCACACCATCAACGATAATATATTTTCTCTTTATTACTATCCAATTTTTTAGAACCTTAAAAATTGAATACCATGCATAAAGATAATTATTCTCCATATCTATCTTTCATTTTTTCTCATTCCTAGCACAAACACATATCCATCTGACTTGAACACATTTTTGGTTATGATCTATCTTATGTACTATGACATGTGTGAAATTACAATTTATTGAGTCACTTGAAGTCTATGCAACTTTTATTAGTATTATATCCCCTTCTTCTACCCATGGGAAAATACATCATATAGAACTAGGATATAGTAATCTTACTCCATACTGCAAATATTTAGTTTCATATAAACTAATTCTACTTCTAATAAAAGAGTAATGAAATTTTGAAATATAAAACTCGTTGGTCTTGCAAAATTCCAATTGTATACAAGTTGATTTTTCTCAAGTACACTCATCCCTATAGTTTCATTAATAAGAAGAACTTCAATGTCATTTTCAATTTTAATGCATTGTTTGTAGTACTTGGCACCCACAAATACCATAAGCTCCTCTCTCAAGTGTACCCCAAACATAGTTTTTATTTGTGCTTTTCAATGTTCTATTGATGGTGCTTGCGAATCATGTTCATCACCTTTGACAACCACATGATCTCTACTACAATATCCTCTCCCATGTAACAAGCTCGTTTATATTCTATCACCTCTAAAGTTCTCAACCGCTCACTCTATGAGGATTTGAAGATGTTAAAGCTCCTCCAAACTAAGAGCTCTACATACTCTTTTCTTCGGTGTTATTGCTATATCATTATTTTAAAATGATATAGCAAGACACATCATTTTAAAGATGTATCATACACTAGGTACTAGCCTTGATGATAGAAGATACTTTTGAAAGGCCTTTAACATTCCAATGATTGCATTCACATGATGAATGGATTCCAAAAAAAAAAACTCATATGTAGGTGTAAGAATTTTGTGAAAATCTCTAAGTGTTCTATAAAAGTGGACATATGTCACCTCATTTTTTTGGTTGTTTGAAGAGACGTTTACATATTGTGATACATATCTTTCAATTTTGTAACACCAAAATATGTTGTGTAGACCATGTTTGATGACATTATCTAAATTTTATACAAATCCTATAATGAAAAAGCAAAAGCTAACTTAAGTAACATGAAAAATATAATAATTGCAGACTAACCTACTACATGATATTTTGACTAACCTGCCTCCTCCTTGCAAACTCTCCAAAAGAGTAATAAAATCCTAGTGACTTAGATATTTTGACTAGACCTTCCACTATGAGGTGTAAAGTTATAAAAAAAGAGAGCAATGTCAATCAATAGAAGATCCAAGTAGTATGGTATATTGAGTGACACAAAGGATATATGTAATATTTTCGCCTGAAATATTAATCGACCTTAAAAAAAACCCCGCACTTCTTGCGCAAAAGCAGTGCAAAATAATCTCCCGCGTCGATTAATGTCGATAGCTAAGTGTTCCCTCCGCACACAATGTTAAAGTCTAGCTCCGTGTCATGCAAAAGAGGCTGGGGCTTGAAGACCACAAGCCACATGGGAACACCTCTCAAAAGGGAAAAAGAGGATAATTGTAAAAATTTAGGCAAATTTTTTTATTAATATCCCCTCCCCCCTCAACTGATGCATGGTGGGGGACAGGAGTGTGAGAGGGAGGGTGAGTAGCCCATGAGAGGTGGAGTGCATGGGGAAGGGAGAAGTAATGCAAGCCATCCACGTGGTGGCTATCTCTCCCCCCCTTAGCCTATATGAAACCCCCCTTGGATCTTGAGGGAAAGGAGGACAGAGCGCTGTGCTATCAGAGGAGAATTGACGCCGTGCTGCAGCCTGCCAAATCGCTGCCCTGCTGTGCCACTCAGTCTGCCAAGCTGCTGCCCTCAACGCCACGATCACCATCATCATCTTTATCTCCTTCAATCGTCGCCTTCACCCCTCCTTTCCAATCATTTCCCTCCCCATCACGTTTTGACATAGAAGCTTTTGGAAGCTTCTTAAGATAAGGCTTCCATAAGCCTTGTGCACATGGCCTTTTCCCCCGAGTTCCTAAAATTCACGTCCTATAAAGGGCATTCTTGTGCGAGGGGGAAGTAGGCAGGTTTTTGAGGCTGAGTTGTCAAAGGTTGGAGGGAGTTCAGAGATCGCATAAAGGCGAAGACAAATCGCGGAGTCCAAGTCTACTACATCAACGATGGCTCCAAAGCCAAAGATGCAAGGTGCACGAGTGGGAGCCTCGAATCCAAGTTTACACGTGGCCATCGTTGCGAGTCCTCATACCCAGGTTCTTAGAAGTTTAATTCCACATAAACGGAATGCATTGGGCACGTTTAAATTTCATGGGAAAGTTATGAGTGTAAATTACTCATTCGTCTTATGAGCTTAGCTGCATGTTGCTCTTTGCGTGCATTTCCAAAGTGACAAGCTTAAACGCATATTGCACAGGTTAAAAGGATGAAAATTTGTATGCATCCTTGTCTTCCTCACAAGAAAGAACAAGCGCATAATGCATTTAGGCAATAACTTTCTTGTTGTGATTCGCATCAGAAGATCGTTAACTTTCGTTCGATGTTGTCCAAACAATTGCATTGCATGAAAAGAAAACCATGAACTTTCTTGTTGCATGCAAGGATGCTTGCATTTTTAAATCGGATTAAGTGCCGCTGTGATGCCAGGAGGCATATTTCATGGTGGATTCCGTGCCACGGTGGATTCCGTGAGGTTTTACGGTGGATTCCGTAAACTTTGTTGACCGGGGCTCATACACAAAGTGGATTGTTTGTGCGAGAAGTTGATAGGGACGCCTATCCTTTTGACGCGTTTCATTAATTTAGTGTGTACATGGGTGATTCCATAGCGACTGATTCCGCAAAATGCATATTAAATTAATAAACGTTTATGAGTTTAGAGTGTGCACTCGTAATAAATTAAGGTTAGAATTGATTTCTAACCAGTTGATTTATTTATGTAGCTGAAGACTGCTAGGTATTCAATTTTGTCGGTTTAATTGTATTATTTTACTAACGATTGTGAATGCTTCAGTTGATGTGTAGAGATAGCAACAGTGGCAGAGGAAAGCATTGGAGGATAGCGAGTATTCGAATTATCATTTATATTTTGATGGGCACATACCTTCGGCATGGTGCCTATACTTTGTTGCGCCTATTTATTGAGGCGTTGGATATTTATTTATTATTTTGTATGCACATGGGCGCACGATTATGTTATTTGTACTTGGACATTGTATTGGGCATGCCAGACTCTTTGGGCACAGTCCCTTAGCTTTATTCCTATTTTATGCTAAAGCAAACTCAAAAGCTAAAAGCTTGCTATTTTGTAAATTTGGGCTATTATTTGAGCTTGAAGATGATTAATACCTAAAATACATGCTTTGTGGAGTGCTCACACAAGGCATGGGGGGAGATTGCACACAATTGGTCTCTTGTTCGTGTCGTGCATGCTTTTTACCTTGAGTTTTGTGCAAAAAGTAGAGTTCTATTGTTCTTGGGGACCTTCCGGCATTCACTACGCGAGCGTACAGCATCCGATCTGCGTACTAGTGGTATCATATACCAAACAAGCCAATAAGAAAAGACAAGCAATGAATTTCAAAGTTGATGACTATGTTTGGTTGAGAATAGAAAAACGTAGACTACAAAGGGTAGATAGACACCCAGTTGTGAAATTAACCCCTAGATTCTATGGACCATTTAGGATCATTCACAAAATTAATGACAATGCATTCAAGTTAGAATTACCACCTCATTGGAAAATTCACAACACATTTCACATTAGTTTATTAAGGCCCTTTAGAGGCCAATTACCTGTACATCCTGTTTATGAAAATCCACCTTTGTTAGAGGAAGAGACTGAAATACTTGAACCTGAAGCTATCATAGATACTGATTTTATGGCCACTAGAACTGGCCGAAGATATTCTAGATATATAGTTAAATTTAAGAACCAACTTGTAGAGAAAGCACGATAGATGCATGCTAGAGACTTAAATGCTTTCGCCACTCTGTTAGCTCCACATTGAGCTAATAGCAATTGAGGTCAATTGCTATCCCACCCAGGGGGTATGATGCCAGGAAGCATATTTCACGGTGGATTCCGTGCCACGGTGGATTTCGTGAGGTTTTACGGTGGATTCCGTAAACTTTGTTGACCAAGGCTCATACACAAAGTGGATTCTTTGTGCGAGAAGTTGATGGGGACGCCTATCCTTTTCGGACATTTCATTAATTTAGTGTGTACATGGGTGATTCCATAGCGAGTGATTCTTCAAAATGCATATTAAATTAATAAACGTTTATGAGTTTAGAGTGCACACTCGTAATAAATTAAGGTTAGGATTGATTTCTAACCAGTTGATTTATTTATGTAGCTGAAGACTGCTAGGTATTCACTTTTGTAGGTTTAATTGTATTATTTCACTAACGATTATGAATGTTTCAGTTGATGTGTAGAGATAGCAGCAGTGGCGGAGGAAAGCATTGGAGGAGAGCGAGTATTCGATTTATCATTCATATTTTGATGGGCGCATACCTTAGGCATGGTGCCTATATTTTATCGCGCCTATTTATTGAGGCGTTGGATATTTATTTATTATTTTGTATACGCATGGGCGCACGATTATGTTATTTGTACTTGGATATTGTATTGGGCATGCTAGACTCTTTGGGCACCGCCCGTTAGCTTTATTCCTATTTTGTTCTAAAGCAAACTCAAAAGCTAAAAGCTTGCTATTTTGTAATTTGGGCTATTATTTGAGCTTGAAGATGAGTAATACATAAAATACATGCTTTGTGGAGCGCTCACACAAGGCATGGGGGGAGATTGCACCCAATTGGTCTCTTGTTCATGTCGTGCATGCTTTTTACCTTGAGTTTTGTGCAAAAAGTAGAGTTCTATTGTTCTTGGGGACCTTCTGGCATTCACTACACTAGCGTACATCATCCGATCTGCGCACCAGTGGTATCATATACCAAACAAGCCAATAAGAAAAGACAAGCAATGAATTTCAAAGTTAATGACTATGTTTGCTTGAGAATAGAAAAACGTAGACTACAAAGTGTAGATAGACACCTTGTTGTGAAATTAGCCCCTAGATTCTATGGACCATTTAGGATCATTCACAAAATTAATGACAATGCATTCAAGTTAGAATTACCACCTCATTGGAAAATTCACAACACATTTCACATTAGTTTATTAAGACCCTTTAGAGGCCAATTACCTGTACACCCTCTTTATGAAAATCCACCTTTGTTAGAGGAAGAGACTGAAATACTTGAACCTGAAGCTATCATAGATACTGACTTTATGACCACTAGAACTGGCCGAAGATATTCTAGATATCTAGTTAAATTTAAGAACCAACTTATAGAGGAAGCACGATGAATGCATGCTAGAGACTTAAATGCTTTCCCCACTCTGTTAGCTCCACATTGAGCTAATAGCAATTGAGGTCAATTGCTATCCCACCCCGGGGGTATGATGCCAGGAGACATATTTCACGGTGGATTCCGTGCCACGGTGGATTTCGTGAGGTTTTACGGTGGATTCCGTAAACTTTGTTGACCGGGGCTCATACACAAAGTGGATTCTTTGTGCGAGAAGTTGATGGGGACACCTATCCTTTTCGGGCATTTCATTAACTTAGTGTGTACATGGGTGATTCCATAGCGAGTGATTCTTCAAAATGCATATTAAATTAATAAACGTTTATGAGTTTAGAGTGCACACTCGTAATAAATTAAGGTTAGGATTGATTTCTAACCAGTTGATTTATTTATGTAGCTGAAGACTGCTAGGTATTCACTTTTGTAGGTTTAATTGTATTATTTCACTAACGATTGTGAATGTTTCAGTTGATGTGTAGAGATAGCAGCAGTGGCGGAGGAAAGCATTGGAGGAGAGCGAGTATTCGATTTATCATTCATATTTTGATGGGCGCATACCTTAGGCATGGCGCCTATATTTTATCGCGCCTATTTATTGAGGCGTTGGATATTTATTTATTATTTTGTATACGCATGGGCGCACGATTATGTTATTTGTACTTGGATATTGTATTGGGCATGCTAGACTCTTTGGGCACCGCCCATTAGCTTTATTCCTATTTTGTTCTAAAGCAAACTCAAAAGCTAAAAGCTTGCTATTTTGTAATTTGGGCTATTATTTGAGCTTGAAGATGAGTAATACATAAAATACATGCTTTGTGGAGCGCTCACACAAGGCATGGGGGGAGATTGCACCCAATTGGTCTCTTGTTCATGTCGTGCATGCTTTTTACCTTGAGTTTTGTGCAAAAAGTAGAGTTCTATTGTTCTTGGGGACCTTCTGGCATTCACTACACTAGCGTACATCATCCGATCTGCGCACCAGTGGTATCATATACCAAACAAGCCAATAAGAAAAGACAAGCAATGAATTTCAAAGTTAATGACTATGTTTGCTTGAGAATAGAAAAACGTAGACTACAAAGTGTAGATAGACACCTTGTTGTGAAATTAGCCCCTAGATTCTATGGACCATTTAGGATCATTCACAAAATTAATGACAATGCATTCAAGTTAGAATTACCACCTCATTGGAAAATTCACAACACATTTCACATTAGTTTATTAAGACCCTTTAGAGGCCAATTACCTGTACACCCTCTTTATGAAAATCCACCTTTGTTAGAGGAAGAGACTGAAATACTTGAGCCTGAAGCTATCATAGATACTGACTTTATGACCACTAGAACTGGCCGAAGATATTCTAGATATCTAGTTAAATTTAAGAACCAACTTATAGAGGAAGCACGATGAATGCATGCTAGAGACTTTAATGCTTTCCCCACTCTGTTAGCTCCACATTGAGCTAATAGCAATTGAGGTCAATTGCTATCCCACCCCGGGGGTATGATGCCAGGAGACATATTTCACGGTGGATTCCGTGCCACGGTGGATTTCGTGAGGTTTTACGGTGGATTCCGTAAACTTTGTTGACCGGGGCTCATACACAAAGTGGATTCTTTGTGCGAGAAGTTGATGGGGACACCTATCCTTTTCGGGCATTTCATTAACTTAGTGTGTACATGGGTGATTCCATAGCGGGTGATTCTTCAAAATGCATATTAAATTAATAAACGTTTATGAGTTTAGAGTGCGCACTCGTAATAAATTAAGGTCAGGATTGATTTCTAGCCAGTTGATTTATTTATATAGCTGAAGACTGCTAGGTATTCACTTTTGTCGGTTTAATTGTATTATTTTACTAACGATTGTGAATGCTTCAGTTGATGTGTAGAGATAGCAGCAGTGGCGAAGGAAAGCATTGGATGATAGCGAGTATTCGATTTATCATTTATATTTTGATGGGCGCATACCTTAGGCATGGCGCCTATATTTTGTCCCGCCTATTTATTGAGGTATTGGATATTTATTTATTATTTTGTATGCGCATGGGTGCACGATTATGTTATTTGTACTTGGACATTGTATTGGGCATGCCACACTCTTTGGGCACCGCCCATTAGCTTTATTCCTATTTTGTGCTAAAGCAAACTCAAAAGCTAAAAGCTTGCTATTTTGTAATTTGGGCTATTATTTGAGCTTGAAGATGATTAATACATAAAATGCATGCTTTGTGGAGCGCTCACATAGGGCATGGGGGGAGATTACACCAAATTGGTCTCTTGTTCGTTTCGTGCATGAGTTTTACCTTGAGTTTTTTGCAAAAAGTAGAGTTCTATTGTTCTTGGGGACCTTCCGGCATTCACTACGCGAGCGTACAACATCCGATCTGCGCACCAGTGCTATCATATACCAAACAAGCCAATAAGAAAAGACAAGCAATGAATTTCAAAGTTGATGACTATGTTTGGTTGAGAATAGAAAAACGTAGACTACAAAGTGTAGATAGACACCCAGTTGTGAAATTAACCCCTAGATTCTATGGACCATTTAGGATCATTCACAAAATTAATGACAATGCATTCAAGTTAGAATTACCACCTCACTGGAAAATTCACAACACATTTCACATTAGTTTATTGAGGCCCTTTAGAAGCCAATTACCTGTACATCGTGTTTATGAAAATCCACCTTTGTTAGAGGAAGAGACTGAAATACTTGAACCTGAAGCTATCATAGATACTGATTTTATGACCACTAGAACTGGCCGAAGATATTCTAGATATATAGTTAAATTTAAGAACCAACTTGTAGAGGAAGCACGATAGATGCATGCTAGAGACTTAAATGCTTTCCCCACTCTGTTAGCTCCACATTGAGCTAATAGCAATTGAGGTCAATTGCTATCCCACCCAGGGGGTATGATGCCAGGAAGCATATTTCACGGTGGATTCCGTGCCACGGTGGATTTCGTGAGGTTTTACGGTGGATTCCGTAAACTTTGTTGACCAAGGCTCATACACAAACCGGATTCTTTGTGAGAGAAGTTGATGGGGACGCCTATCCTTTTCGGGCATTTCAATAATTTAGTGTGTACATGGGTGATTCCATAGCGGGTGATTCTTCAAAATGCATATTAAATTAATAAACGTTTATGAGTTTAGAGTGCACTCTCATAATAAATTAAGGTTAGAATTGATTTCTAACCAGTTGATTTATTTATGTAGCTGAAGACTGCTAGGTATTCACTTTTGTCGGTTTAATTGTATTATTTTACTAACGATTGTGCCTCAATTGATGTGTAGAGATAGCAGCAGTGGCGGAGGAAAGCATTGGAGGAGAGCGAATATTCGATTTATCATTCATATTTTGATGGGCGCATACCTTAGGCATGGCGCCTATATTTTGTCGCGCCTATTTATTGAGGCGTTGGATATTTATTTATTATTTTGTATGCACATGGGCGCACGATTATGTTATTTGTACTTGGATATTGTATTGGGCATGCTAGACTCTTTGGGCACCGCCCGTTAGCTTTATTCCTATTTTGTGCTAAAGCAAACTCAAAAGCTAAAAGCTTGCTATTTTGTAATTTGGGCTATTATTTGAGCTTGAAGATGATTAATACATAAAAGACATGCTTTGTGGAGCGCTCACACAGGGCATGGGGGGAGATTGCACCCAATTGGTCTCTTGTTCGTGTCGTGCATGCGTTTTACCTTGAGTTTTTTGCAAAAAGTAGAGTTCTATTGTTCTTGGGGACCTTTCGGCATTCACTACGCGAGCGTACAGCATCCGATCTGCGCACCAGTGGTATCATATAACAAACAAGCCAATAAGAAAAGACAAGCAATGAATTTCAAAGTTGATGACTATGTTTGATTGAGAATAGAAAAGCGTAGACTACAAAGTCTAGATAGACACCCAGTTGTGAAATTAACCCCTAGATTCTATGGACCATTTAGGATCATTCACAAAATTAATGACAATGCATTCAAGTTAGAATTACCACCTCACTGGAAAATTCACAACACATTTCACATTAGTTTATTAAGGCCCTTTAGAGGCCAATTACCTGTACATCCTCTTTATGAAAATCCACCTTTGTTAGAGGAAGAGACTGAAATACTTGAACCTGAGGCTATCATAGATACTGATTTTATGACCACTAGAACTCGCCGAAGATATTCTAGATATATAGTTAAATTTAAGAACCAACTTGTAGAGGAAGCACGATAGATGCATGCTAGAGACTTAAATGCTTTCCCCACTCTGTTAGCTCCACATTGAGCTAATAGCAATTGAGGTCAATTGCTATCCCACCCAGGGGATATGATGCCAGGAAGCATATTTCACGGTGGATTCCGTGCCACGGTGGATTTCGTGAGGTTTTACGGTGGATTCCGTAAACTTTGTTGACCAAGGCTCATACACAAAGATGATTCTTTGTGCGAGAAGTTGATGGGGACGCCTATCCTTTTCGGGCATTTCATTAATTTAGTGTGTACATGGGTGATTCCATAGCGGGTGATTCTTCAAAATGCATATTAAATTAATAAACGTTTATGAGTTTAGAGTGCACACTCGTAATCAATTAAGGTGAGGATTGATTTCTAACCAGTTGATTTATTTATGTAGCTGAAGATTGCTAGGTATTCACTTTTGTCGGTTTAATTGTATTATTTTACTAACGATTGTGAATGCTTCAGTTGATGTGTAGAGATAGCAACAGTGGCGGAGGAAAGCATTGGAGGATAGCGAGTATTCGATTTATCATTTATATTTTGATGGGCGCATACCTTAGGCATGGCGCCTATATTTTGTCGCGCCTATTTATTGAGGTATTGGATATTTATTTATTATTTTGTATGCACATGGGCGCATGATTATGTTATTTGTACTTGGACATTGTATTGGGCATGCCAGACTCTTTGGACACTACCCGTTAGCTTTATTCCGATTTTGTGTTAAAGCAAACTCAAAAGCTAAAAGCTTGCTATTTTGTAATTTGGGCTATTATTCGAGCTTGAAGATGATTAATACATAAAATACATGCTTTGTGGAGCGCTCATACAAGGCATGGGGAGAGATTGCATCCAATTGGTCTCTTGTTCGTATCGTGCATGCTTTTTACCTTGAGTTTTGTGCAAAAAGTAGAGTTCTATTGTTCTTGGGGACATTCCGGCATTCACTACACTAGCGTACATCATCCGATCTGCGCACCAGTGGTATCATATACCAAACAAGACAATAAGAAAAGACAAGCAATGAATTTCAAAGTTGATGACTATGTTTGGTTGAGAATAGAAAAACATAGACTACAAAGTGTAGATAGACACCGAGTTGTGAAATTAGCCCCTAGATTCTATGGACCATTTAAGATCATTCACAAAATAAATGACAATGCATTCAAGTTAGAATTACCACCTCACTGGAAAATTCACAACACATTTCACATTAGGTTATTAAGACCCTTTAGAGGCCAATTACCTGTACACCTTGTTTATGAAAATCCACCTTTGTTAGAGGAAGAGACTGAAATACTTGAACCTGAAGCTATCATAGATACTGATTTTATTACCACTAGAACTGGCCGAAGATATTCTAGATATCTAGTTAAATTTAAGAACCAACTTATAGAGGAAGCATGATGGATGCATGCTAGAGACTTAAATGCTTTCCCCACTCTGTTAGCTCCACATTGAGCTAATAGCAATTGAGCTCAATTGCTATCCCACCCCGGGGGTATGATACCAGGAGGCATATTTCACGGTGGATTCCGTGCCACGATGGATTTCGTGAGGTTTTACGGTGGATTCCGTAAACTTTATTGACCGGGGCTCATACACAAAGTGGATTCTTTGTGCGAGAAGTTGATGGGGACGCCTATCCTTTTCGGGCATTTCATTAATTTAGTGTGTACATGGGTGATTCCATAGCGGGTGATTCTTCAAAATGCATATTAGGTTAATAAACGTTTTTGAGTTTAGAGAGCACACTCGTAATGAATTAAGGTTAGGATTGATTTCTAACCAGTTGATTTATTTATGTAGCTGAAGACTGCTAGGTATTCACTTTTGTCGGTTTAATTGTATTATTTTACTAACGATTGTGAATGCTTCAGTTGATGTGTAGAGATAGCAGCAGTGGCGGAGGAAAGCATTGGAGGAGAGCGAGTATTTGATTTATCATTCATATTTTGATGGGCGCATACCTTAGACATGGCGCCTATATTTTGTCGCGCCTATTTATTGAGGCGTTGGATATTTATTTATTATTTTGTATACGCATGGGCGCACGATTATGTTATTTGTACTTGCATATTGTATTGGGCATGCTAGACTCTTTGGGCACCGCCCGTTAGCTTTATTCCTATTTTGTTCTAAAGCAAACTCAAAAGCTAAAAGCTTGCTATTTTGTAATTTGGGCTATTATTTGAGCTTGAAGATGATTAATATATAAAATACATGCTTTGTGGAGCGCTCACACAAGGCATGGGGGGAGATTGCACCCAATTGGTCTCTTGTTCGTGTCGTGCATGCTTTTTACCTTGAGTTTTGTGCAAAAAGTAGAGTTCTATTGTTCTTGGGGACCTTCTGGCATTCACTACACTAGCGTACATCATCCGATCTACGCACCAGTGGTATCATATACCAAACAAGACAATAAGAAAAGACAAGCAATGAATTTCAAAGTTGATGACTATGTTTGGTTGAGAATAGAAAAACGTAGACTACAAAGTGTAGATAGACACCGAGTTGTGAAATTAGCCCCTAGATTCTATGGACCATTTAGGATCATTCACAAAATAAATGACAATGCATTCAAGTTAGAATTACCACCTCACTGGAAAATTCACAACACATTTCACATTAGTTTATTAAGACCCTTTAGAGGCCAATTACCTGTACACCCTGTTTATGAAAATCCACCTTTGTTAGAGGAAGAGACTGAAATACTTGAACCTGAATCTATCATAGATACTGATTTTATGACCACTAGAACTGGCCGAAGATATTCTAGATATCTAGTTAAATTTAAGAACCAACTTATAGAGGAAGCACGATGGATGCATGCTAGAGACTTAAATGCTTTCCCCACTCTGTTAGCTCCACATTGAGCTAATAGCAATTGAGCTCAATTGCTATCCCATCCCGGGGGTATGATGCCAGGAGGCATATTTCACGGTGGATTCCGTGCCACGATGGATTTCGTGAGGTTTTACGGTGGATTCCGTAAACTTTATTGACCGGGGCTCATACACAAAGTGGATTCTTTGTGCGAGAAGTTGATGGGGACGCCTATCCTTTTCGGGCATTTCATTAATTTAGTGTGTACATGGGTGATTCCATAGCGGGTGATTCCACAAGATGCATATTAAATTAATAAACGTTTGTGAGTTTAGAGTGCACACTCGTAATAAATTAAGGTCAGGATTGATTTCTAGCCAGTTGATTTATTTATATAGTTGAAGACTGCTAGGTATTCACTTTTGTCCGTTTAATTGTATTATTTTACTAACGATTGTGAATGCTTCAGTTGATGTGTAGAGATAGCAGCAGTGGCGGAGGAAAGCATTGGATGATAGCGAGTATACGATTTATCATTTATATTTTGATGGGCGCATACCTTAGCCATGGCGCCTATCTTTTGTCGCGCCTATTTATTGAGGCGTTGGATATTTATTTTTTATTTTGTATGCGCATGGACGCACGATTATGTTATTTGTACTTGGACATTGTATTGGGCATGCCACCCTCTTTGGGCACCGCCCATTAGCTTTATTCTTATTTTATGCTAAAGCAAACTCAAAAGCTAAAAGCTTGCTATTTTGTAATATGGGCTATCATTTGAGCTTGAAGATGATTAATACATAAAATATATGCTTTGTGGAGCGCTCACACAGGGCATGGGGGGAGATTGCACCCAATTGGTCTCTTGTTCGTGTCGTGCATGCGTTTTACCTTGAGTTTTTTGCAAAAAGTAGAGTTCTATTGTTCTTGGGGACCTTCCGGCATTCACTACGCGAGCGTACAGCATCCGATCTGCGCACTAGTGGTATCATATAACAAACAAGCCAATAAGAAAAGACAAGCAATGAATTTCAAAGTTGATGACTATGTTTGGTTGAGAATAGAAAAGCGTAGACTACAAAGTATAGATAGACACCCAGTTGTGAAATTAACCCCTAGATTCTATGGACCATTTAGGATCATTCACAAAATTAATGACAATGCATTCAAGTTAGAATTACCACCTCACTGGAAAATTCACAACACATTTCACATTAGTTTATTAAGGCCCTTTAGAGGCCAATTACCTGTACATCCTCTTTATGAAAATCCACCTTTGTTAGAGGAAGAGACTGAAATACTTGAACCTGAGGCTATCATAGATACTGATTTTATGACCACTAGAACTCGCCGAAGATATTCTAGATATATAGTTAAATTTAAGAACCAACTTGTAGAGGAAGCACGATAGATGCATGCTAGAGACTTAAATGCTTTCCCCACTCTGTTAGCTCCACATTGAGCTAATAGTAATTGAGGTCAATTGCTATCCCACCCAGGGGGTATGATGCCAGGAAGCATATTTCACGGTGGATTCCGTGCCACGGTGGATTTCGTGAGGTTTTACGGTGGATTCCGTAAACTTTGTTGACCAAGGCTCATACACAAAGTGGATTCTTTGTGCGAGAAGTTGATGGGGACGCCTATCCTTTTCGGGCATTTCATTAATTTAGTGTGTACATGGGTGATTCCATAGCGGGTGATTCTTCAAAATGCATATTAAATTAATAAACGTTTATGAGTTTAGAGTGCACACTCGTAATAAATTAAGGTGAGGATTGATTTCTAACCAGTTGATTTATTTATGTAGCTGAAGATTGCTAGGTATTCACTTTTGTCGGTTTAATTGTATTATTTTACTAACGATTGTGAATGCTTCAGTTGATGTGTAGAGATAGCAGCAGTGGCGGAGGAAAGCATTGGAGGATAGCGAGTATTCGATTTATCATTTATATTTTGATGGGCGCATACCTTAGGCATGGCGCCTATATTTTGTCGCGCCTATTTATTGAGGTATTGGATATTTATTTATTATTTTGTATGCACATGGGCGCATGATTATGTTATTTGTACTTGGACATTGTATTGGGCATGCCAGACTCTTTGGACACTACCCGTTAGCTTTATTCCGATTTTGTGTTAAAGCAAACTCAAAAGCTAAAAGCTTGCTATTTTGTAATTTGGGCTATTATTTGAGCTTGAAGATGATTAATACATAAAATACATGCTTTGTGGAGCGCTCACACAAGGCATGGGGGGAGATTGCACCCAACTAATCTCTTGTTCGTATCGTGCATGCTTTTTACCTTGAGTTTTGTGCAAAAAGTAGAGTTCTATTGTTCTTGGAGACATTCCGGCATTCACTACACTAGCGTACAGCATCCGATCTGCGTACCAGTGGTATCATATACCAAACAAGCCAATAAGAAAAGCCAAGCAATGAGTTTCAAAGTTGATGACTATGTTTGGTTGAGAATAGAAAAATGTAGACTACAAAGTGTAGATAGACACCCAGTTGTGAAATTAGCCCCTAGATTCTATGGACCATTTAGGATCATTCACAAAATTAATGACAATGTATTCAAGTTAGAATTACCACTTCACTGGAAAATTCACAACACATTTCACATTAGTTTATTAAGACCCTTTAGAGGCCAATTACTTGTACACCCTGTTTATGAAAATCCACCTTTGTTAGAGGAAGAGACTGAAATACTTGAACCTGAAGCTATCATAGATACTGATTTTATGACCACTAGAACTGGCCGAAGATATTCTAGATATCTAGTTAAATTTAAGAACCAACTTATAGAGGAAGCATGATGGATGCATGCTAGAGACTTAAATGCTTTTCCCCACTCTGTTAGCTCCACATTGAGCTAATAGCAATTGAGGTCAATTGCTATCCCACCCTGGGAGTATGATACCAGGAGGAATATTTCACGGTGGATTCCGTGCCACGGTGGATTTCGTGAGGTTTTACGGTGGATTCCGTAAACTTTGTTGACCGGGGCTAATACACAAAGTGGATTCTTTGTGCGAGAAGTTGATGGGGATGCCTATACTTTTCACGCGTTTCATTAATTTAGTGTGTACATGGGTGATTCCATAGCGGGTGATTCCGCAAAATGCATATTAAATTAATAAACGTTTATGAGTTTAGAGTGCGCACTCGTAATAAATTAAGGTTAGGATTGATTACTAACCAGTTGATTTATTTATGAAGCTGAAGACTGCTAGGTATTCACTTTTGTAGGTTTAATTGTATTATTTTACTAACAATTGTGAATGCTTCAGTTGATATGTAGAGATAGTAGCAGTGGCGGAGGAAAGCATTGGAGGAGAGCGAATATTCGATTTATCATTCATATTTTGATGGGCGCATACCTTAGGCATGGCGCCTATATTTTGTCGCGCCTATTTATTGAGGCGTTGGATATTTATTTATTATTTTGTATGCACATGGGCGCACGATTATGTTATTTGTACTTGGATATTGTATTGGGCATGCTAGACTCTTTGGGCACCGCCCGTTAGCTTTATTCCTATTTTGTGCTAAAGCAAACTCAAAAGCTAAAAGCTTGCTATTTTGTAATTTGGGCTATTATTTGAGCTTGAAGATGATTAATACATAAAATACATGCTTTGTGGAGCGCTCACACAAGGCATGGGGGGAGATTGCACCCAATTGGTCTCTTGTTCGTGTCGTGCATGCTTTTTACCTTGAGTTTTGTGCAAATAGTAGAGTTCTATTGTTCTTGGGGACCTTCTGGCATTCACTACACTAGCATACATCATCCGATCTGCGCACCAGTGGTATCATATACCAAACAAGCCAATAAGAAAAGACAAGCAATGAATTTCAAAGTTGATGACAATGTTTGGTTGAGAATAGAAAAACGTAGACTACAAAGTGTAGATAGACATCCAGTTTTGAAATTAGCCGCTAGATTCTATGGACCATTTAGGATCATTCACAAAATTAATGACAATGCATTCAAGTTAGAATTACCACCTCACTGGAAAATTCACAACACATTTCACATTAGTTTATTAAGACCCTTTAGAGGCCAATTACCTGTACACCCTGTTTATGAAAATCCACCTTTGTTAGAGGAAGAGACTGAAATACTTGAACCTGAAGCTATCATAGATACTGATTTTATTACCACTAGAACTGGCCGAAGATATTCTAGATATCTAGTTAAATTTAAGAACCAACTTATAGAGGAAGCACGATGGATGTATGCTAGAGACTTAAATGCTTTCCCCACTCTGTTAGCTCCACATTGAGCTAATAGCAATTGAGGTCAATGGCTATCCCACCCGGGGGGTATGATGCCAGGAGGCATATTTCACGGTGGATTCCGTGCCACGGTGGATTTCGTGAGGTTTTACGGTGGATTCCGTAAACTTTGTTGACCGGGGCTCATACACAAAGTGGATTCTTTGTGCGAGAAGTTGATGGGGACGCCTATCCTTTTCGGGCATTTCACTAATTTAGTGTGTACATGGGTGATTGCATAGCGGGTGATTCCGTAAGATGCATATTAAATTAATGAACGTTTATGAGTTTAGAGTGCGGACTAGTAATAAATTAAGGTTAGGATTGATTTCTAGCCAGTTGATTTATTTATATAGCTGAAGACTGCTAGGTATTTACTTTTGTCGGTATAATTGTATTATTTTACTAACGATTGTAAATGCTTCAGTTGATGTGTAGAGATAGCAGCAGTGGCGGAGGAAAGCATTGGAGGAGAGCGAGTATTCGATTTATCATTTATATTTTGATGGGCGCATACCTTAGGCATGGTGCCTATATTTTGTCCCGCCTATTTATTGAGGCGTTGGATATTTATTTTTTATTTTGTATGCGCATGGGCGCACGATTATGTTATTTGTACTTGGACATTGTATTGGGCATGCCACACTCTTTGGGCACTGCCCATTAGCTTTATTCCTATTTTGTGCTAAAGCAAACTCAAAAACTAAAAGCTTGCTATTTTGTAATTTGGGCTATTATTTGAGCTTGAAGATGATTAATACATAAAATACATGCTTTGTGGAGCGCTCACACAGGGCATGGGGGGAGATTGCACCCAATTGGTCTCTTGTTCGTGTCGTGCATGTGTTTTACCTTGAGTTTTTTGCAAAAAGTAGAGTTCTATTGTTCTTGGGGGCCTTCCGGCATTCACTACGCAAGCGTACAGCATCCGATCTGCGCACCAGTGGTATCATATAGCAAACAAGCCAATAAGAAAAGACAAGCAATGAATTTCAAAGTTGATGACTATGTTTGGTTGAGAATAGAAAAACGCAGACTACAAAGTGTAGATAGACACCTAGTTGTGAAATTAGCCCCTAGATTCTATGGACCATTTAGGATCATTCACAAAATTAATGACAATGCATTCAAGTTAGAATTACCAGCTCACTCGAAAATTCACAACACATTTCACATTAGTTTATTAAGACCCTTTAGAGGCCAATTACATATACACCCTGTTTATGAAAATCCACCTTTGTTAGAGGAAGATACTGAAATACTTGAACCTAAAGCTATCATAGATACTGATTTTATGACCACTAGAACTGGCCGAGGATATTCTAGATATCTAGTTAAATTTAAGAACCATCCTGTAGAGGAAGCACAATGGATACACGCTAGAGACTTAAATGCTTTCCCCACTCTGTTAGCTCCACATTGAGCTAATAGCAATTGAGGTCAATTGCTATCTCACCCCGGGGGTATGATGCCAGGAGGCACATTTCACGGTGGATTCCGTGCCACGGTGGATTTCGTAAACTTTGTTGACCAGGGCTCATACACAAAGTGGATTCTTTGTGCGAGAAGTTGATGGGGACGCCTATCCTTTTCGGACGTTTCATTAATTTAGTGTGTACATGGGTGATTCCATAGCGGGTGATTCTGCAAAATGCATATTAAATTAATAAACGTTTATGAGTTTAGAGTGTGCACTCCTAATAAATTAAGGTTAGGATTGATGTCTAACCAGTTGATTTATTTATGTAGCTGAAGACTGCTAGGTATTCACTTTTGTTGGTTTAATTGTATTATTTTACTAACGATTGTGAATACTTCAGTTGATGTGTAGAGATAGCAGCAGTGGCGAAGGAAAGCATTGGAGGATAGCGAGTATTCGATTTATCATTTATATTTTGATGGGTGCATACCTTAGGCATGGCGCCTATATTTTGTCACGCCTAGTTATTGAGGCGTTGGATATTTATTTAATATTTTGTATGCGCATGGACGCACGATTATGTTATTTGTACTTGGACATTGTATTGGGCATGCCAGACTCTTTGGGCACCACCCGTTAGCTTTATTCCTATTTTGTGCTAAAGCAAACTCAAAAGCTAAAAGTTTGCTATTTTGTAATTTGGGCTATTATTTGAGCTTGAAGATTATTAATACATAAAATGCATGCTTTGTGGAGCGCTCACACAAGGCATGGGGGGAGATTGCACCCAATTGGTCTCTTGTTCGTATCGTGCATGCTTTTTACCTTGAGTTTTGTGCAAAAAGTAGAGTTCTATTGTTCTTGGGGACATTCCGGCATTCACTACACTAGCGTATAGCATCCGATCTGTGCACCAGTGGTATCATTACCAAACAAGGCAATAAGAAAAGACAAGCAATGAATTTCAAAGTTGATGACTATGTTTGGTTGAGAATAGAAAAACGTAGACTACAAAGTGTAGATAGACACCCAGTTGTGAAATTAGCCCCTAGATTCTATGGACCATTTAGATCATTCACAAAATTAATGACAATGGATTCAAGTTAGAATTACCACCTCACTGGAAAATTCACAACACATTTCACATTAGTTTATTAAGACCCTTTAGAGGCCAATTACCTGTACACCCTGTTTATGAAAATCCACCTTTGTTAGAGGAAGAGGCTGAAATACTTGAACCTGAAGCTATCATAGATACTGATTTTATGACCACTAGAACTGGCCGAAGATATTCTAGATATATAGTTAAATTTAAGAACCAACTTGTAGAGGAAGCACGATAGATGCATGCTAGAGACTTAAATGCTTTCCCCACTCTGTTAGCTCCACATTGAGCTAATAGCAATTGAGGTCAATTGCTATCCCACCCAGGGGGTATGATGCCAGGAAGCATATTTCACGGTGGATTCCGTGCCACGGTGGATTTCGTGAGGTTTTACGGTGGATTCCGTAAACTTTGTTGACCAAGGCTCATACACAAACTGGATTCTTTGTGCGAGAACTTGATGGGGATGCCTATCCTTTTCGGACATTTCATTAATTTAGTGTGTACATGGGTGATTCCATAGCGGGTGATTCTTCAAAATGCATATTAGGTTAATAAACGTTTTTGAGTTTAGAGTGCACACTCGTAATGAATTAAGGTTAGGATTGATTTCTAACCAGTTGATTTATTTATGTAGCTGAAGACTGCTAGGTATTCACTTTTGTCGGTTTAATTGTATTATTTTACTAACGATTGTGAATGCTTCAATTGATGTGTAGAGATAGCAGCAGTGGCGGAGGAAAGCATTGGAGGAGAGCGAGTATTTGATTTATCATTCATATTTTGATGGGCGCATACCTTAGACATGGCGCCTATATTTTGTCGCGCCTATTTATTGAGGCGTTGGATATTTATTTATTATTTTGTATACACATGGGCGCACGATTATGTTATTTGTACTTGGATATTGTATTGGGCATGCTAGACTCTTTGGGCACCGCCCGTTAGCTTTATTCCTATTTTGTTCTAAAGCAAACTCAAAAGCTAAAAGCTTGCTATTTTGTAATTTGGGCTATTATTTGAGCTTGAAGATGATTAATACATAAAATACATGCTTTGTGGAGCGCTCACACAAGGCATGGGGGGAGATTGCACCCAATTGGTCTCTTGTTCGTGTCGTGCATGCTTTTTACCTTGAGTTTTGTGCAAAAAGTAGAGTTCTATTGTTCTTGGGGACCTTCTGGCATTCACTACACTAGCGTACATCATCCGATCTACGCACCAGTGGTATCATATACCAAACAAGACAATAAGAAAAGACAAGCAATGAATTTCAAAGTTGATGACTATGTTTGGTTGAGAATAGAAAAACGTAGACTACAAAGTGTAGATAGACACCGAGTTGTGAAATTAGCCCCTAGATTCTATGGACCATTTAGGATCATTCACAAAATAAATGACAATGCATTCAAGTTAGAATTACCACCTCACTGGAAAATTCACAACACATTTCACATTAGTTTATTAAGACCCTTTAGAGGCCAATTACCTGTACACCCTGTTTATGAAAATCCACCTTTGTTAGAGGAAGAGACTGAAATACTTGAACCCGAATCTATCATAGATACTGATTTTATGACCACTAGAACTGGCCGAAGATATTCTAGATATCTAGTTAAATTTAAGAACCAACTTATAGAGGAAGCACGATGGATGCATGCTAGAGACTTAAATGCTTTCCCCACTCTGTTAGCTCCACATTGAGCTAATAGCAATTGAGCTCAATTGCTATCCCACCCCGGGGGTATGATGCCAGGAGGCATATTTCACGGTGGATTCCGTGCCACGATGGATTTCGTGAGGTTTTACGGTGGATTCCGTAAACTTTATTGACCGGGGCTCATACACAAAGTGGATTCTTTGTGCGAGAAGTTGATGGGGACGCCTATCCTTTTCGGGCATTTCATTAATTTAGTGTGTACATGGGTGATTCCATAGCGGGTGATTCCACAAGATGCATATTAAATTAATAAACGTTTGTGAGTTTAGAGTGCGCACTCGTAATAAATTAAGGTCAGGATTGATTTCTAGCCAGTTGATTTATTTATATAGTTGAAGACTGCTAGGTATTCACTTTTGTCCGTTTAATTGTATTATTTTACTAACGATTGTGAATGCTTCAGTTGATGTGTAGAGATAGCAGCAGTGGCGGAGGAAAGCATTGGATGATAGCGAGTATACGATTTATCATTTATATTTTGATGGGCGCATACCTTAGCCATGGCGCCTATCTTTTGTCGCGCCTATTTATTGAGGCGTTGGATATTTATTTTTTATTTTGTATGCGCATGGACGCACGATTATGTTATTTGTACTTGGACATTGTATTGGGCATGCCACCCTCTTTGGGCACCGCCCATTAGCTTTATTCTTATTTTGTGCTAAAGCAAACTCAAAAGCTAAAAGCTTGCTATTTTGTAATATGGGCTATCATTTGAGCTTGAAGATGATTAATATATAAAATATATGCTTTGTGGAGCGCTCACACAGGGCATGGGGGGAGATTGCACCCAATTGGTCTCTTGTTCGTGTCGTGCATGCGTTTCACCTTGAGTTTTTTGCAAAAAGTAGAGTTCTATTGTTCTTGGGGACCTTCCGGCATTCACTACGCGAGCGTACAGCATCCGATCTGCGCACTAGTGGTATCATATAACAAACAAGCCAATAAGAAAAGACAAGCAATGAATTTCAAAGTTGATGACTATGTTTGGTTGAGAATAGAAAAGCGTAGACTACAAAGTATAGATAGACACCCAGTTGTGAAATTAACCCCTAGATTCTATGGACCATTTAGGATCATTCACAAAATTAATGACAATGCATTCAAGTTAGAATTACCACCTCACTGGAAAATTCACAACACATTTCACATTAGTTTATTAAGGCCCTTTAGAGGCCAATTACCTGTACATCCTCTTTATGAAAATCCACCTTTGTTAGAGGAAGAGACTGAAATACTTGAACCTGAGGCTATCATAGATACTGATTTTATGACCACTAGAACTCGCCGAAGATATTCTAGATATATAGTTAAATTTAAGAACCAACTTGTAGAGGAAGCACGATAGATGCATGCTAGAGACTTAAATGCTTTCCCCACTCTGTTAGCTCCACATTGAGCTAATAGTAATTGAGGTCAATTGCTATCCCACCCAGGGGGTATGATGCCAGGAAGCATATTTCACGGTGGATTCCGTGCCACGGTGGATTTCGTGAGGTTTTACGGTGGATTCCGTAAACTTTGTTGACCAAGGCTCATACACAAACTGGATTCTTTGTGCGAGAAGTTGATGGGGACGCCTATCCTTTTCGGACATTTCATTAATTTAGTGTGTACATGGGTGATTCCATAGCGGGTGATTCTTCAAAATGCATATTAGGTTAATAAACGTTTTTGAGTTTAGAGTGCACACTCGTAATGAATTAAGGTTAGGATTGATTTCTAACCAGTTGATTTATTTATGTAGCTGAAGACTGCTAGATATTCACTTTTGTCGGTTTAATTGTATTATTTTACTAACGATTGTGAATGCTTCAATTGATGTGTAGAGATAGCAGCAGTGGCGGAGGAAAGCATTGGAGGAGAGCGAGTATTTGATTTATCATTCATATTTTGATGGGCGCATACCTTAGACATGGCGCCTATATTTTGTCGCGCCTATTTATTGAGGCGTTGGATATTTATTTATTATTTTGTATACGCATGGGCGCACGATTATGTTATTTGTACTTGGATATTGTATTGGGCATGCTAGACTCTTTGGGCACCGCCCGTTAGCTTTATTCCTATTTTGTTCTAAAGCAAACTCAAAAGCTAAAAGCTTGCTATTTTGTAATTTGGGCTATTATTTGAGCTTGAAGATGATTAATACATAAAATACATGCTTTGTGGAGCGCTCACACAAGGCATGGGGGGAGATTGCACCCAATTGGTCTCTTGTTCGTGTCGTGCATGCTTTTTACCTTGAGTTTTGTGCAAAAAGTAGAGTTCTATTGTTCTTGGGGACCTTCTGGCATTCACTACACTAGCGTACATCATCCGATCTACGCACCAGTGGTATCATATACCAAACAAGACAATAAGAAAAGACAAGCAATGAATTTCAAAGTTGATGACTATGTTTGGTTGAGAATAGAAAAACGTAGACTACAAAGTGTAGATAGACACCGAGTTGTGAAATTAGCCCCTAGATTCTATCGACCATTTAGGATCATTCACAAAATAAATGACAATGCATTCAAGTTAGAATTACCACCTCACTGGAAAATTCACAACACATTTCACATTAGTTTATTAAGACCCTTTAGAGGCCAATTACCTGTACACCCTGTTTATGAAAATCCACCTTTGTTAGAGGAAGAGACTGAAATACTTGAACCTGAATCTATCATAGATACTGATTTTATGACCACTAGAACTGGCCGAAGATATTCTAGATATCTAGTTAAATTTAAGAACCAACTTATAGAGGAAGCACGATGGATGCATGCTAGAGACTTAAATGCTTTCCCCACTCTGTTAGCTCCACATTGAGCTAATAGCAATTGAGCTCAATTGCTATCCCACCCCGGGGGTATGATGCCAGGAGGCATATTTCACGGTGGATTCCGTGCCACGATGGATTTCGTGAGGTTTTACGGTGGATTCCGTAAACTTTATTGACCGGGGCTCATACACAAAGTGGATTCTTTGTGCGAGAAGTTGATGGGGACGCCTATCCTTTTCGGGCATTTCATTAATTTAGTGTGTACATGGGTGATTCCATAGCGGGTGATTCCACAAGATGCATATTAAATTAATAAACGTTTGTGAGTTTAGAGTGCGCACTCGTAATAAATTAAGGTCAGGATTGATTTCTAGCCAGTTGATTTATTTATATAGTTGAAGACTGCTAGGTATTCACTTTTGTCCGTTTAATTGTATTATTTTACTAACGATTGTGAATGCTTCAGTTGATGTGTAGAGATAGCAGCAGTGGCGGAGGAAAGCATTGGATGATAGCGAGTATACGATTTATCATTTATATTTTGATGGGCGCATACCTTAGCCATGGCGCCTATCTTTTGTCGCGCCTATTTATTGAGGCGTTGGATATTTATTTTTTATTTTGTATGCGCATGGACGCACGATTATGTTATTTGTACTTGGACATTGTATTGGGCATGCCACCCTCTTTGGGCACCGCCCATTAGCTTTATTCTTATTTTGTGCTAAAGCAAACTCAAAAGCTAAAAGCTTGCTATTTTGTAATATGGGCTATCATTTGAGCTTGAAGATGATTAATACATAAAATATATGCTTTGTGGAGCGCTCACACAGGGCATGGGGGGAGATTGCACCCAATTGGTCTCTTGTTCGTGTCGTGCATGCGTTTCACCTTGAGTTTTTTGCAAAAAGTAGAGTTCTATTGTTCTTGGGGACCTTCCGGCATTCACTACGCGAGCGTACAGCATCCGATCTGCGCACTAGTGGTATCATATAACAAACAAGCCAATAAGAAAAGACAAGCAATGAATTTCAAAGTTGATGACTATGTTTGGTTGAGAATAGAAAAGCGTAGACTACAAAGTATAGATAGACACCCAGTTGTGAAATTAACCCCTAGATTCTATGGACCATTTAGGATCATTCACAAAATTAATGACAATGCATTCAAGTTAGAATTACCACCTCACTGGAAAATTCACAACACATTTCACATTAGTTTATTAAGGCCCTTTAGAGGCCAATTACCTGTACATCCTCTTTATGAAAATCCACCTTTGTTAGAGGAAGAGACTGAAATACTTGAACCTGAGGCTATCATAGATACTGATTTTATGACCACTAGAACTCGCCGAAGATATTCTAGATATATAGTTAAATTTAAGAACCAACTTGTAGAGGAAGCACGATAGATGCATGCTAGAGACTTAAATGCTTTCCCCACTCTGTTAGCTCCACATTGAGCTAATAGTAATTGAGGTCAATTGCTATCCCACCCAGGGGGTATGATGCCAGGAAGCATATTTCACGGTGGATTCCGTGCCACGGTGGATTTCGTGAGGTTTTACGGTGGATTCCGTAAACTTTGTTGACCAAGGCTCATACACAAACTGGATTCTTTGTGCGAGAAGTTGATGGGGACGCCTATCCTTTTCGGACATTTCATTAATTTAGTGTGTACATGGGTGATTCCATAGCGGGTGATTCTTCAAAATGCATATTAGGTTAATAAACGTTTTTGAGTTTAGAGTGCACACTCGTAATGAATTAAGGTTAGGATTGATTTCTAACCAGTTGATTTATTTATGTAGCTGAAGACTGCTAGATATTCACTTTTGTCGGTTTAATTGTATTATTTTACTAACGATTGTGAATGCTTCAATTGATGTGTAGAGATAGCAGCAGTGGCGGAGGAAAGCATTGGAGGAGAGCGAGTATTTGATTTATCATTCATATTTTGATGGGCGCATACCTTAGACATGGCGCCTATATTTTGTCGCGCCTATTTATTGAGGCGTTGGATATTTATTTATTATTTTGTATACGCATGGGCGCACGATTATGTTATTTGTACTTGGATATTGTATTGGGCATGCTAGACTCTTTGGGCACCGCCCGTTAGCTTTATTCCTATTTTGTTCTAAAGCAAACTCAAAAGCTAAAAGCTTGCTATTTTGTAATTTGGGCTATTATTTGAGCTTGAAGATGATTAATACATAAAATACATGCTTTGTGGAGCGCTCACACAAGGCATGGGGGGAGATTGCACCCAATTGGTCTCTTGTTCGTGTCGTGCATGCTTTTTACCTTGAGTTTTGTGCAAAAAGTAGAGTTCTATTGTTCTTGGGGACCTTCTGGCATTCACTACACTAGCGTACATCATCCGATCTACGCACCAGTGGTATCATATACCAAACAAGACAATAAGAAAAGACAAGCAATGAATTTCAAAGTTGATGACTATGTTTGGTTGAGAATAGAAAAACGTAGACTACAAAGTGTAGATAGACACCGAGTTGTGAAATTAGCCCCTAGATTCTATCGACCATTTAGGATCATTCACAAAATAAATGACAATGCATTCAAGTTAGAATTACCACCTCACTGGAAAATTCACAACACATTTCACATTAGTTTATTAAGACCCTTTAGAGGCCAATTACCTGTACACCCTGTTTATGAAAATCCACCTTTGTTAGAGGAAGAGACTGAAATACTTGAACCTGAATCTATCATAGATACTGATTTTATGACCACTAGAACTGGCCGAAGATATTCTAGATATCTAGTTAAATTTAAGAACCAACTTATAGAGGAAGCACGATGGATGCATGCTAGAGACTTAAATGCTTTCCCCACTCTGTTAGCTCCACATTGAGCTAATAGCAATTGAGCTCAATTGCTATCCCACCCCGGGGGTATGATGCCAGGAGGCATATTTCACGGTGGATTCCGTGCCACGATGGATTTCGTGAGGTTTTACGGTGGATTCCGTAAACTTTATTGACCGGGGCTCATACACAAAGTGGATTCTTTGTGCGAGAAGTTGATGGGGACGCCTATCCTTTTCGGGCATTTCATTAATTTAGTGTGTACATGGGTGATTCCATAGCGGGTGATTCCACAAGATGCATATTAAATTAATAAACGTTTGTGAGTTTAGAGTGCGCACTCGTAATAAATTAAGGTCAGGATTGATTTCTAGCCAGTTGATTTATTTATATAGTTGAAGACTGCTAGGTATTCACTTTTGTCCGTTTAATTGTATTATTTTACTAACGATTGTGAATGCTTCAGTTGATGTGTAGAGATAGCAGCAGTGGCGGAGGAAAGCATTGGATGATAGCGAGTATACGATTTATCATTTATATTTTGATGGGCGCATACCTTAGCCATGGCGCCTATCTTTTGTCGCGCCTATTTATTGAGGCGTTGGATATTTATTTTTTATTTTGTATGCGCATGGACGCACGATTATGTTATTTGTACTTGGACATTGTATTGGGCATGCCACCCTCTTTGGGCACCGCCCATTAGCTTTATTCTTATTTTGTGCTAAAGCAAACTCAAAAGCTAAAAGCTTGCTATTTTGTAATATGGGCTATCATTTGAGCTTGAAGATGATTAATACATAAAATATATGCTTTGTGGAGCGCTCACACAGGGCATGGGGGGAGATTGCACCCAATTGGTCTCTTGTTCGTGTCGTGCATGCGTTTCACCTTGAGTTTTTTGCAAAAAGTAGAGTTCTATTGTTCTTGGGGACCTTCCGGCATTCACTACGCGAGCGTACAGCATCCGATCTGCGCACTAGTGGTATCATATAACAAACAAGCCAATAAGAAAAGACAAGCAATGAATTTCAAAGTTGATGACTATGTTTGGTTGAGAATAGAAAAGCGTAGACTACAAAGTATAGATAGACACCCAGTTGTGAAATTAACCCCTAGATTCTATGGACCATTTAGGATCATTCACAAAATTAATGACAATGCATTCAAGTTAGAATTACCACCTCACTGGAAAATTCACAACACATTTCACATTAGTTTATTAAGGCCCTTTAGAGGCCAATTACCTGTACATCCTCTTTATGAAAATCCACCTTTGTTAGAGGAAGAGACTGAAATACTTGAACCTGAGGCTATCATAGATACTGATTTTATGACCACTAGAACTCGCCGAAGATATTCTAGATATATAGTTAAATTTAAGAACCAACTTGTAGAGGAAGCACGATAGATGCATGCTAGAGACTTAAATGCTTTCCCCACTCTGTTAGCTCCACATTGAGCTAATAGTAATTGAGGTCAATTGCTATCCCACCCAGGGGGTATGATGCCAGGAAGCATATTTCACGGTGGATTCCGTGCCACGGTGGATTTCGTGAGGTTTTACGGTGGATTCCGTAAACTTTGTTGACCAAGGCTCATACACAAACTGGATTCTTTGTGCGAGAAGTTGATGGGGACGCCTATCCTTTTCGGACATTTCATTAATTTAGTGTGTACATGGGTGATTCCATAGCGGGTGATTCTTCAAAATGCATATTAGGTTAATAAACGTTTTTGAGTTTAGAGTGCACACTCGTAATGAATTAAGGTTAGGATTGATTTCTAACCAGTTGATTTATTTATGTAGCTGAAGACTGCTAGATATTCACTTTTGTCGGTTTAATTGTATTATTTTACTAACGATTGTGAATGCTTCAATTGATGTGTAGAGATAGCAGCAGTGGCGGAGGAAAGCATTGGGCACCGCCCGTTAGCTTTATTCCGATTTTGTGTTAAAGCAAACTCAAAAGCTAAAAGCTTGCTATTTTGTAATTTGGGCTATTATTTGAGCTTGAAGATGATTAATACATAAAATACATGCTTTGTGGAGCGCTCACACAAGGCATGGGGGGAGATTGCACCCAATTGGTCTCTTGTTCGTATCGTGCATGCTTTTTACCTTAAGTTTTGTGCAAAAAAAAGAGTTCTATTGTTCTTGGGGACATTCCGGCATTCACTACACTAGCTTACAGCATCCGATCTGCGTACCAGTGGTATCATATACCAAACAAGCCAATAAGAAAAGCCAAGCAATGAGTTTCAAAGTTGATGACTATGTTTGGTTGAGAATAGAAAAATGTAGACTACAAAGTGTAGATAGACACCCAGTTGTGAAATTAGCCCCTAGATTCTATGGACCATTTAGGATCATTCACAAAATTAATGACAATGGATTCAAGTTAGAATTACCACTTCACTGGAAAATTCACAACACATTTCACATTAGTTTATTAAGACCCTTTAGAGGCCAATTACTTGTACACCCTGTTTATGAAAATCCACCTTTGTTAGAGGAAGAGACTGAAATACTTGAACCTGAAGCTATCATAGATACTAATTTTATGACCACTAGAACTGGCCGAAGATATTCTAGATATCTAGTTAAATTTAAGAACCAACTTATAGAGGAAGCACGATGGATGCATGCTAGAGACTTAAATGCTTTCCCCACTCTGTTAGCTCCACATTGAGCTAATAGCAATTGAGGTCAATTGCTATCCCACCCTGGGGGTATGATACCAGGAGGAATATTTCACGGTGGATTTCGTGCCACGGTGGATTTCGTGAGGTTTTATGGTGGATTCCGTAAACTTTGTTGACCGGGGCTAATACACAAAGTGGCTTCTTTGTGCGAGAAGTTGATGGGGATGCCTATACTTTTCACGCGTTTCATTAATTTAGTGTGTACATGGGTGATTCCATAGCGGGTGATTCCGCAAAATGCATAATAAATTAATAAACGTTTATGAGTTTAGAGTGCGCACTCGTAATAAATTAAGGTTAGGATTGATTACTAACCAGTTGATTTATTTATGTAGCTGAAGACTGCTAGGTATTCACTTTTGTAGGTTTAATTGTATTATTTTACTAACAATTGTGAATGCTTCAGTTGATATGTAGAGATAGCAGCAGTGGCGGAGGAAAGCATTGGAGGAGAGCGAATATTCGATTTATCATTCATATTTTGATGGGCGCATACCTTAGGCATGGCGCCTATATTTTGTCGCGCCTATTTATTGAGGCGTTGGATATTTATTTATTATTTTGTATGCACATGGGCACACGATTATGTTATTTGTACTTGGATATTGTATTGGGCATGCTAGACTCTTTGGGCACCACCCGTTAGCTTTATTCCTATTTTGTGCTAAAGCAAACTCAAAAGCTAAAAGCTTGCTATTTTGTAATTTGGGCTATTATTTGAGCTTGAAGATGATTAATACATAAAATACATGCTTTGTGGAGCGCTCACACAAGGCATGGGGGGAGATTGCACCCAATTGGTCTCTTGTTCGTGTCATGCATGCTTTTTACCTTGAGTTTTGTGCAAATAGTAGAGTTCTATTGTTCTTGGGGACCTTCTGGCATTCACTACACTAGCATACATCATCCGATCTGCGCACCAGTGGTATCATATACCAAACAAGCCAATAAGAAAAGACAAGCAATGAATTTCAAAGTTGATGACTATGTTTGGTTGAGAATAGAAAAAGTAGACTTTAAAGTGTAGATAGACATCCAGTTTTGAAATTAGCCGCTAGATTCTATGGACCATTTAGGATCATTCACAAAATTAATGACAATGCATTCAAGTTAGAATTACCACCTCACTGGAAAATTCACAACACATTTCACATTAGTTTATTAAGACCCTTTAGAGGCCAATTACCTGTACACCTTGTTTATGAAAATCCACCTTTGTTAGAGGAAGAGACTGAAATACTTGAACCTGAAGCTATCATAGATACTGATTTTATGACCACTAGAACTGGCCGAAGATATTCTAGATATCTAGTTAAATTTAAGAACCAACTTATAGAGGAAGCACGATGGATGTATGCTAGAGACTTAAATGCTTTCTCCACTCTGTTAGCTCCACATTGAGCTAATAGCAATTGAGGTCAATTGCTATCCCACCCGGGGGGTATGATGCCAGGAGGCATATTTCACGGTGGATTCCGTGCCACGGTGGATTTCGTGAGGTTTTACGGTGGATTCCGTAAACTTTGTTGACCGGGGCTCATACACAAAGTGGATTCTTTGTGCGAGAAGTTGATGGGGACGCCTATCCTTTTCGGGCATTTTACTAATTTAGTGTGTACATGGGTGATTCCATAGTGGGTGATTCCGTAAGATGCATATTAAATTAATGAACGTTTATGAGTTTAGAGTGCGCACTAGTAATAAATTAAGGTTAGGATTGATTTCTAGCCAGTTGATTTATTTATATAGCTGAAGACTGCTAGGTATTTACTTTTGTCGGTATAATTGTATTATTTTACTAACGATTGTAAATGCTTCAGTTGATGTGTAGAGATAGCAGTAGTGGCGGAGGAAAGCATTGGATGATAGCGAGTATTTGATTTATCATTTATATTTTGATGGGCGCATACCTTAGGCATGGTGCCTATATTTTGTCCCGCCTATTTATTGAGGCGTTGGATATTTATTTTTTATTTTGTATGCGCATGGGCGCACGATTATGTTATTTGTACTTGGACATTGTATTGGGCATGCCACACTCTTTGGGCACCGCCCATTAGCTTTATTCCTATTTTGTGCTAAAGCAAACTCAAAAGCTAAAAGCTTGCTATTTTGTAATTTGGGCTATTATTTGAGCTTGAAGATGATTAATACATAAAATTCATGCTTTGTGGAGCGCTCACACAGGGCATGGGGGGAGATTGCACCCAATTGGTCTCTTTTTCGTGTCGTGCATGTGTTTTACCTTGAGTTTTTTGCAAAAAGTAAAGTTCTATTGTTCTTGGGGGCCTTCCGGCATTCACTACGCAAGCGTATAGCATCCGATCTGCGCACCAGTGGTATCATATAGCAAACAAGCCAATAAGAAAAGACAAGCAATGAATTTCAAAGTTGATGACTATGTTTGGTTGAGAATAGAAAAACGTAGACTACAAAGTGTAGATAGACACCCAGTTGTGAAATTAGCCCCTAGATTCTATGGACCATTTAGGATCATTCACAAAATTAATGACAATGCATTCAAGTTAGAATTACCACCTCACTGGAAAATTCACAACACATTTCACATTAGTTTATTAAGACCCTTTAGAGGCCAATTACATATACACCCTGTTTATGAAAATCCACCTTTGTTAGAGGAAGAGACTGAAATACTTGAACCTGAAGCTATCATAGATACTGATTTTATGACCACTAGAACTGGCCGAAGATATTCTAGATATCTAGTTAAATTTAAGAACCATCCTGTAGAGGAAGCACAATGGATACACGCTAGAGACTTAAATGCTTTCCCCACTCTGTTAGCTCCACATTGAGCTAATAGCAATTGAGGTCAATTGCTATCTCACCCCGGGGGTATGATGCCAGGAGGCATATTTCACGGTGGATTCCGTGCCACGGTGGATTTCGTAAACTTTGTTGACCAGGGCTCATACACAAAGTGGATTCTTTGTGCGAGAAGTTGATGGGGACGCCTATCCTTTTCGGACGTTTCATTAATTTAGTGTGTACATGGGTGATTCCATAGCGGGTGATTCCGCAAAATGCATATTAAATTAATAAACGTTTATGAGTTTAGAGTGTGCACTCCTAATAAATTAAGGTTAGGATTGATGTCTAACCAGTTGATTTATTTATGTAGCTGAAGACTGCTAGGTATTCACTTTTGTTGGTTTAATTGTATTATTTTACTAACGATTGTGAATACTTCAGTTGATGTGTAGAGATAGCAGCAGTGGCGAAGGAAAGCATTGGAGGATAGCGAGTATTCGATTTATCATTTATATTTTGATGGGTGCATACCTTAGGCATGGTGCCTATATTTTGTCATGCCTAGTTACTGAGGCGTTGGATATTTATTTAATATTTTGTATGCGCATGGGCGCACGATTATGTTATTTGTACTTGGACATTGTATTGGGCATGCCAGACTCTTTGGGCACCGCCCGTTAGCTTTATTCCTATTTTGTGCTAAAGCAAACTCAAAAGCTAAAAGTTTGCTATTTTGTAATTTGGGCTATTATTTGAGCTTGAAGATGATTAATACATAAAATGCATGCTTTGTGGAGCGCTCACACAAGGCATGGGGGGAGATTGCACCCAATTGGTCTCTTGTTCGTATCGTGCATGCTTTTTACCTTGAGTTTTGTGCAAAAAGTAGAGTTCTATTGTTCTTGGGGACATTCCGGCATTCACTACACTAGCATACAGCATCCGATCTGCGCACCAGTGGTATCATATACCAAACAAGACAATAAGAAAAGACAAGCAATGAATTTCAAAGTTGATGACTATGTTTGGTTCAGAATAGAAAAACGTAGACTACAAAGTGTAGATAGACACCCAGTTGTGAAATTAGCCCCTAGATTCTATGGACCATTTAGGATCATTCACAAAATTAATGACAATGCATTCAAGTTAGAATTACCACCTCACTGGAAAATTCACAACACATTTCACATTAGTTTATTAAGACCCTTTAGAGGCCAATTACATATACACCCTGTTTATGAAAATCCACCTTTGTTAGAGGAAGAGACTGAAATACTTGAACCTGAAGCTATCATAGATACTGATTTTATGACCACTAGAACTGGCCGAAGATATTCTAGATATCTAGTTAAATTTAAGAACCATCCTGTAGAGGAAGCACAATGGATACACGCTAGAGACTTAAATGCTTTCCCCACTCTGTTAGCTCCACATTGAGCTAATAGCAATTGAGGTCAATTGCTATCTCACCCCGGGGGTATGATGCCAGGAGGCATATTTCACGGTGGATTCCGTGCCACGGTGGATTTCGTAAACTTTGTTGACCAGGGCTCATACACAAAGTGGATTCTTTGTGCGAGAAGTTGATGGGGATGCCTATCCTTTTCGGATGTTTCATTAATTTAGTGTGTACATGGGTGATTCCATAGCGGGTGATTCCGCAAAATGCATATTAAATTAATAAACGTTTATGAGTTTAGAGTGTGCACTCCTAATAAATTAAGGTTAGGATTGATGTCTAACCAGTTGATTTATTTATGTAGCTGAAGACTGCTAGGTATTCACTTTTGTTGGTTTAATTGTATTATTTTACTAACGATTGTGAATACTTCAGTTGATGTGTAGAGATAGCAGCAGTGGCGAAGGAAAGCATTGGAGGATAGCGAGTATTCGATTTATCATTTATATTTTGATGGGTGCATACCTTAGGCATGGCGCCTATATTTTGTCACGCCTAGTTATTGAGGCGTTGGATATTTATTTAATATTTTGTATGCGCATGGGCGCACGATTATGTTATTTATACTTGGACATTGTATTGGGCATGCCAGACTCTTTGGGCACCGCCCGTTAGCTTTATTCCTATTTTGTGCTAAAGCAAACTCAAAAGCTAAAAGTTTGCTATTTTGTAATTTGGGCTATTATTTGAGCTTGAAGATGATTAATACATAAAATGCATGCTTTGTGGAGCGCTCACACAAGGCATGGGGGGAGATTGCACCCAATTGGTGTCTTGTTCATGTCGTGCATGCTTTTTACTTTGAGTTTTGTGCAAAAAGTAGAGTTCTATTGTTCTTGGGGACCTTCCGGCATTCACTACGCGAGCGTACAACATCCAATCTGCGCACCATGCTGAAAGAATTAAGTCAATAACAGTCTTATGACATTCGTCATGCATGAATTTCTTTATTGAAGTTGTTTTGGAAAAAGATGCATTTCATATTTAATCATGAATTCAATGCATCAGACAAAAGGGTTATAGATATAATTCTTGTTGAAACTCAACGTAGGTTTTTATATGAGTTAGCAGTAGATTGTCTATCATTATAGATTAGGCAAGGAAAAGAAATTGTGATTGTAAACCTTATAGTTGCATAGAAGTAAAAGTCTATGATTCGCATACTTGTATGGAATGTTGCATCTTGAATTTATTTATTTGCATCACCTAGGAAAAGTATTTTTCATCTCTTCTAAGCAAAGATCTCTCTTGTCGCAAGACAATTAGATTGTTTTAGATAGATCACTTGTAAGGGTATAACCCTCAAGGGATTTGTAAAAGCATAACTGGTTGGTACGACGAACACTTCAAAGTGCTAGGTAGGGTTTAGTACGCTAAAAATTTCGCCTAGTATCGCACTTGGGATGCCAAGTCAAGACTTCCAATCCCAAAAGGTCCTACCCACATTAACGGAATGTTTGGGTTAAATGGACGCCCATACAATAACAATCTAGGGTTTTTACCCTAAGGATCGAATGACCTAATACTAGACTTCCGATTGAGATTAGAAACCCTAGGACCAATCGTTATCGGCATAGTAAGGTTAGGGTTGGGTTGGGTAAGAAGACATCCCAAACCCTACAACTTGACTAAACATATTTCATGACCAAGAAACGCCGTTTGATGGGAAAAATGATCCCATGAGTTAGGTGCGACACTTATGTAACAAGTTGCAATGTCGCATGACTTTGTGTTTAAATCACAAGATAGATTTTCCACTCCTTGGAACAAGGTTGGTAGGTTCCAAGTACAAGATTAAATTGCAAGAGGACGAGTAGTCATCCTGCTACTGAGTTGCCAAGTTAGGTAACAAGCAATTGAAAAATCAAGTTAGGGCAATGAGGATTGCCTAGGATTTACCGTCTTAATTTAAGAAACCTAAGGTGTTTGCTAATTTGGGTTGATAGGGTATAAACCCCAATCCGAGGATAAAAGGGTAAACAAACAACAAAACCTTGGGGATCTTGCCAAGTCCCAATTGATCTCGGATCGAATGCTGGATGCGTTCGGAGAGAAGGATTCATACCTTAGCAGTTGGCCAAATAAAAGACCACTGGATTGTTTGTGTTTGTATAAGTTAGGAGCACTGTTTGTACTTTCTTTGTTCAAAGAACTAAATATGGAAAGATAATTAATGCTTTAGGTTGAAGGCCTGGAGGGAGAGGCAGCATCAGTTACCCCCGACAGTTTTCCTGACCCTAACCAAGGGGGTTCTTAGCTACGCCGGGAACGTGGACCGAACCCGCCACAAGAGGTCTCTCCGTTGGGTGCTACTTGGAGCAGGAGGACGCTTGGGTGCCAAGGGGGCTCTGGCTGTAAATCCCTTGCTTTTCGGGTCCTACACAAGAGACCGACGTGACTCCAGATTGGATCTCGAGGCCCACATACTAGTCTACGGGCGAAAACTTGGATTAGTAATCTGTGAGGATTGCTGGATTGCCTTCAGGCAGATTATGGATTAGCCTTCCAGCGAGATTACGGAATAGCCTTCGGGCTGGATTATATGATGTATTCCGAAAACTGATTAATAAGATAAATTGTTGAAAAGAAACTTTTTTGACACTACTTTTCTATGTCAATGCTAAGATTACATGAAGGAACTGGTGATTAAGTGGCTAATTAAGAAAGCTAGTTTTTGCGTGTCAAACTAAATGTGGTAGGTAATTAGACAACTAAAGCAACCCTGAGGAAAGTGCAGTGGATGTGGCCATGGGTTCGTTGTACGGATGGGTGGTCTCGGTTATCTGGGAACTTTTCTCAAAGAAATTGACAACAAGGAAACGATGACCTAGAAACTAGGAAGCTAGAGTCCCGATTTATGCTGTTTTAGGGGAACGGAATGGGACGATGCCTTATGGGCAGAGAGGTCGAGCTTTGCATCCCTCTCGTTTCCCATTCTCCTTCAACTAAGTGCAGTATGAATCTGCTTCAACCCTGACATTTTTGCATAAAGTAATTCACCTGGGGTTCGACACTAGCTATCGTTCTACGAATTTGAGCACTAGGAAAACCCTGATTCATGTCAGTCCTAAGTGGGAACGGCCGGAATGCTTCCGTTTTGTGGCAGACTCGGGAAGACCTAGATCGCAAACCCCGTGTCATTCCGTGGGAGTGCCCGGCAGTGCTTTCTGGACTCTCTTTTCGATGGACTGCTAAGACATGTCTAAAGAATGAACAGGTGGACACGTTACATTTGGTATCAGAGCGAACCAACGAGGAATTAATGTTTACAAGAAAACTTAATAAGGAGAAGTAGAGCAAATATTGCTATTAAGAACATTTTCTTACTTTCTTATCGATGTTGACTTGTAGAGTCGCGAAGCATGGAACAAATTCTTGGTGTTCGAGGTTATGTTTATGACTGTGATGCGTGCCTCGAATTATCGACGGAGGATCGATATGATGAATATCCTAGACGTTGAGGGCTGAAATGATGAACGGGTTGCCTCTTACCCATCCAACCTCCAATCCTCACTAAGAGAACTAAAGAGGGGCACCACCTAGCCAAAGGGAGGATGGGCTAGGACATCCCTTTTCTCAAAGAGAATCAAGAGAACCAAGACACAAATTTACAAGAGAGAATATATGTGCTAGACACCATATTGGAATATAAGAGAGAGAGAAGAGAGGAGAGGGAGACAAGAGGAGAAGAGGTAGAAGAAGCTTGCCATTATGCTACATAATAAAAGAACTCACTCATAGCTTACCTCAAAGAGATGAGGATATTCTAGAGTGCTCTCATGGACTTGTCATTCTCCTTCTCCCCCCTTCTTCATTCTCTATGGGCTCTTTATATAGCCTCCATGAGGGATTAGATTAATCTAATCTTCTTGATTAACATAATCCTAGATGATGTATGGCATCTTTGAAAATATGGAGAGTAGTGGATGGGACAAGTCCCCACCTTGGTCATCATACAAGAAGCCAAGGGTGGTAGACAAAATAGAGAAATGGAGCTAGATTACAAGAAGTGGGTGCCCAAAGCACATTATTATAATATATTTACAAGAAGGATAGAGTGGAAAGTTGGTGTGGTGAAAGAGAGAAGAAAATTGCATATAGCCAGCAGTCTGCGCCTTCGTAACTTCAAATCCGTGAGGAATTTGAAAAAAGTTTCTTCTGCAACTTTGTAGACCAGGTCGAAACCGATCGGGCTACGCGAGAATTTTCTTGAAATTCGCTTTTTCTTGGGAGTTATTGAGATTATAAAAAATGGCTTCTAAAAGTTGCTTTGACTTTAGTCCCCCATATGTATATAAATACATATAAGCATGTGACAAAAGGGGTCCATGCTTGTAAGCTTTTTTGCAAGATCCAAATGACACCATGATATGGATATTGACTTGTGTACTATGGTGAGGTGTCCTCTAATGATGGTGATAGATTCTAAATCTTAGTGATGCAGACGGAGCCCATGTGTAGTTGGAGGCTAGTCCTTTGAAAAATCTATGCATTCACTCAACTCCTAGGTGTAATCCATTTTCATCTTCACTAAGATAGCCATCCCTTTGACCCTTACATTGACATGCCTTCTAAGAACTTGTTCCCCCCATTTGCTAGAGTTATAGTAATCAAGAAGCAATGTAGCATACCTAGTGCTTGAAGAGTAAACCCAAAGTGATATGGTAAGCTCTTGATAGGGGCTTTGGCCAAAATTTTGTGGTAATAATCCGGGTTGTAAAAAACCCGGATCATTAGCCCTCCCCTTAGGCTAGAGGTATTCATACCTCTAGCTTGAGAATGATGGTCCAATAGAGCAAGGAGGACTGCACCCCCTTATTGGTGGCTCTTCATTGAATGACTGCTCCAAAGTGTTAATATTTCTTTGAAAATAAGGCTTCAGTCGCGCCATCCATTTACCCTTGTCTTGTGAACCTTCCCATCCATGTCACCTACCTTATAGCTGTCATTTGGATATCTCCTTATGACCATGAATGGTCCTTCCCACTTGAGCACAAGTTTAGCATCCTTTCTGTTATCAAAGCGGTTATCATAGCATAGCACAAGTGATCCTTCCCTTATGTGTTTGCTAGCCAGCTTCTTATTAAAGGTCTTCCTTCTCTCTTCAACCTGCATGGAATAGTGTTGGACTGCTGCTTCTCTATCTAACTCCAGCCTCTCTAGATCCAAGATCCTTTCCTCTAACTTCTTATCTTGATTCTTCTCTTGACTGGCTACTAAAACACGCAAACTGGCCAGTTCCACCTCTATAGGAAGCAAAGCTTCTTGGCCATAGACGAGGTGAAATGGAGTATAGCCAAGCGAGGTTCTAAATGAAGTCCTATAGGCCCAAAGAGCTGCATTCAATTTTTTATCCCAGTGCTTGGGGTGCATGTGTACCTGCTTGGTAATTATCTTACAAATCAGCCCATTCACTTTTTTGACCAAACCATTACATTGTGGATAGTAGGGAGTAGAATGCCTGTGCTTGATTTTTAGCCTTTCCATTAGCTCCCCTACTAGGTTCGCCCTAAAACCAGGACCCCGATCAGAGATAATTTCCAAAGGTGTGCCAAACCTGCAACAAATATGTTCAAACACAAATTTTCCCACTTCTTGGACTGTGATCCTACTAGTTGCTGAAGCCTCTGCCCACCTCGTCATGTAGTCTACACCCATTATGATGCATCAATCCCCCATTTCTCAAGTGGGCCATATGTAGTTATGGGATTTTGTTCCTCATGTACTAGCTTCCTTGGTCCAGCCTTTTGGCAATTGTCACAAGTGCGGCACCAATGTTGCACATCTCGATGTAGACTAGGCCACACAAAACCGGCTTGGAGAATCTTCCTACTGGTTATTTCTTGAGCAAAATGTCCACCACAAACCCCCTCATGGCAGCTCTTAATCACATCTATAATCTCCTTTGCTGTTGGCACCCTTCTAAGCACTGCATCCTTTCCTTTGCAATACAACACATCATTTATCAAGCGGTATTTAGTGGCCTTAGTAGCTAGCCACCTTTTCTCACTTTTACTCATATGTGTAGGTGCCTCACCTTGCTCAAGAAAATAAAGCACATCTTGTAGTTGAAACTTACCCTGAAACAAGGGAAGCTTTACTGTAATGATGCCCACCATTACCTCTTTCAATTTTTCAGTTGTTAGAGCATCTGCGTTGCCATTTGTGCGCCTTGGCACAAAATAGATTTGGGCTTTCTGTAGCTTTCTCATGAGAGTTTTAGCTTCCCTCATTTTCACTGCTAAGTTATCATTTTTACAAGCCCAGATTCCTTTCATTTGCTTAATAATGAGCATAGAATCCCCAAAAACATTAAGCCGAGTGATACCATGTGAGAGACACCACCTCAAACCTAAAAGCAAGGCTTGATATTCTGCCTCATTGTTAGAATGGACATCCTCCAAGCTGATACCTTCTCCATAAAGTTTGTCAACTTCGGGACTGAATACCACTATTCTTGCTGCCGCTCCGTCTTTAATACGCTTGTAGGCCCCATCGAAGTAGAGGGCATGGGCATTCTCCACCCGTGGCGGCTCCTCAAGAGGAGGTGTCTCCTCTTTTACCTTTCCCTTCTCCTTTTCCTTCTTTTGATGGCATCTATGGGTCAACAAATCAGCTAGGCAAGCTCAAGTAGAATCCTCCACCTTGAAGGTGTAGTCAAACTCTTGGAGTTGTATCACCCACTTAGCGATTCTAGCTGAAACATCCATGTGCTATAAGGCATAGGGAAAATGCTCTTTTTTCGTGATCACTGTGAATGGCCTAAGGAGAAGATAAGGACGAAACTTTCTTATAGCAAACATTAGAGACAAAACCATCACCTCGACCATCTTGTACCCTCGTTCTGATGCTGTCATTACTCTACTAGAAAAGTAAACCGGTCTCATTAGTCCAGTTTTAGCATCTTTTTGTATTAGTGCTGCCCCTAGAGCATCTTCCCCAAAACTCGGATTGACAAAAAACTCCTGATCCCAACAAGGCTGTAAAATTATAGGAAGGGTGCTAAGAGCCTTCTTCACCTCGTGAAAGCACCTTTCGCTTTCGTCACTCCACTAGAGCTCCTCAGAGTGGGTTAGTTGTTGCAGTGGAAATATTAATTGGGAGAGGAGATGAATGAACCGCCCCATATATCGCACCTTCTGAATGAAAGAGGTTAGTTGCTTCACAGAAGATGGTGATGGCACCGCCAATAGGGCCTTAACTTTGTTTGGATCTGCTTCAATGCCCCTCTCACTTACGACATGCCCTAACAAAGTTACACTGCTTTCGTCAATGCGACACTTCTCATGTTTTAACTGCCCCCCATTTGTGCAAGGCGGTTGAAAGCTTTATCCACCTTTCCTAGTTGTAAAGCCTTAGAACTATAAATACAAAAGTCATCAATAAAGACCCTAATGGATTTTCCAAAATATGGTTGGAAGACATAATTCATGAATCGCTGGAAGGTAGCTGGGGCATTTGTTAATCCAAATGGCATTACTTTGTAAGCAAAACAACCCCAAGGTATAATGAAGGTGGTCTTCTGTTGATCCTCCTCAGCTATTCAAATTTGGAAATAACCTGAATACCCATCACAAACAGTGTATCTCTCATGCCCGACCACCTCGTTGAGTATTTCATCCTGAAAGGGAAGAGGAAAGTGATCTCTCTTAGTTGCAGCATTTAGCAGCTTGTAATCCACACAAATCCTCCATTTTCCATTCTTCTTGGGTATCACCACCACAGATGAAACCCACTCTGAATCCCCTATTGGATAGATAAAGCCTGCCTTTAAAAGTCGTTGCACCTCAGTGAGTAGAGCGTTTTGTTGAACTACTCCCAATAGTCGTAGTCGCTGCACCACTGGCCGTGCTCCCTCTTTTAGATTAATGTGATGTTGTACTGCTGTCACACCTGTGATGTGTTCATAATCAGAAATAAAAAGTGCAGAGTGTTTTATCACCACTTCCATGTAGGCTGCCTTCTCCTCAACTGATAGATCCTTAGCCAACATTTTTTCTAACCCCTCCTTCTCGACCTTTGGAAGCTGCTGCGGAATTTCACTACTAGAAGGCCCTTTTAATGTAATCCCCATCACTTTTAGAGAGCTTTCTTCCTCCTCATTAGAAGACTCTCCCTCTGTCATAGATGACCAACCCTCGCTGGAACTCCATTCATCAGCGGTGGTTTCTAACACAAGATCCTCTTGTCGGCCCTCCTTCATGTTGTAGATAGTGCTCTTCCATTTTTTATGTAGCCCCTTTTGTGGCCTGAGCTCTAAAGCCCCTGTCTCCCAATCTTGTCTGGCTTTCATTCCCATTAGCCATGGTCGCCCAAGAATGAGCGGATAGCCGTCCCCCTTCACTGGCATCACATACATGTCAAGCTCCAATTGCACTCCACACACCTTTACCTTGACTTTCTTTATAACTCCCAAACAAATTTACTACTACATTGTTAGCCATTTTGGCCCCAAATTTAGTAGTTTCATTTACCTCTAATCCCAAACGATGCATCAACTTTTCCGTCATGACACAAATCCCTGCACCTCCATCCACATATGTCTTTGACACTCTCTGCCCATTGATTTCAGCTTCCACTAGAGGCACAATATCTTTCATCTTTTTAGCCTGGATTGCATTCACATGTCTATTCTTCATGGGTCTAATGCTTACCATCTTTGACCATTGTCGCCGCACTGTTGGAGATAGATGTAGTAATTGTGGCCATGAAATTTTTGGCCCTTGATTCTTCACATCAACAAGCAAATCATAAGCTTTAGTACCTTTACCCAGGGAAAAATCATCTGGCTCAATGTGTCGGCGTGAGCGAGCCCTCCTCTTTTTACTGTTGCGTGTCTTTGCAGCCATTGATGACTCTGCCTCCTCTTCCATATTTTCAACCTCCTTTGGTGGTGTAGGCTCCATTCTCTCAATTCTCCGGGCTTTCTTCACCGGTATTACTTCAACCTCTACTACTTTGGTCTTTCCTTTGACATCACTCTCATCTAAACTAATTATCCTAACATCATGATTCTCTGGCGGTTGAACAGGCAAGGGCGGCACCTCTGCAAGTGGTCGAGGATGCTGGAGAACTTGAACCGGTGGTGGAGGCCTTGGATTCGGTGGAACAAACCTTTCCCTAGGTGGTGTCACTTGTTGTCCCCTCCTTGGTTGGAACCCATTTCTTGGAAAACACCTGGGATGAGGGCAAAAGTATATACCATGGCCAGTCTCCCCACAATTATAGCAAACATACTCTCTTTTTTGTCTTCTTGGACCTCGATTGCCTTCATTTATGAGGGGAGGGGGCCGCACTCCTTGCACCAAATTTAATGAAAGGCTTTCGACTTGATTAGTAATGCGTTGTAGGAGCTCTTGCTGTGGTATCTCCGGTTCAGGTGGGGCCTCTACTATTTCTCTAGGCCTTGGCATGGTTGGTAAAACCTGCATGGGATCAACTCCCCCCTTCAACTGGGCTTGATACTTCAATTTTCTATCTTTCTCCCTCGCATAAGTGACTGATTCTTCATAGGATGTGGGAAACTTTCCTTTGACCTTCTCCCTTAGTAGAGGATGGATTCCGGCTAGAAAACAATCTTTCTTAAGACAATCAGGTACTCTTTCTCCCTCGGCTAAAGATGCTTTCCATTTATCCCACAATTTTATAAACATGCCTTCATATGCTTGGTACTCCCCTGCTATGGTTTGGCGAAGATCTAAGAGCTGTCTCCAAATATCTTCAGGTGGCTCTGCATCTTGGTACTTGTGCATGAATGCGGTCTTGAGATCCTCCCAATTACCCCTTGTAGCCTCCGGGAGAGCTTGATACCACACTCGAGCATCACCCTTTAGAACTAAAGAGAAGGCCCATACTTTGGTTACTTCATCATCCCGGCCTGTGACTAGGAAGGCCATTTCTAAGTCATCCAAAAAGTCTAGAGCTTTCTCCCCTTTGTGCCCAAAAAAACTTGGAAATGCCATGTTGCCTTAGTAGAGTATGAAGATGAAAACGTCTAGACTTAAGTTGTATTTTATAAGGGGAAGGATGAATGGGTTCACAGATGCATTGATTTCAGCAAGACGTCTAGGCCCCAGTATGCTTCTAATAATGCCTTGGAATCTAAGTTTTGTGCTAGCTACAATATGCATCTACAATCCTTCACCATTGTATGTGGAACGAAGATGGACGGGTGATTCAGGAATCTATTACATAGCTACCCACCGATTTGCATATCTTCGACCAACCTAGAGAGAATCAAGTGGTTTGAGGACCTAAAGATCATGAAGCTGTTCATCTTTGTTGAAGCTCACGCAAACGCAACCCTATATGTCGGTGGTCGAAGGGTCAAACAGAACACGCATGTGTACGAGGAAGTGACTCGAATAATCCTTGCTGACAGAATCAAGGTGTTGGGATGTTATGAGAAGAACTGGTATCAAAGGAAAGGATATCCTAATCTCCCAATGACCTATCGATTCCTGAAAATCCATGACCCCAATCCATACTATTACTCACTTTCTGTAGCTCAATGTAACACAATCTTATTTTCCCCGAATTGATGTATCAACTTGTTCCATCTTCCCAAGAATGATTGTACTCGAAAGGGCTATGCCCATATGAATGAAATAAACTTTTTTTAATCAATGATTGTCTTGATTGTGGGTATTGATAAAGAAGTTAAGTGATTAGGTCACTTGGCTGAAAGCTGAACTGGGTATGTAATGTGATGTGAGAAAACTCTTAGCAAGTTTTTAACGTTAAGAATCCCAAAGTCTAGGCACAACCTCAAGTGCAGATCCGTAGTCTGACCCCTACACCAAGTACGACCGTGATTCAGGAGAAGAAGTTTCTTCTCAAGCAAATCAAGCCACCAGAATTTGATAGGCAAGGGAAGGTCCGTTCAAATTGATGCCGAGATCTGGATCGAATCCATGGAGGATTACTTTAAAGCGGTCGGTATTGCACCCGCTAACCAAGCGATGCTTGTCAAATTGAAGCTTACCGGGGAAGCAAGAATTTGGTGGAAGCAATGGTGCAGAGACCGAGGGATCTCGTAAGGGTTCGTTACTTGGGAGAAGTTTAAAAGAGTTGTGCGAGGAAGATACTTACCACCTGTCTACCACACGTAGAAGATGAACAAGTTCTATGAGTTGAAACCACTTGGTCTATCTCTTGATGCATACTCTTCAAAGTTCGTCTCTCTTTTGAAGTATATGCTACAAATGGATATGACACAACAGGTGTCAAAGTTTTGTGCCGAGTTAAACCCACTCGTAAACACCCGCCTCAAATCAATGCGCCCAAAAGATCTTCAGGACGCACTCATTCGAGCTGTGCCCATAATACAGGAAGGGCAAACCAGGCCAAGAAATAACAAGACTTGGTCTTATAAGGATCATAACAAGGGAGTGTATAGGTCCCAGGCGAAGAGAGTTCAAGGTCAAAACTAGGGACAAATGAAGAAAGCTAGGACCAGCAATGTCAATAATTTTGTTCTTACCCAAGGTAATGGCCGCAACCTCCGTTGCTTCCATTGCAATGAGCCCGGTCATTTCAAAAGGAAATGTCCCAAGCTTGGCAGAGGACAATGTCAAGGACCATTCCAAGGAATCGCTGGTGGCCAAGGAGCGGCCACTCGGGTAGAGGAAGAACCGCCTCTGTTTCCAATAAGGACATGTGCGATGAAGAAGAGCCCACCATGGAAGCAGACTTTGAGAGGGAAACAGTCCATGCCACCCTTCATAAGAAAGGCCCGAATTGCCAGTTTTCGGTGATTCAGACACCATCCGATTATCAAGGTAAAGGCTTCAAAACCTTGATTGATTGTGGCAGTACATATTCCTTTATTTCACCAGCTTGTGCAAGAAGACTAGGAATAGCCACAATAGATGCACCCACCTTGCTTGTGGAATTAGCAAATGGTTGTGAGGTCACTTGTGCCAGGCAAACTGCTAAGGTGGAATTTCTACTGGGAGGAAAATCAACTTTGGTCAAATTCAGGGTTATGAACTTAGGTATCCATGAGTATTTGCTCGTAATGGATTGGCTTAAACCTAATGATGCCCACATGCACTGTGGAAAGGGCCAAGTTTCCTTTCAAAATTCTGAAGGGGAATTGGTCATAACTCAAGGAGAGACTGGAAAGCCTAAAATTTAATTGGCCAAAGCATCTCGGATAATAAAGGGAGTCAGAAAGGGGCTACTTGTCTATTTGATTAAGCTTAATCACTACAAGGGACTGGGGCAATAGCGACGCCGATTAGCGACGGCGTTTATCGGCGTCGCTATTGGCGTCGCTATTTGCGTCGCAAATGCGACGCAAATAGCGACGCCGCAGGGAAAAAAAGCGCGGCCGAAACCAGAGCGCCGTTTTCATTTTGTTTTCTTCGCCTTTTGAGAGCGAGAGCGAGGGAGAGAGCCAAGGCTTTGTGAGAGAAGAGGAGGAAGAGACTTGCTGCCGCCACCGCCACCGCCACCGTCGTTGTTCGCGAAGGAGAGGAGGAGCCCTCGTTGCAAAGAGAAGCCGCCCACGCTCGCCATATCTCATTGGTGAGTCTCCCTCTCTCTTTCTTTTACTTGTTGAAGGTTTAAATCGTTCTCTTTTGTTTATTTAGGAGAGGAAAAGAAAGAGAAGGAGAGGGAGAAGGAGAGAGAGGGAGAGAAAGAGAGGGAGAGAAAGAGAAAGAGAGTGAGAGTGCATTCTCTCTCTCTCTCTCCCTTTTGCTTGTTTAATGTTTAAATTACTTTCTTCTTTGCTTGTTTAGGAGAGGAAACGAGAGAGTAAGAGAGAAAGAGAGGGAGAGGGAGAGGGAAAGGGAAAGAAAGAGAAAGAAAGAGAAAGAGAAATAGAGGGAGAGGGAGAGGGAGGGGGAGGAAATAGGAGATGGAGAGAAAGAGAAAGAGAGGGAGAAGGAGGGAGAGTGCATTCTCTCTCTCCCTCCCTCTCCCTTTTGCTTGTTTAATGTTTGAATCACTTTATTTTTTGCTTGTTTAGGAGAGGAAATGAGAGAGAAAGAGAGTGAGAGGGAGAGGAAGGGGAAGGAAATGAGAGAGGGATAGAAAGAGAAAGAGAGGGAGAGTGCATTGTATCTCTCCCTCTCCCTTTTGCTTGGAGGATGTTTAAATCACTTTATTTTTTGCTTGTTTAGGAAATGAGAGAGAAAGAGAGATAGAGAGGGAGAGGGAGAAAAAGAGAAAGAGAGGGAGAGGGAGAGGGAGAGGGAGAGGGAGGGGGAGGGGAAGGAAATAAGAGAGGGAGAGAAAGAGGGAGGGGGAGGGAGAGGGAGCGAGGGAGCGAGGGAGAGGGAGAGGGAGAAAGAGGGAGAAAGAGGGAGGGAGAGGGAGAGGGAGGAGGAGGGAGGAAATGAGAGAGGGAGAGAAAGAGAACGAGAGGGTGAGGGAGAGGGAGAGGGTGAGAGAAAGAGAGGAAGAGAGGGAGAGGGAGAGGGAGAGGGAAGGGAATGAAATTTAAGATAATATACGTATCGATAATGGTATGCAATGTGCTTTGCATACGGCCACGTACTTCATCAAAATTAACCCAAAATTATTGTTATAGAAGTGGAGATCCCTTAAATTGAGTATAGGATAATTTCTCTCAGGTCTTATGACTATGAATAGAATTGATTGAAATAAATTTTATTACTATAGTTGTAAAATTTCATAGATGGCGCGCATTAATTTTAAAATGGATTACTTATACTCAAAGCCGAGATATAACAAAAAATTATCTACCGGGACAAACAAATCGTTGAGCATGATACAAGGCCGAGATATAACATCGGAAAATCTCTCGACTACTATATACAATGCAAGGTTTATGGTCAACTTGCAAGTTGATGTACATCTCCAAAAAGCTATCCATTTAAGCCTCGTTTGCTGTAATGTAGATAAGATGGCAAACGAAGAAGGTCCTATTGTTCAAGACCGCGAGTCGTATCTTAATCAGCGTGTCCCATGTCCTTGCTCTCAATGCAAGTTGGCAATTAGACGAAAACGCCGATTGTCTATAGAACACGTACGACGATTTGGCGAGTTTCAACCTGAGATTATTGATCAAGCGATTGCAGATTTTCAGCAAACGGTATTTTCAAGTTAGCATTTTTCATGCATTGTACTCTCAAGCTAATTGAAAACCATACACAATAAGATTGGGTCTTGTTGGCAAATTTTGTGTCCAGGGGGGTGATGTCTCGACCCAAGGGGGAGTGCACCCTTTGCGGCCAATTAGAAGAGTTCGTGGACGTGCGATGGATGGATGGCAGGAGCCAATAGACCACTCGCAAGGCCCATCTATATCGTCAATGCCAGAGGAGACAGACAACCTTCCCGACTTGCCTACAATCTTGGAGCCTGAGATGGAGGCAATGATCGATGCATTGATTCCCATGGATGTTGAGACATCTGACCCACTTAGAGAGGAAGCATCCATACCATTATATGATGGGTGCCGAGTATCTCGGTTGAAGACATTGCTTGCACTCTTAAGTGTGCAAGCAAAATACGGTTGGAGCGATACGAGTGTGACTGAGTTATTCAGGTACCTTGCATACAGACTTCATTGTTTTTTTTAAAAACAGTATTATTGTAAATATGGATGGATTTTTTAAGGTGTTTTATGATTTTTTCAGGTTATTGAAATATCATATATTGCCACCTGCAAACACCATGCCTGAGTCTCGTGATGATGCACGACATGTTTTACGGAAGCTTGGCATGGACTACAATAACATCCATGCATGTATCAACGATTGCATATTGTTTCGAGATGAATACGAGACTATGGAGACATGTCCAAAGTGTGGTGCTCACAGGTATCGACAGGACTTGCAAGGGCAGACCATCCCTCAAAAAGTCCTCTGACACTTTCCGCTCATCCCCCGCATAAACCACATGTTTCGCACGTCTGCCATGGCAAGCTTGACAACGTGGCATGTGCAGAATAGGTCTACGGATGGAGTACAACGAATATCAGCAGATTCGCGCGCATGGAGCCACATTGACTCTACCTTCCCAGGCTTTGCGCGAGAGCCAAGGAATCTTCGGCTCGGTCTCGCCATGGATGGTGTGAACCCATTCGGTCTGCGCTCGACTTCTTACAGTGTGTGGCCTATAGTGCTTGTCAACTACAACATTCCTCCATGGCTTTCTACGAAGAAAGGACATCTCATCCTTAGCTTGCTCGTCCCGGGCCGCTACAAAGTAAAAAATATGGACGTGTATCTTCGTCCATTAGTCGATGAGCTTAAGATTTTGTGGGAGGAGGGGGTCACGGTGCAAGATATGAGCAGGCGCGATGGTCGGCGGTCAGCCAACATTCGAGCCATTCTCATGTGGACGATGCATGACTTTCCGGGATTGGGAGAGTGCTCAGGTGAGTAGACCTTTATTCACGCCGGTAATATCTATATTTTATTTCATTCAATCAAGTATTCACTAGGTCGTGGATCGCCTTGCAGGTCTCGTTACCTCAGGTTATCATGCATGTCCATTGTGTGGGCCACAGTTAGACTCCCGAAGGTCACGAACCATGAAGAAGATGGTATATCAAGGACACGCCACTTTCTTGCCGGAGGATCATGAACTCAGGGAAGGTTTTCTTGGACGACCTCCAGCACGTATGAACGCTGCAAGCTGGTACGAGCTGAAAATGGTAAACCCGGAATCACATCCAAATGGAATGCGACGGTTCTCAGTTTTCTACGAGTTGCCATATTGGACCCACTTACAGGTCAACCACTTGTTGGATCCCATGCATATTTTCAAAAATGTGGGCAGCTTGCTATGGGACCACATCACAGGAAAGAGAGACACTATAGGGTCACGAATGGATTTAAAGGAGGTAGGTAAGATGGAGGCGCTTTGGCCGCAGTCGAGTGCTGAAGGGGGAGTGCAGCTTCCTCGCGCTCCCTGGGTTTTGTCTACCAAAGAAGAGCGCATTGTGAAGCAAGTAATCAAGTCTATCCGCACTCCGACGGGTATGATGCGTTCTCTCAGGTCCGCATTTTGTGCCACAACGAGCTCGTCCGGAAGGTAGCATGGCGGAGGGTTGGTTGGTGTCAGAGCCATTAGTGCATATCTCAGAATGGCTACCAACGGTGGAACCAGACAATGAAATGCTATGGACGCTCAAGGACGATGACATGCTGACTGGAGATGTGGTGGTTGGAAATGGGGTAGAAAAAAGAATGGATGCCTCAATGGAAGAGAAGGTGAATCGCTTTTGTATGTTGCACCATGCCTCCATGGAGACGTGGCTCGCCAAGTACCAAATTGCAAGGCAAGATCGAGAGGAAGCGCGAGCTGAATTCCGACGCAGTACGCGTCACCGACCGATTCGATATCCCGAAGGCATGGAGGAGATGCCGCGGTTTATGTCAACACGATGGTTGCATGGAGCCTTGATCGCAACATCCAGCGAAGGGGCAGAGGTCTCAATGGAGGAGTGGGAGTTCTCGAGGGGATGTAGTCCAAAGGTAATGAGGGGTTTAGAATGTGTCGTATCTGAATTTGTTTGCTACATCTAATTTGAGTGTTTCAATGTGCAGTACAAAATATATAGTACAGCATGGTCGCGCGGACGGCATTTTCGGGTGGAGCGTATTGACAAAATGCGCTCCACAATGGACTGTGGTGTCATGGCAAGGTTTGAGCAAGAGAGCCGGTGACGAGCAACGGATCCGAACACGGTTGTGGATGAGATGGAGTATTTTGGGAATTTGCAAAGTATTGTTACGGTGGATTACCGTAGCTTCTCCATGATAATATTCGATGTGCAATGGTTCAAAGTGGTACTTGGAGGAGCTGGCGCAACGGTTCGACAAGGTCCATCTGGATTTCTCGAAATAGATTCCGAAAAAAAATGGATGGATTTGCGCGACACCTTTGTGTTGCCGGCACATTGTGAACAGGTAATCTTCTAGTCATTTGCTTGCTAATTGTAATACGACATGCTTTATGTCACAATGGTTTGAAGAGGGTTTGTAAGTGTTTGTGAACAGGTAATCTTCTATCCAAATCCCCGACAACCTCGATGGTGGTATGTTATACCTTCAACTCCTCGAGGTGCGAGAGTATACGATCAAAGCGATGTTCCAGGCATAGATGAAGAATATATGCAAATAGAGGGATTGAAATTACAAGGGGTGGAGGCCACCGCAAGCTTGGAGCCCGCATCGGCTAACAATGATGGAAATACTGAAGTCGTAGAATTTTTTGAGAACGAGGTAGACTCGTTCTTTTGTAGTGACATGTCTATCGACCTTCCAGTGTATGCAGAGTTATGTCAGGAGATTAACATGGGACCATAGAATACTTCATTTTTGGAGAATTGCATTACTCAATTCGTTGTTTAGATCTTCCATAAAGGTAGATAAGATATGCATTAAAAGATGGATTTTTTAAAAATGATTTATATTAATGCGCTTTGTATAGTTTCAATTGATTATTCTAACATTATTTTTTATCTCTGCAGGTATCGATATTTTCAGGATGAGTCGAGGGATGAGCGATGAGGAGTTTCAGGAGATGATGGCACGTATGTCTCCAGATCAGCTCGCGAGATTCAGAGAGATAGCAGATCAGGAGCTGTCTCATTCTTCGTCAGGGCGCTCTGCTAGATCAGCTTCAGTGCGATCAGATGCTTCAGCTTCGAGCAGACGATCTCGACGCTCGCGACTTGGGCCAGAGGGAGGGACTGCGACTGCAGGAGGATCAGGGGGTGCTGCTGTGGAGACACGGACGCGGTGTCTCCGTCTCGTCGTTCAGCTAGAGCTCGGTCACCTCCAGGATTTGTCACACCTGTGGGGACGTCCACTCCAGTTACTCCGGCTTTTGTGCAGCCGTCGGCAGATGTCACGCCTTTTGGTGGCACTCCTTTTGGTGGCACCCCCTCTGGTGGCACTCCTTTTGGTGGCACCCCCTCTGGTGGCACCCCTTTCAGTGGCACTCCGGGAGAGGGTACCCCCGTCGGTACACCGGATGTTCAGGGGTCTCCTGGATATGCCCAAGAGCGTGGACGGAGATGGGAGAGGGCCCATACGAGGCACACTCCTAGGGATTATGGATACCTAGTGGATGGCAGGTCAGGAGCTATCATCATGAATGATGAGGGGAGGAGGGTGATGGCTCGCATGAGGGAGTTGTGCCAACAAGTTTCTCGGCACAACGTCCTGGATCATTGGAGGAACATACCGGAGGGGAGCAAGGAGTACATAGTAGCATCCTTGCACGAGGAGTTCCCGGTGCCAGCCGCAGTGGATAGATTCTCTACGGGCTGGATGATGGATTGCATGCGTGCATACATGTCACATAGACGATCCGACGCATGCAAGGCAATCAAGAGTGGGGCTCCAAAGCCCGAGTGGTTAGATGCAGAGGACTGGCGCCGACTGAGGGAGGAGGCTACAAATTCGCCAGGACGTTGGAGTCAGCAGCGGGAGGCGGCGAGAGCACGAATCGAGGTCGGATCAGTACATCATCTTGGGAGTGGCGGCCACAGGACATATTTGGAGGACTTTGTAAGTTTCTCTTTTGTTTTGCTTATTTGTTTTTTTGAGATGTTATTTGTACTGACAATCATGTTTCTAACAGTTAGCATTTTGTTTTCTTTGCAGCACTCCATTACAAATCGTGATCCGCAAGGCCTTGAGACTCAATATGCAGAGAGGCACGGTCTCAGATCATTGATCGACCGATTGTACAGACGTGGCGGCCCAGTAAGTCTCTCATCTTTCATGACCGTAGTTACCATGAGATATTTGAATGCATTATTGTATGGTGGATTGATATGTTGTTTCTTTTTCTACAGAATCCGTTTGATGCTCCTTTGCAGAGGGACGAGCTTTCGGGGGACGACGATTTGTAGCTCGCCCTCGGATCCTTAGCGCTCACATACCTTTAGTTTTTAGTCACCCGATCTATGTAGACATTTTCTATGTATTAGTGATATTGTTTTATGATTGTACCAATCGCATTTTATGCGATATCATGTATTTATTTCATCTATCAGTTTTATGATTTCAGTATAGATTCTTTTTGTTTGCAAACGCTTTGTATGCAGCAGTGCAGAAAATATTTTGTATGGCTCTCATACAGCACACAGTGCTATATGCTGCCCTGCCACAAAAAAAATTTTCTCTCTGTTACCGTCGCTATTTGCGTCGCAAATTTACTGCAGGCGTCGCTATTATCGTCGCTATTAGCGTCGCAAAATCCACAACCGTCGCTATATGCGTCGCTATATGCATCGCAAATGCGACGCATATAGCGACGCAAATAGCGACAATTCCATGGCGTCGTCAATAACGACGCTTTTTGCGATGTTGGGGGCAAATTTTGTTGTTTGTATTTTCGTCGCTTTAAACGTCGCTATAAGGTCTATATCTTGTAGTGAATAAGCTATATCAGAATCAGGAGTCTAGGGAAGAACCTTCATGGCTAAAGGAGTACACAGATGTATTTCCTGAAGAGCTAACGGAACTTCCGCCTCAAAGGGAAGTTGATCATGAAATCAAGCTAGTGCCAGGAGCTGCACCAATCGCAAAGAGGCCATATAGAATGTCCATCCTAGAAGCGATTGAGCTGAAGGAGCAACTCAAGCAACTGTTAGACCAAGGCTACATCCATCCTAGCAGTTCACCATGGGGAGCTCCAGTAATGTTCTAGAAGAAAAAGGATGGGATGCTTCGGTTGTGTATTGATTTACAGAGGGTTGAATCAATCAACCATTAAGAACAAATATCCTATTCCAAGAATAGATGAACTTCTTGACCCTCTTCAGGGTGAGAAGATCTTCTCCAAGCTTGATCCCAGGTCTGGATATTATCAGATAAGGATCAAGGAAGAAGATATCCCAAAGACTGCATTCAGTACAAGATATGGGCATTTTGAGTTCCTGGTCATGTCATTCGGGTTGACGAATGCACCTACCACCTTCAATAGGTTAATGCAGGATATCTTTAGACCATATCTTGATGACTTCGTAATCGTATTCTTTGACGATACCTTAGTCTACTCCAAACAAGAAGAAGATCATGAATCCCAGCTTTGGATTTTCCTTGAGACAATGAGGGCACACAAGCTTTATGCCAAAAAGAAGAAGTGTGCATTCTTCAAGCGACAAATTGAATATCTGGGATTCATTGTATGCGAAAGGAATCTCAGTGGATCCAACTAAGATCAAAGATGTTCTGGAGTGGCCAACACCAACATCTGTCAAAGAAATACGTAGTTTTCTTGGATTGACAGGATGGTACAGGGTCTTTATAAAAAACTATGCCTTGATTGCAGTACCTCTGACGGATCTACTGGAGAAGCAAACATCGATTGTATGGTCAACTGCTGAACAATCTAGCTTTGACAAACTAAAGCAAAGCTTGGTATCGGCACCTATCCTAAAACTTTCGGACCTTAGTAAGGAGTTTGAAGTGAGAACTGATGCTAGCACACTTGCCTTAAGATGTGTGCTTATGCAAGAAGGTCATCCTGTAGCATAGTCTTCAAGGAAATTGAAGAGCCATGAGAGAAATTATGCTACTCATGATCTGGAGCTATTAGCTGTCATCCATGCTCTCAAGCTTTGGAGACACTACTCACTGGGTAACAAGTTTACCTTAGTGACGGATCATAAAATTCTCAAATGGATCTTTACCCAAAATGAGCTCAACATGAGGCAACATCGATGGATTGAAGTACTGGAGGAATATGATTTTGAAATCAAATACCGGTCGGAAAAGGAGAATGTAGTTGCCGATGCACTTAGTCGTAAGGCATTTCTAAATTCTCTAATCTTGCAAGATCCATCAACAGCTAGATCTCTAGCCACAAAGGTATCCATGCGAAACAACCCAATACTTGAGCTAGCTAAAGAAGAGGCATGCCATGATCCAACCTATCAGAAGATGCTAAGGGAAATCCTCGTTAGGAACTAGGACCCAAAGCTACATGCAAAGTATTTAGAATTCTCTATCAATAGTGGACTTGTCTACTATAGAACAAGATTATGTATATCGGCAAGCTAGTCACTCAAACAGAAGATACTTTGGGAAGCTCATGACTCCCCTTTTTCAAGACATCCTGGCTATGCCAAGACCCTCAATGCAATCAGAAAGAGCTATTATTGGGAGAGGCATAAAGGTGACGTTCTCAAATATGTCACTGAATGTTTGTCTTGTCAACACATTAAGGCTGAACATGTCAAAATGCTAGGAAAATTGCAACCACTTGACATTCCCCAAATGAAATGGAAATTCATTAGTATGGAGTTTGTTGTTGGCCTACCCCAAGTTCAGGGAGGATACAACTCCATCATGGTTGTGGTTGATATGCTCACCAAGGTTGCACATCTTATCCAAGTTAAGACAAACTATAAAGCCTCACACATTGCAAGGTTATTTATCAAGGAGATATTCAAACTGCATGGGTTACCCAGAAGAATCATTAGTGATCGTGGCTCTCTCTTCACATCACACTTCTGGAGGGCTATCTTCAAAGCCATTAGGACTCAACTCTGCTTCAGTACAGCTTACCATGCCCAAACCGATGGTCAAACGGAGCGAGTCAACCAAGTCATTGAGGGTATGCTAAGGGCACACTGCTGCCCTGAACCCAAAAAGTGGATCCAATATTTGCCGTTGGTTGAGTTTGCCTACAATGCTTCTTACCAACAAAGCATTTAGATTACCCCTTTTCAAGCATTGTACGGGCACGATTGTCGAAGTCCCTTAAACTTTTCAGATCCAACCTTTAGGGTTGAAGCTTCAAAGAAAATGCTAGAAGATATGGATGACCAAATGAAGTCAATAAAACAGGACATCCAAGCCACCAAGGATAGACAGAAGGCTTAGCGGACTTGAAACGTCAAGATAGATGCTTCGCTGAAGGAGATATGGTCTTCATTCGCGTACGCCCAAAGAAGAGTTCCCTATCCTTAGGAGAATGCAAGGAGCTAAGTCCAAGGTATTGTGGACCCTACAAGATCCTCAAGTGCTTAGGGCCTAATTCCTATAGACTACAACTCCCCGAGAACCTAAAGGTTCATAATGTATTCCATATTAGTCTACTGAAGAAGTATGTACCTAACCCTAGTCATGTGCTTGATGATCAACAAGTTGTAATGCCTAGCCAAGGAGTCCTTGAGCTACGGCCTGATAGGATCTTAGATGTTAGGGAGAGATGTTTGAGATCTAGAATCTTGAGAGAATACCTCGTCCAGTGGAAAGATTATCCCAAAGAGGATGCCACTTGGATGGATGAAAGTACTCTCAACCAACAATACCCCCAGTTCCTCTCGAGATGAGGACATCTCGATTCCTCTAAGGGGGAGAGAATGTGATATTTCCGCCTGAAATATTAATTGATCTTTAAAAAAAAACCCGCACTTCTTGCACAAAAGCAGTGCAAAATAATCTCCTGCGTCGATTAATATCGATAGCTAAGTGTTCCCTCTGTGCACAATGTTAAATTCCGACTCTGTGTTGTGCAAAAGAGGCCGGGGCTTGAAGACCCCAAGCCGCACGGGAACACCTCTCCAAAAGGGAAAAAGAGGATAATGGTAAAAATTTAGGTAATTTTTTAAATTAATATCCCCTCCCCCCTCAGCCGATGCATGGCCGGGGAGAGGAGTGTGAGAGGGAGGGTGAGTAGTCCATGAGAGGTCGAGTGCATGGGGAAGGGAGAAGTAATGCAAGCCGTCCACGTGGTGACTATCTCTCCCCCCTTAGCCTATATGAAACCCCCATTGGAGCTTGAGGGAAAGGAGGAGAGAGTGCCGTGCTATCAGAGGAGAATTGGCGCCATGCTACAGCCTGTCAAATCGCCGCCCTGCTGCGCCACGCAGTCCGCCAGGTTGCCACCTTCAATGCTTTATCTCCTTCAATCATTGCCTTCACCCCTCCTTTCCAACCATTTCCCTCCCCGTCACTTTCTGATACATAAGCTTTTGAAATCTTCTTTAGAAGCTTCTTAAGATAAGGCTTCCATAAGCCTTGTGCACACGGCCTTTTCCCCTGGGTTCCTAAAATCCACGTCCTGTAAGGGCATTCCTGCACGAGGGGGAAGTAGGCAGGTCTTTGAGGCTGAGTTGCCAAAGGTTGGAGGGATTTCGGAGATTGCATAAAGGCAAGGACAAATCGCACAGTCCAAGTACACTACATCAACGATGGCTCCAAAGCCAAAGACGCAAGGCGCACGCGCGGGAGCCTCGATCCCAAGTTTACATGTGGACATCGCTGCGAGTCCTCATACCCAGGTTCTTAGAAGTTTAATTCTGCATAAACGGAATGCATTGGGCACGTTTAAATTTCATGGGAAAGTTATGAATGTAAATTACTCATTCGTCTTAGGAGCTTAGTTGCATGTTGCTCTTTGCATGCATTTCCAAAGTGACAAGCCTAAACGCATGTTGCATAGGTTAAAAGGATGAAAATTTGTATGCATCCTTGTCTTCCTCGTAAGAAAGAACATGCACATAATGCATTTAGTCAATAACTTCCTTGTTGTGATTCGCATGAGAAGATTGTTAACTTCCGTTAGATGTTGTCCAAAGAATTGCATTGCATAAAAAGGAAACCATGAACTTTCATGTTGCATGCGAGGATGCTTGCATTTTTAAATTGGATTAAGTGCCGCTGAAAGGATCAAGTCAATAATAGTCTTATGACATTCATCATGCATGAACTTCTTTATCGAAGTTGTTTTGGAAAAAGATGCATTTCATATTAAATCACGAATTCAATGCATCGGCCAAAAGGGTTATAGATATAATTCTTGTTGAAACTCAACGTAGGTTTTTATATGAGTTAGCCGTAAATTGTCTATCATTATAGATTAGGCAAGGAAAAGAAATGGTGATTGTAAACCTTATAGTTGCATAGAAGTAAAAGTCTATGATTTGCATACTTGCATGGAATATTGCATCTTGAATTTATTTATTTGTATCACCTAGGAAAAGTATTTTTCATCTCTTCTAAGCAAAGATCTCTCTTGTCGCAAGACAATTAGATTGTTTTAGATAGATCACTTGTAAGGGTATAACCCTTAAGGGATTCATAAAAGCATAATTAATTGGTACGACAAACACTTCAAAGTGCTAGGTAGGGTTTAGTACGTTAAAAATTCTGCCTAGTATCGCACTTGGGATGCCAAGTCAAGACTTCCAATCCCAAAGGGTATACCCACATTCACGGAATGGTTGGGTTAAATGGACACCCATACAATAACAATCTAGGGTTTTTACCCTAAGGATCAAATGACCTAATAATAGACTTCCGATTGAGATTAGATCCCTAGGGCCAATCGTTATCGGCATAGTAAGGTTAGGGTTGGGTTGGGTAAGAAGACATCCCAAACCCTACATCTTGACTAAATGTATTTCTTGACCAAGAATTGCCATTTGATGGGAGAAATGATCCCATGTGTTAGGTGCGACACTTCTGCAACAAGTTGCAACGTCGCATGACTTTGTGTTTAAATCACAAGATAGATTTGCCACTCATTGGAACAAGGTTGGTAGGTTCCAAGTACAAGCTTAAATTGCAAGAGGATGAGTAGTCATCCTGCTAGTGAGTTGCCAAGTTAGGGTAACAAGCAATTGACAAATCAAGTTAGGGGAACGAGGATTGCCCAATATTTACCGTCTTAATTTAAGGAACCTAAGGTGTTTGCTAACTTGGGTTGACAAGGTAGAAACCCTAACCCAAGGATAAAAGGGTAAAAAAACAAGCCCTTGGGGATCTTGCACTACAACAAAAAGGCTCCATAGACGTGCTTGTAGACGCAATATTTGAACTGTGAAAAAAAATGTTGGGCGCGTTTATTACCGTGTCTACCTCTACGTCTATAGTATCGTGTCTAAAAGTGCGCTTATAGTCAGAGTTACATGCCCACGTAGACGCGTATATAGATGCGTATATTGATGCGCTACGTAAATATATAATCATATTTATAAAAAAAAGTGGATATATTCATATTGTGCGTCTATACACGCGTGTATCTACACATCTAAAAAAGCGTTTACTTTGCGAGTTTTAGACGAGAATAGACGCGCATTTATCCTGCAATTGAGACGCGCTGATAAACGCACAAAACAGAGGTATGAAAAAAAAACCAGAGAGCATGTGGCTTTGCAAGCCATATGCTCTCTGGTGTTTTTCCCCCCATCAACATCAAATTGTATGCTTAGGAAAAACAGAGAAAGATTATTTCGAAGATTGGATACTGAAAACAAAATAATATATGTAGAACACGAAATTTCATATATATAGATGAAACGTTTTTACATTATGAGTTATAGTGCTTGTGACCTCAAGCATGGTCATGGTCGCAAGCACTAGCTGAAAGTAATACATATCAAAAATAAAAATTACAAGCCAAGGGGAGGCATGCATGCATGGGGCTCCTCTATATCTTCTCAGAAGAGGCATCATCATCGCTACCACCACCACTGACTGTGCCATTGCCGTTGCCGCCACCGCTACTGCTAGTCCCCCCTTCACTATCCTCAACTGCATCAGGGTTCGCCTACACAAAGGATTAAGGTATATAAATACCATTACAAACAATAAGATAGATTTATCTATACTTTTCATGTAAAAAATAAAACATACCTCTTCTGGTGGTGGAATCCTCATGGCGCGATTATATTGCTCCTCCGTGATGAGTCTCTCCTCATAGAAATGCTGCCAAGTGGACGCCCGGTTATGACCTCAATGGTAGCCTACCTCTCTAGGAGTAGGCATCCTACCAACGATATGATACTACAAAAAAATTTGAACATACAACGTATTAAAACACACTACATAATGAAGTGAAACAAATTACAAAATTTAATTAAAAAAAGAAATCAAATAATACTTACAAACTCAGCCTCCCATAACTCCCTGCCACCCGATCCATATTGCGATGATCCCATGGTTGACATCTGGATACATCGCGCCTCTGCATGCTGGCGACTTGTCATTTTCTCCGCTGCTCTCTTCTTGGCCTCTTTCCACTCCTTGCGGTGGCAATTGGGTAGTTGGCTATATCCAGGGCGCCCCTGCTCTTGTCTCCACAGTGACTCCTTGGCCCGCGTCATAAGGTGAGACCTCTTGTTATGAAGCGCATCTCTCACCTTTGACCATCCCCAATCATTTGAGAATCGTGAATTCTCAGGATTAGGGTACCCTCTATGTACTGCCTGCAACACCTCTTGCCACAAACCATTTTTTTGGTGCTTGAAGGGAATCATGCAATCTTTGTATGTGGCATGCACAACACTCCTCAAGTAGGCTATCACTTCCCTCCCCTCAAAGTCATGCAAGATACCACCAACATCAGTGACAGAGTAGTACATTTGTGGAGGCTCACCTCTCTCATTTTCCGGTGAGGGTGATTGAGAGCCACCATCTAGGCAACCCCCACAAAGCCCTCGACCTCCTCGTCCTCCCGCACGACTCTCCCTCCTCCCTCGACGAGCACTATCCACTACCTCACTCGATACACGTGCTTCTGCAGATGCACATGCTTCGGCCGATCCATGTACCTCAGCTGATCCCTGTGTAGGCAAAGATGTGATAGGTGTCCCAGAAATCACATTGAAAACCTCCTCTGCAGTGGGAGGGCGACCAAGGTAATTGGTCATCTCCCCCATGAATTGCTCCTTGTTGAATGGGGTGTTGGAGGATGCAGGATTCCATATCTACACAAGAAAAATCATATTACCCTGTGCAGATAAAACATATTACATGCTGCGTTTATATCTGTGTCTCTGTGTTCGTCTGTCAGCGCATCTATTTTCGCATCTATACCTACATCTACACTGTCATCTGGACGTGCTGACAGACGCGCACAGTTGGACCATTTATTTTCAAACTTGGTTAAAAAACGTGCAAAAAAACCTCCATAGATGACAGGATCCAGCATGTGAAGAGAGAGAAGAGAGAGACAAACAGACAGAGAAAGCAAACAAGATTGAGAGAGAGAAGAAAAACTCACCTTCTTTGCTTGTTCCAACGGGTGGCGGCTAGGTTGCAAGCTCCTTGTCCTCCTTCTCCCTTCCCTTGGTAAGTTGCTTGAATCTTCTTCTCTTCCTTGCTGTTTGGCTCTTGTTCTTTACTCTTTGGCTCTTCTTTCCTCCTGTTCTCTTTTTACTCTTATTTCCTTGCCTCATTGTCTTCATGAAGTGATAGATAGACACAAGTAGTGATGTCGAGCTCGAACTGCAGAAAACGCGCAAAAAACGTAGGAAAGCACAGGTTTGAAAAGAAAGCCACAACTTTTTTTTAATTTTTCTATACCTGCGTGGCGCGTCTATAAGTGCGTGTAGTTGCGCATGTATATGCGCAGATAATGCCTATTACACGCGCTTACAGACACGCAGGAACAATTAAACTGATGAGATGCTAGCTTTTGGTTGTTTTTGGATCAACATGACATGACTCTCCTAGTCTTTCAATATCAAAATGTTTTCCTCCATGTTGTAAGTATCAATGCATGCATTTAGGTAATCAATTGACCTATGTGGTGACATATATAAGAAAGCTTGAGGATAAGAGTTAACACATTGGCAAGTCAACTGGCACATATGTAGTGACTTACTAGACCATCCCACTTACAATTGCATGCAAGTATCAATAGGTGGATAAAGTACGAATGATTTTTAGCTAGAGAGAGATAATGCAATGAAGGTGTATACGAAAGAGATACAGAAAAGCATATTATCCATCAATCAATCAAGGATATGTACATGAAGTAACTTGATACAGTAATTAGAGTATCGTCATTTTTAGGATGCTCCATTGACTTCTGTAAGTTCCTATAACCTTAAGTAGAATATAGCCAACCACACTGTCCATGGAAGGAAAACTTGGCCTCATCAAATTAACCAAGTTAATTTACTTATACATTTCATAGATAAGAGATTTGTAGTTGGCTTGTTGGTATTGCAAAGTATCCTTATAGTGATCTATTTTAGTCACCAACAAGTGGACACACTAGCTAAAGATGATTAAAAGAGGATATGTGCACATTGGCTACATGTGGTCCACCTTATCTAAAATTATATGTGAGCTATAAGTGCACCTTGACATGATTGGAATAGCTTGCACATGCACAAGCCAGCTGATTTACATCAATCTACTCATGCTATAAATTGACATACATGGCTAGGTTAAGTGCACAACAAATGAGACATGTGAGTGTATTGATCAGTTCTCTCTCTCTCTCTCTCTCTCTATATATATATATGTATATATATATATATATATATATGTATATATATATATATATATATGTATATATATATTGCAAATGCACAAGTCAACCTTTGATCTATATATACATCCAATCATGCCCTTTTCAAACAAATACTAGCGGTTAAGAGGTTTGGTTATATTCAGGGACTTTATGAGAAATGAAAAATATGTGCGTTTATTTTTGCATCTATAAGCGCGTTTATAAACGTGGATATATAGACGCATTTTTTATACTAGCGTGAATAGACACGCTGATACACGCGCTTATAAACGTGCCCGCTTTTTCGCGTGTACAGTGCACGTCTATAGGGCCTTTCTCTTGTAGTGTTGCCAAGTCACAATTGATCCCGGATCGAATGATGGATGCATTTCGAGAGAAGGATTCACACCTTAGCAGTTGGCCAAATAAATGACTACTGGATTGTTTGTGTTTGTATAAGTTAGGAGCACTATTTGTACTTTCTTTGCGCAAAGAACTAAAGATGGAAAGATAATTAATGCTTTAGGTTGCAGGCCTAGAGGGAGAGGCAGCATCAGCTATCCTCGACTGTCTACCTGACCCTAACCAAGGGGGTTGTTAGCCGTGCGGGGAACGTGGACCGAACCTGCCGCGAGAGGTCTCTCTGTTGGGCGCTAATTGGAGCAAGAGGATGCTTGGGTGCCAGCGGGGGCTCTTACGGTAAATCCCTTGCCTTCCGGGTCCTGCACAAGAGGCAAACATGACTCCAGATTGGATCTTGAGGCCTGCCTACTAGTCTACGGGAAGAAACTTGGATTAGTAATCCCTGAGGATTGCTGGATTGCCTTCGGGTGGATTATGGATTAGCCTTCGAGCTAGATTATGGAATAGCCTTCGGGCTGGATTATATGATGTATTCCAAAAACTAATTAATAAGATAAATTGTTGAAAAGAAACTTATTTGACACTATTTTTCTATGTCAGTGCTAAGATTACGTGAAGGAACCAGTTATTAACTGGCTAATTAAGGAAGCTGGTTTTTGCGTGTCAAACTAAATGTGGTAGGTAATTAGATAACTAAAGCAACTCTGAGGAAAGTGCGGTGGACGTTGTTGTCATGTTAAGGGCTGAAGGTCTACCACCGAGGCTTTGTGCAGAAGAGGTGTATGGGATTCAAAGTTCAGGAAGGGGAAATAGATTGGGGTTTAATAAGATCCGGGATTTAAAAATGATTTAGATACGGAAGAAGAATTCAAGCTTTTTCTCTATGTATTTAGCATACATGAATGGAAGAAATAACTCTATCTTGATTACATCAAATGCCTCTCGATACATACACCATATCATAAAGGATATTTTTAGATTCTCAATTCAATTATGAATACCAAATGCAAGTTCTAATGTCTTTTATTTCAAATACATAGATGGATTTCAACCCTTTGGGACAAGTAGTATGTTGATAGAATTCAAATACATTCAAGATTTGGGCCAATGGTACATGAAATGCATTGAAGGAGCATTCTTTTAGCTTCAGCCCTGTTTTAAAACAGAAAATTCCAGCCCATAATCAAGCTCAAAATGAGTGCATAAACTCATGAAGAAGCTCCTCTAATCATTAATGAACAAAGTCCTGACGAAAAGAGGTTATTTTCTTCTATTACAACCACATAAATCTCTTGTTTGCTCATAAAAATGGACAAGAACAGTGGGCTGCCCTGTTTATGACTGGTTATTTCAGCCCATAACAGCCCATATACCTGCAAATTCCTCATTTAACTCCTAGTGAAGTTCTTATGTGTTCATAAGAATCCCATGATTTATATTATGAACAATAAATTATTTGGCATTCACCCTCTCCTAACCTGCACATCCTCCGGCATGTGCCATTTCATAAGATTACAGGTTAAGGAGGGTCTTCTTTTGATATATTCTCATCTTCATCCTCTAAGTCTTTTTCTTCCTGCTTGTCTTCAAGTAGAGGGCTCATATCTAAGTCATCAAGCTCATAAGTTGAAGATTCTCTTTGTTTGAAGAGCTTGATTCGTTTCCCGGCTATTGGTACTTTTATCATGGTCCCATCCATTTCATCCAAAGAGTAAGTAGCATTATTATGTACTACTTTTACAACATATGGTCCAAACCATCGCTTGGCTAACTTTCTATGAGCACTATATTGATTGTCCAAGCTACTACCATAGACAAGTACCCAATCATTCTCTTGAATAGTTCTTGGACGGAGCCAATGTTGCTTGTCAAACCTCTTCTTATTCTTTAATCTTGCTATTTTTGGCCTTTCAATGGTTGTTCTTCTGGCCTTCTTTCGAGTTGCCTTATGCGCAAAGTCAACAACTCTTCTCTATTCAAGCCTTCATCCCAAAGTAAGATACTCCATGTGACAATGGACTCTTCAATAGGCATAATAAGTGGCTGTCCATATATTAGTTCAGCCGGCATATAACCTGTTACTGCACTATGGGTAGTTCTATCAGCCCATAATGCAAATGGTAGCATTCTAGGCCATTCCCTTATCTTTCCTTTGCATGATTTTGCTAAAGCTTTAAGAATTGGTTGATGACCTCTTTCAATCTTACCATTGCCTTTAGGGTTGTAGGTTGAAGTAAGAGATAGCTTAATTCCCAATTGAGCAAAGAAATGGCGAGTCTCATCAGCATCCAATTCTCCTCTATCAACAGTTACTTTGGAAACACATCCATACTTGCAAAATACTTCTTCAAGTAAAAATCTATAAACAGCATGAGTAGACTTTGTTGTTAAGGCTTTTCCTTCCACTTGATTTGTGAGATTTTCTCTAGCAAGTACTAGATATCTCATGTTCCAAATTCCTGTAGGCATGGTTACTAAATCAATAACCCATCTATAGTGAATGGATAAAGAATAGGTAGGCTAGAGCCCATCTCTATGCTTTACCATAGAGTACATTTGACAAGCATGACAAGACTCAACAAAATGCTCAATATCTTTATACATGTTTTGCCACCAAAATTTCTCTTTTATTTTGGCAAAAGTGCCCCATATGCCTCTATGACCAGCCAATAGGCTTTCATGAAATTCTTGCATGACCTATCTTTGAGTCTTTTTGTCTCCTAAGATACGAATAGGCACCCTTCCTTTCTTTTTCGCATGCCTCCAAAGGTAACCATCTTTAAGAAAAAAGCCATAAGCTTTTCTCTTAATTCTCTTAAACTCTTCATTAGTCCAATCTTCCTTCTTTGTGATAGTGCTAAAAAATTGGCCATTTTTTAGCCAATCATCTGCATAATACTCCTCTTTAAAGTGTGAATAAACCATAACAAAACATTGAGCATGTTGTTTACTAGCTGCCCATTGTCCTTCTTTGGTTGTTTCATCCTTCCTTGCTGATGTAAAATTTGTTTTAGCAACTGATCCTGTTGTACTTGCTGTAATTATTGTTGTACCTGCATTTTTAACTGCTGAATGAACATTAGATTCAGCTGTACTTGCTATTTTCAAATTTGTAACTGTATTTACAGCATCATTTATAGACTCTGATTCTTCTTCATCCATCATTTCTTCTTCATCCTTATATCTGGCACGTGAAAGCATGTCAACAACTGGATTATCTCTTCCTGTAATATGTTTCAAATCGGGATTTAAGGATTTAATATAGGCTATCCATCTTAGCATGGCTATGTCGGGAGTGGAATAGTTGGCAATCATGCCCAAGAGTGGAAGGCAATCTGTTTCAACTATTACGCGTGCGCCCATGAAGTACTCCCTGTCACATTTCAATGCAGTTACTACTCCCCAAAGTTCTCTTTTAATTTGAGCATACCTTTTTTGTCATTCATTAAGAACCTTCGCTCCAAAGCGGATTGCATATCTATTGCCTTCAAGGTCGTCTTGACCAACTGCCCATCCTATTCCAATAGGACTTGTGTCAACTGTGAGTATAATGGGCTGTCCATTAGAGTAATTAGCCCTCTTTAAAGTGGGGGCTGAAATCAACATTTTCTTCAATTTCCGAATAGCTTGAGTATGTTCTTTTTCCCATATAAACCTTTGGCCTTTTCTTAACAGTTTATAAAGACTTTCAGCAACATGAGCAAAATGTGGTATCCAAATAAGGTAGAAAACACATGCACCAAGAAATCTTCTCACCTCTGAAATATTTGTACATATTTCCTCCATTTTGCTGATAGCATCTATTTTGGATGGAGAAGGCTTTCGGCCATATGGACCACACATATGCCTGACCACAAGAACTTCTTCGACTCCAAAAATAGATTTAGCTCGACATCCAAGTTCATTGAGTTCTTCATTTTTCTCATGAACTTCACATCCTTCGATTGGAACATCATCAAGAAAAGGAAGAGTTAATTGATGAATATAATCCCTCAATACTTTATGCATGGCATTCATCATGTGAGCTACTGAATTCGTAGCCCCTTGAGGTAGAGTACACATGCGGACTAAGCCAAGAGGCATCTACATTGTGGTAATGTCTCGGCTTTCCAAAGCAAGCTGAAATTGGTCATAGCCTGAATATAAATCTCCCATGGAATAGATTGCTCTTTCTGCAAAAGCTTTAGCAAACTCATCAACAATTGGCCTTGATCCAACATTTCTAATAGTGACTTTATTGACAGGCTGTAAATCTTGAATGAATCGCAAAGATCCATTCTTCTTAGGCACAGTAAACCATCGGTTGGAATATGGAGCTGAAGATGGCTCCAATATTCGCATTTTTATCTTTTCATTTAGAAGTTCCAATAACTTAGGAAAATGAGCCCTTGGTACTGGAATTGGTTTAAGATTCCAAGGAATGTGTGGGACCGTAAAAATCACCATTGGTGCCACAATGCTTGGATCCACACAGCCAATTTCATGTGGCTGAAATGAAAAAGCTTTGCCATGATGCTTTAACATCTGCATGAAGATTTTCTTTTCAGCCGGCAAGAGAAAAGAGTCTTCACCAATTTTCAGCTTTTGTAGACTTTCTGCTGTAAATTGGTGACCAATATCTTTAGGATTACGAAGGCTTGGCTGTTTGGATACCCTTTCTGCGAGTCCTTCACTTTCAGGTGGTAAAGGAGTAGCCACTGGCTTGACCTTTTTATCAACTGTTTTAGATTTTGTTTCTACTCTTACTTCAACCTTGTTTGGCTGTCCAAAAGCTTCATAATCTGCAAATTCCTGAATTATGTTATACATATCCAATGTACATACCTATATGGACTGATTTTTAGCTTGATTTTCTGCATGAATGGCTGTATAAATTTCAGCCATTGTATCATTATAATTCAGCCCATAAAATAGCCCTGAAATTTCTTCATCTTTAAGTAAAACATCAATTTGCTTTAGCTCTTGTTCCATATGACACAAATACTTTCTTTTAGCCCTATTCATGGCTGAAAACTATTTATAATAGCCCATACTATTGGCTGTAAAAACCTGCAAATCAGCTTTTGGCCTTGCCTCCTTTATATGTGGAGGCAAAATTTTATGACATGATGCATTGCCATAGCCTCCACTTATAGCAACGCTACTCGAAAACCCTTAAATTCTCGGGCATTAGAAGGAATAGGTTGATCTCTCAATCGACCCCTATTCTGGTGGTGATTTACACAGATGGTCAGGATTTGGACAGCTTTGTCATTATCCTTACTTCTTATCCGAGCATATGATGAACCATCATCAAGAGCCTTTGTCTCTAAACGAGACTCGAAAATAAATGGTTGTCTAAGAATGATAGGATAGCTGCAGGAATCTTGAACAAAGAAATGAAATTCATCTTTTACATTACCAATAGTAACTTGTACATAAGGACATGCTACATAAAGATCGCCAGAAGAGTTATTGGCTGCCTTCATGCGCTGTCGAAGGGTTTACGAAAGCAAAGTCGCAACCACAGAGGACCTTAACTAATTTCAGGATAGAAGATCAATCAAGCGAGATCAGATTCAATTTGAAAGTTCAATTTTAGATAATATGTGTCATACATTCAGCTACATCTGAATGGGAGCATCTCCAATAAACACCTTGACGAATACACATGTCATATAAACAGCCTGTCTTTTCCAAAGGAACAAGGAAATCTGAAGTAATATTTAAGGGGTTGGATTAGGATTATGAAGGCATCTTCGTATTCAGGTACAGTTTTTGTAGATACATTCAACTCTATTATATAGATAAAACTTTGTAACAGCCAACCAGGTCTAGTGCAATTTTGCACAGATGTACACAACTCTTGCACAGTCAAAACTCTGTCACAGGCCTCCCAAGATACATTACTCTCCTCCAAATAGAACTGTGATAAGATCAAACTTGCGCAACATGCATTTTCTTTGCCGTGTTGATGTTGCTTTGAACTGATTCAAAGGCATTTAAACCTAAACCAGGGCATCAGCAAGGAAAAGAAAACTGATTGAGCAAATCAAGCTCATAACTGTCACTCTTACCAGCTACATAAACACTCGGTTTACAGAACATAATGCAGCATCTGAGAGTCTGCAACCCTGGCTATCCAGAACAATTGAAGCATATTCACAATTTTTAGTCATATTCATGCTTTGAGGTACTTGCCCCTGTTCCACGATTCCAGCAGCCAACACATTCCTATATGGTTTTTCCCTGAACCCGCTGAGATAAGAAGCCTCCAACAACATTGCAAAGATCTGTCCTAAATGTTATTCTGCTCTCTCATCAAGCAACCAACAGAATGTCAACTGTGTGCCTCGACCTCTGATGATGAGCACTCTGACGACACAAGTAGGAAGGATGATAAAAATTGACAAAACTTGACGATTCTCTCCTTCGAAGCACAGTCAATCATCCTAGACTTCTTCAATCCACTGCAGCCTTAGCATAGTCCCTTCTATGACCATAGTAGTGCTTTTCTGTAATCGCCCTCCTGCCTGGATTCACGTAAACATAGCTCCAGCAAGTCGATCCTCTTCCACAGTCCACACCTGTGAAGGGTACCAATTTGGGAAGGTTTTTAGACGACCTTCATCCCAAACTCATCAAAGTCACTTCCTTTCTTCGTTTCTTCCTCTCCAAAATCACAAAGCTCTTCAATGCTTCATTCGTTAATTGCCGCAGTGTCCTCTGCAGGCTTTGCAATCCCGTTACCCGTCTGCATCGATTTGAAAGCTTCAATGTTCTTCCTCTTCATCTTCGACAACCTTTGCAGCTTCCTGATTGCCAAAGTCTCCGTTTTAAACTTTAGATCTTCACTCGTTCCTTCTTTTGTAACTATCGTCATCTTCTTCCTCACAGCCTCGTCCCGTTACAGTCTTCTCTAGTTTGTCTTAGCTTCATTGAATTCCTTCAGAGTCACACTCGACTTACGTCTTCATTCGAGCTTTCCTGTGTCTCCCGCTACCATCTTTGATTCCTTTTTTCCCCCCTTGACGATTTCAGCTCTCTCTAAAGAAGGAGTCCCCCTTTTCTCCGATTCCAATTCGTATCCTCATGTTCCCCCGCTCTGATCTTCTTCCGCCCCCAAATTGGCTTTCCTCCCCAGAAAAGCAGCTTTTTTTTAATCATGTCTTTCAGCTATTCATCATGAGTCACAATGTCAGCCTCATATACCCATTTTCGACCAGGGCTCCTTTGCAAAACTCTACATGTGTTCGTTGAACTTCCAAATACACAGATTCTTTTCATCAAGTTCAGCTTTGTACACTGCTTCAGCACCTTCTCTCTCCTTTGCATGTGTCTCAATAATTAATTTCAATCTTCCTGTTTTCCAAAAAAATCTTTAAAGCTTGGAGTTGTTTTGCTACACTTGATGCCTGTAAAAGTGCATAGCGTTATCTTCTCGACCTTGCTCCAGATACACTCAAAGCATCACATTCAATGCAACAGTTTTATGTTCAAATAGCTTATCAAAAACCTTTTCTGCTTCTGCAATTCTTCCACACTTCCCATACATGGATACAAGAAGTAAGTATACATGTAAATATAAGATGATCAAGTGCTAGGCCCTCTTGTTGCATAAGCTGAAGGCATTGATTAACCATCTTGTAATCACCACATGTCACATATCCATCAATCATTACACCCCAAGCAACAACAGCACGATCCTCTATACTCGAAACCTGAACAAGGTCATCTTCACCTCCAACCAAGACATACTTGCTATCTGGGCTTCAAGATCAGCAAAGAAGGGAACCAAAATAACTTTTGCCTCCACAAATTAATTGTTCAGTCTTGAAATCAAAATCTGAGATAGCCAACTAGTCCAACACTCACTAAATACAAGCCATTTGCAGAGAATGCAAAGTTATTGATAGAACCTTGGCATATGTGCCACCTTGCCAAGGGACTGCTCTTACTGACAGCTCCTATGTTGCTACAAGCTCTCAAAATATATAAATAAGTGGTGATATCCATGTTGATGCACTCATGTTGCATTCTTTCAAACAATTCTAACACATCGATTAAGTATGTACAAAGTAGCAAATGCCACTGTCACAACTCTATAGAAACAGAATTTGTATCCTTTTTCATTAATTTGTCTATATAATGATTTATTAAATTTATTTCCTTTGCACTAATTAGATATAAAGAAAAGTGCATTGGAGCTAGCCACTGATGAGTGGTCACAGGTTATGGTGGACCCACGCGGTGGGTTAGAGAAAAGATAGTTCACACTTCCACCTATATGACCCGATTGGGCGCCTGTGACTAGAACTCACGCATATCAGGGTTAGACTCGCACACAGAAAGGATTGATGCCTTGAAGTGTGGGCTAGATCCACCAGAACAGACAGTTACAATCAACAAGATGGCATGATCATGAAATGCTTATATAATGTGCATGTGTGGGCTGAAAGCTTGAAATGCACATTTCTTTGCATAGGAAAGTCACATGAAGATTCGGATACCATTTTTGCGATGTACACGGAAAAAGCTTTCATATGATACCCATATTGGGGGGGTCCCTAAATTTTAGGAGATCCCTAAATTTTAGGAGGTCCCTAAAATTTAGGAGCCTCGAATTAGCCTAAAAATGCTAGTCCTAAAAAATAGGGATATCATTCTAAAAATAGTAAGTTCTGTACTCTGACTGTGCTTACTAAATTTGGTTGTTTCTATTCTTGACAGTATTCAACCCAAAAAGGAAGGCCATAGAGAAGAGACAAGTGTCAAGACACTTGTCACACAAGTTTCCAAGTGTCCCACCACTTGTCACATCTCATGACATGTGGCTGGACACTTGTCTTGTGCTACTCCACTTTCCCCTTTTGTACTAGCTCTCCCCTCTCCTATAAATAAGAGCTCGTTTTTCTTCATTCATCATCATTTTTCTTTGCTTTAAACTCATGTACAGCACCCACAGATAGCCAGAAACTGGCCCCATCCATCCCCATCATCATCCCCCACTTCTCCAATATCAAATTCCTCCATATTCCCTCTTCTATCACTGTTGTTTTACAGGACAGCAAGCCTGTAAATTCATTACAACACCTCCTCCTCGAGCTCTTTCTTCCATTTTAGCTACAAGAAGCAAGCCCTATCCATGTACTGCTGATCAACGATGGAGAAAGGCTGAATTTCCCTTTTTCTTCTCTCATACTGTAAAGAAATCAGTTCTTATCGTTGCATAATAGATAATGCATGTGTGTTTGTACATCTTTGCATGATCTTGTGAGAGTGAGAATTACTTCTTCTCACTCTCAGGTTGATTGTAACTGAGCTCTTCCCTAAGGGACTTGGGTTGAGCAGAAATGCATTCCTTCGGGGGGGGGTTGCCCATCTTCAACCCTCAATCTTGTCTCCATTACTTTTACATTTTCATGGCTGTAATTTTGTGAGTAATTTTCATTTTCAGCTTTAAGTGTTCATTCTCTTTTATATTAAATCTCGAAAACAAGCGAATATCATAATTGTTAAGCATACTACGTTGTTCGGGGTGTTTACAGTGGTATCAGAGCTTTGGCTCGGTCCTCACCCCCAACACTGGTAGTGCTTACAACTATAAGTTTGTTTGTTTTCAGCCCTTGCATTGAGTGCTTGAGCATTTTTTTTTTCTTTAGTCTCAATGGATCAATCAAGTGCTATCCTTCAAGCCATTCAAAGTCTTAGAGAGGAGAATCAGCAAATTCGTGAGCAACTTCTCAAACTAGAAAAAGTTGAGAATCCCAAAGAATTCAAGGAAAGAAGCCCATCTACTTCAAGGAGACAAAGCCATACCAATGAAAGGAGCCGATCAAGAAGTCTAACTACTTCTAAGAGGCAGTCCCATTCTACTTCAAGACAAAGAAAGAGATCGCGTCGAAGCTCATCCTCTTCTTCAAAGTCATCTGGCGCCTATTCTGATGGATCCTCTTCTAGTAATGAAGAGTCTCACCCTTCTCGTGGAAGACCTCATCATCGTCAAAGGCGTCGACATTCTTCACCCTCGTCTCCATCTTTATCCCCATCAAGCACTTCATCATCTTCAACCTCAAGATCCGAGCATGGACGAAGGCATAAGAAGAAGAAGAAGACTAAGTCACTATCTCAACTTGAAAAGAAGATCAAGTTCAGTATGTATGATGGTTCCCGAAATCCTGATCTTCTTCTGAAGTTTATTCGTCAATTTCAAATTTTGTATGGTCGTGACAAGTATAAAGAAAAAGAAAAGATTAAGTTTGCAGCTTTACATTTAACCGACTTAGCCCATACTTGGTGGACGGGGTTGAAATATGATCATGCTGCCCCAAAATCATGGCGGTCCTTTGTTCGCCTGATACAAAGCCAATTTCTTCCTGTTCATTTCAAAAGAGATGTAAAAATGGAATGGGATCGGCTTTGGCAAAAGAAAAATGAGTCACTTGGTGACTATACCAAGAGATTTTGGGAGCTACTTTTGAAGGTCCAACATTTCAAGAAGATCAGCAGTTCGGAAAAGCTTAGGAAGTTTCAAGGAGGTTTGCATTTTAAACTTCGTACTGCTCTTAATCATTATCATTGTTCTAGTCTCAGGGAACTCATTGACCATGCTGAGACATGGGAAATGGAGCACAATGGCAACAAATCATTCCAAAAGAATGATAAGAAGAGAGTAGCTGATGACGAGGAGTATTCAGCCCCAAATGAAGGACAAAAACAGTGGCAAAAGCAGCCATCAAATCAAAAGAAGATGAAGCCCTATGCACCTCCTAATGCTCCTCAATTTCGCTCCAATCTATACCCACAAGCAAAGCAGCTTTCCGAAGAAGAAAAGCAACGCTTCATGAAAGAAGGGAAGTGCTTTAAATGTGGACAAACAGGCCACATAGCGAAGCAATGTCCAAACAAGGGACAAAGCAAGGTTTCTGACAACAAGCCTAAGTCGCCAGTGAAAATCAATGCTATCAGTGATGTAGTTGCAAACACAACTCACACTCCAGAGACGCGCAAATTATTAAAAGCTTGGGGACAGTTGCAAGGTAAGCAAGCACTATTCTTGATAGATCTTGGGGCGAATGAAAATATCATTTCCTTGCAATTAGCTAAAGAGCTTGGATTAAAGAACGAAGAGATGGACACTCCGGTAGAAGTTCGCCAAGCTTTAAATGCTGATGAAGGTGACACAGTGAAGACTGTGATACCCTACATTGGCAAGCTCAAGTTTCAAATTCAAGGCTACAGTGACGAAGATACCTTCTGTATCGGAGAACTTGATGGTTGCGATGTGATTCTTGGCATGCCCTGGAATCATAGAGTAGATTCAACCATCTTCTCTCAGAAAAAGAAGGTAGAACTCACCAAAAAAGGCAAGAAGTACGAGATCCAAGCTGGAGTTTCTGGAGACACCATACCTATGGTAAGCCATATGCAAGTCTCTAGAGCAATTAAGGATTGTGTTCAATGTTGTCTGCTTTATGTCACTGATGTAAAAGATAATATGAATGCTGAAAACCAAGAGCAACTTCAGCTCTTGGAAAAGTATAAAGATTGTTTTTCGGAAGATCTTCCTTATCAGCTTCCCCCAGAAAGGCCAGAAGACCATCATATTGATATTTTCCCGGGCAGTTCTCCTCCTAATATAGCACCATACCGTGTGAGCCGTCCTCAACAAGAAGAAATCAGAAAGCAAGTTGAAGACCTACTCAACCGTGGGCTAATTAGGCCAAGTAGCTCACCATTTTGTTCATCGGTTCTTCTTGTTCAAAAGAAAGATGGCACATTCAGGATGTGCATTGATTATCGAGCCCTCAACAAAATCACTGTGAAGAATCGGTTTCCTATTCCCAGAATTGACGACATTTTGGATCATCTAGGAGGCTCAAAGGTTTTCAGCCGCATTGATCTAAAGAGTGGTTATCATCAAATTAGGGTAATACCACAAGATGTACACAAAACTGCTTTCCGCACTTCATACGGTCTTTATGAATTCTTGGTGGTTCCTTTCGGATTAACCAATGCACCAGCCACCTTTAATCGAATGATGGAGCGCATCTTTAGAGAGCATCGACAATATGTCGGTGCTTTCTTTGATGATATTCTTGTCTTTAGCAAGAATGAAGAGGAGCATCATCAACACTTGGAAATTGTTCTACAATTACTACAACAAAATCAACTCTTGGTAAATGGTAAAAAGAGTGAATTTTTCATGCATAAAATAAATTACCTTGGGCATGTCATCTCTTCTGAAGGGATTCAGATGGATCCTGAAAAGATCAGGATAATCCAAGAATGGCCTCATCTTCGTGATGTACATGAGGTGCGATCGTTTCTTGGCTTATGTTCTTATTACCGCTGCTTCATCAAGCATTTTGCACATATGGCTTCTCCACTTCATGACCTTACAAAGAATAAGATCTCTTTCCAATGGAAGGAAAAAGAGAATGCAGCCTTCACAAGGTTGAAAACAGCTCTTACTTCTGGACCTGTTCTTATCATTCCAGATCTGATAAAACCATTTGTGGTGGAAGCATATGCTTGCGGTGATTGTATTGGCGCAGTGCTAAATCAAGAAGGCCATGCCGTAGCCTTTGAAAGCCGCCGTCTAAATGATGTGGAGAAAAGGTATGACATTTATGAAAAGGAGCTCTTAGCAGTGGTTCATGCTTTAAAGATATGGAAACATTATCTTTTAGGCAATGAGTTCCTTATTAAAACTGATCATCAAAGCTTGAAGTATTTCAAGACTCAAAAGCATTTGCAGGAGAAACATGCAAGATGGGAAAATTTCTTGTCTATGTTTCATTTTCAAATTATGTACACTCCAGGGAAACAAAATGTAGTTGCTGATGCACTTTCTAGAGTGCCTCGCATTGCAACTATTACAGTGGCTCATCATGAAGATTTTCAAACGATGAAGAATACTTATGATGAAGATACTGATTTTGCAGCAATTTGGTCAAATTTACAACAAGGAGATTCTCATCCAGATTATTCCATCAAAGACGGTTACCTTCTCATGAACAATCGCCTTTGTGTCACTCTTCCTGTTCGACAAAAGGTGCTTAAAGAAAGTCATGAACCCCCTTATGCAGGGCATAGAGGGAGGGCAGCCACTCTAAGTGCAATTGAGCGCTACTTTTATTGGCCAACGTTACGAAGAGATACACATAACTTCATTGAGGCTTGTCTGGTATGCCAAAAATCCAAATATGATAGGCAGAAGATTCCAGGATTGTTGCAACCTCTTCCAGTGCCCAAAGATCCATGGGAATCTATCACAATGGATTTCATCTCAGGTATTCCAAGAACACCTCAAGGTCATGATATGATTTGGGTCATAATTGATAGATTCAGCAAACAATCACATTTTATTCCATGTCATAAAACATTGAAATCCGCACAAGCTGCAAGACTTTTCATTCAACATATCTTCAGATTACATGGTATGCCTTCTGAGATCATTTCAGATAGAGACTCCAAATTCACAAGTAACTTTTGGCGTGCTTTATTTGAGAATTTGGGAACCACTTTAAAGTTCTCCTCAGCTTTTCATCCTCAAACTGACGGCCAAACAGAGGTGATGAATCTCACTCTTTTGGATATGTTGAAAGCTTATGTTAGTGAACATAAGTCACAATGGGAGAAATATCTTCCATTATTGGAGTTTGCTTACAACAATACAGTGCACTCATCCACAGGGAAAGCTCCAAATGAAATAGTACAGGGTAAAGTGATTCCTCTCCAATTATTCGCACTAAAGATAAGATTTTTGCTGCTGATGAGTTTGCTTCAGATTTAAAAACAACAATGGATCAAGTTCGAGCCACTATCAAAGTTGCGCAAGAGCGACAAAAGAAGCAAGCAGATAACGAAGAAGACCTTTGGCTTTTGAAAAAGGTCAATATGTCTTGCTAAAGTTTGATAAAAGCAGGCTCAAACAAGGTTCTGGTCAAAATTCATCTTTTCCAAAGCTCTCCAGTAGATACTTTGGACCCTTCAAAGTGATTGAGAAAATAAATGAAGTTTCTTATCGACTTGAGCTTCCTGCTCATTGGAAAATACACAATGCTTTTCATGTAAGTTTGCTAAAACCTTACATAGGACCAGAACCAAAGGAACCCATTACTGAAGATCCCCCAGAAGTTGAAGAAACAGAGCAACTCTTGGAACCTGAAAAGATTTTGTTTCTCAAGGATCGAACCACGAGAAGTGGCCTTGTGACACGAAAATTCTTACTAAAATTCAAAAATATACCCACAACAGATGCACAGTGGGTAGATGAAAAATTCATGAAGGATAACCCAAATATTCTACAGCAATATCAAGAAGCTTTTCAGCTGAGGACAGCTGAATAAAAGCCAGAGAGCTGTCACAACTCTATAGAAACAGAATTTGTATCCTTTTTCATTAATTTGTCTATATAATGATTTATTAAATTTATTTCCTTTGCACTAATTAGATATAAAGAAAAGTGCATTGGAGCTAGCCACTGATGAGTGGTCACAGGTTATGGTGGACCCACGCGGTGGGTTAGAGAAAAGATAGTTCACACTTCCACCTATATGACCCGATTGGGCGCCTGTGACTAGAACTCACGCATATCAGGGTTAGACTCGCACACAGAAAGGATTGATGCCTTGAAGTGTGGGCTAGATCCACCAGAATAGACAGTTACAATCAACAAGATGGCATGATCATGAAATGCTTGTATAATGTGCATGTGTGGGCTGAAAGCTTGAAATGCACATTTCTTTGCATAGGAAAGTCACATGAAGATTCGGATACCATTTTTGCGATGTACACGGAAAAAGCTTTCATATGACACCCATATTGGGGGGGGGTCCCTAAATTTTAGGAGATCCCTAAATTTTAGGAGGTCCCTAAAATTTAGGAGCCTCGAATTAGCCTAAAAATGCTAGTCCTAAAAAATAGGGATGTCATTCTAAAAATAGTAAGTTCTGTACTCTGACTGTGCTTACTAAATTTGGTTGTTTCTATTCTTGACAGTATTCAACCCAAAAAGGAAGGCCATAGAGAAGAGACAAGTGTCAAGACACTTGTCACACAAGTTTCCAAGTGTCCCACCACTTGTCACATCTCATGACATGTGGCTGGACACTTGTCTTGTGCTACTCCACTTTCCCCTTTTGTACTAGCTCTCCCCTCTCCTATAAATAAGAGCTCGTTTTTCTTCATTCATCATCATTTTTCTTTGCTTTAAACTCATGTACAGCACCCACAGATAGCCAGAAACTGGCCCCATCCATCCCCATCATCATCCCCCACTTCTCCAATATCAAATTCCTCCATATTCCCTCTTCTATCACTGTTATTTTACAGGACAGCAAGCCTGTAAATTCATTACAACACCTCCTCCTCGAGCTCTTTCTTCCATTTTAGCTACAAGAAGCAAGCCCTATCCATGTACTGCTGATCAACGATGGAGAAAGGCTGAATTTCCCTTTTTCTTCTCTCATACTGTAAAGAAATCAGTTCTTATCGTTGCATAATAGATAATGCATGTGTGTTTGTACATCTTTGCATGATCTTGTGAGAGTGAGAATTACTTCTTCTCACTCTCAGGTTGATTGTAACTGAGCTCTTCCCTAAGGGACTTGGGTTGAGCAGAAATGCATTCCTTCGGGGGGGGGGGGGGGGTTGCCCATCTTCAACCCTCAATCTTGTCTCCATTACTTTTACATTTTCATGGCCGTAATTTTGTGAGTAATTTTTATTTTCAGCTTTAAGTGTTCATTCTCTTTTATATTAAATCTCGAAAACAAGCGAATATCATAATTGTTAAGCATACTACGTTGTTCGGAGCGTTTACAGCCACACACACAACTTTTGGGTGGATTTCACACCTCGAATGCGCAGCAATACGACAGCGCCATCCTGGGTCCACATCAATGGGCCATCCACCATTCTCATAGAGACTTCTTGAAATAACATTAATCTCCGAACCATGGTCTATAAGGGCAATGCATGGAATCTCTTTTTCACCGATTTTAACAATGGTTTCGGTAGTCGCCCTTGCCCCATGGGTACAAGAGTAGTGACTACTAGGAATAAAGTAAGCATCACTTTCTTCTTGTATGTTATGAAGATGAGCTTCTTTCTTAAGCATGGGCTGCGCTTTAGATTGAGAAGTCCCCACCATAATGGCTTTTTCAGTTTCTGTTGAGTGTTGAAATGACTTGTTTTTTGGCTGATTTTTGTTGTTATTGAGAGCTGAATGGTTGATTTTATGAGATGATTGATTGATTTGGAAGTGGTTTGAGAGTGTTTTGGATGATATTAATTGTGTTTTGGAAGATCATGATGTTTGTTGGTGGTTCTGGGATGTTCTGATAGGTTTTGATAGGTTCTGTATACCTTCTGTTTTGCTCTGTTTTGGTCTGTTTTGTTCTGATTGTCTTCTGTAAAGAGGGATGGAGTATTGATTGATGAAGAATGAGATATTGTGAAAGCTTATTGAATGGTTTGTGAGAGTTTGGAATGGTTTGAGAGTGAGTTATGTGGTTTTGATAACCTTCTGTAGGTCTTCTGTAGAGCTTCTGCTTCTGTTCTGTTTCTGTTCTGTTCTGTACTGTAGCTGTTCTGGTACTGTTCTGTAGACTGTTCTGTATGCTTCTGTAAGTGTTCTGTGGAATGTATGTGTGACTTTGGGAAAGTTTTCTAGCTTTGGAAAGAGGTGAATACAAGTGGAAAAGAGCTGGAAGAAGTGGAAGAAGTAGCTGCTGAAGACTCAAGTGAAGACTAGAGTGAAGTGACAGTAGTGAGCTATGAAAGGACACTGTAGTGGCTCTGGTGACTCTTCATATCAGACATACCTCTTGGGAGGGGTATCCACGACCTAAGAAGGATTATTGAGAATGATTTTGAGAGATTGTAGTGAGGACATGATGTATTATTGATAGAGTGAGAGAGAGAGAGTCAGAGATAGCCAATTCTACTCAAACAGAGTGATTGTATATGAGAGATTGAGAGAGAAGACTATGAAGATATTGAAGATGAATACTATGTGATGTATTTCCATTCAAAGATTGTGTATTCCTTTGCTTTCTTTGTTCTATTGATGGATTTTATGAAGATATTGAAGAATATGGTTGATTCTATTAAAAACCGTGGGAGATCTACATGATGCTGCATGAAGATTTGTTGTGCCTGGTGTTCTTTTCTTCATTGTGATCATATGAAACATGATAAACAAGCTTGTTGATGTTACAAGATAGATTTTCTTGCAAGAGAATTCCCTTTTCCTTGGTGTTCCTCTTGGGGCTCCAGTTTCTGCTTCATAAATGTCTTCATCTTTGGCTTCTATGGCTACAATCAATTCTTTGATTGCCTCCAATCGAATCCCTTGAGTTTTCATCTTCTCTTCATCTTGCAAATACACATGAAGTACTTGCAAAAAAGCATACATAGATTCTTCAGTTTCCTCACCAACATATTGTCTTTTCCGTTTAATTACATCATGAAATCCTTGTTTTGCAATTCCGAGAATTTCACCTTATGTAAATTCAATTCTATTTCCAAGAATCCTCTCTTCTAGGATCCGTTTTAGATCCGTTGCCATCTCTATGTCTGACTGCAACTTGTAACTGGGATGTTTGCTTTTTCTTTTTCCTTCTGTCTTCTTTGCTTGAGGGGCATCTCCCATGTCAAACTTTGGCAATGGAGGATTTTCAACAGCCTTCTGTTGGTTTGGTTTACTTCTTGTTACGCGTTTAGTTGGCCCTAAAGAAGAAGGACCAGCAACATCCTCATCTCTTCTTCTCTTTTCTTCTATCATGGCTTCATGATTATTAATTTCAGCTAACTGGGAAAAAGCTGAAAATGAATCCACAGGCTCAGTCCAACCGGTTCTTCCTCAAATACATTGGCTGGCAGTGGTTAAATCATCTTTAGTTGCCTTGCCTTGCTCCATGCGATCCAAGGCCTGCATCCATACTTTAGATTTAGCATTAGTTTTACATGCTTTAACAATTTCATTAGTTGGTTCAATTTGTAGCCCATAGGTTGCTGCATCAATAGCTGCATAGGCTGTTCTTGTTGCCAAATCCTCCAATCTTTTCTTCATGCCACCATTACGGAAGTTTGGCTCAAGAGGAAGCCCGGTTTCGGTTGCATGAATTTTACCATCCTTCCAAAAGATTAATTTTTGTGCTTCAGGCTCACGGAATGCACCGCACTCCCTTTTGTCATGCTGTAGGCTATCACACCAAATATCGCGTCTTTTAAAGCCTTCTCGTACAGGCCTTTGGGCAGTTGACTGACCCCTTTCTTCTACTTTTACATCAAGCCTTTCCACTTTAGAATTAATCTCTGTTAGATTAAGATGGAGATCCCGCATGCTTTTAATTAGCTCGTCTATAACATCCTTCTTTGGAGATGGAACAGCAGAATTTCTTGGTTGCTCGGCCATAGAGACAGGAGGTCAAGAAACTGGAACAAGCTCCTTCATGGATTCAATTGTTGCAGGGGTTGATCCCCATCTTAGGCGCAACCGCTCTCTTCGAGCAATCATATTGACTGCTTCAGTGATATCACTCCAATCAATCTTCAATCCCGTCTCAGAGCCAGGGTCTTCAAGTCGATCAGTTAGCTTCTCGTGAAGAGAAGAATCTGCAGCTTTTAGAAATAATTCAATATTTTGACTTTCCATACCTTGTTGGTCGTCAGGATCTAGTTGGGCGAATTTGCTTTCAAATTCTCGATGAAGAGCAGTGGCGGTAAGACCCTTATTGGGCCTTTCGACCCATTCGGTGAAGACTTTCTTTGTCATAAGGCTAGAATCTTCAAGAAAAAATTCTTCTCGAAGAGCCTTCTTGAACATGGTCCATCCTGCATCTTTTTGGAAAAGACCATGAATTCGGTCCTGGAGACCATGCACAGCCAGACGGGCAAAATAATGGCTCCAGGCATGTTGAGGGACTCCAAAGAAGACCATCTTGTCAGTATAGAGGCGGATAAAAGAGGATACATTTTTCCCATTAAATTGCTTGAGCTCTTGCCCAACTGCTTCCAAAGCTTTAATGGCAGCAGCATCAATCTGCTCTTCTTCTTGCCTCCGTTGTTGTTGCAATTGCAGCTCTTGTTGAAATTACAATTGTTGTTGTTGGCTTTCTTGCATTAGACGAACCAACTGTTGCAAGGAATCTCCTCCCGAACTTGATGACTCTCCCATTGGACGACTTCTTCCGCAGTGGACCTTGCACGTCGGGTTCACCACTGTCGTTGTGTTAAGGGCTGAAGGTCTACCACCGGGGCTTTGTGCAGAAAAGGTGTATGGGATTCAAAGTTCAGGAAGGGGAAATAGATTGGGGTTTAATAAGATCCGGGATTTAAAAATTATTTAGATACGGAAGAAGAATTCAAGCTTTTTCTCTATGTATTTAGCATACATGAATGGAAGAAATAACTCTATCTTGATTACATCAAATGCCTCTGGATACATACACCATATCATAAAGGATATTTTCAGATTCTCAATTCAATTATGAATATCAAATGCAAGTTCTAATGGATTTTATTTCAAGTACATAGATGGATTTCAACCCTTTGGGACAAGTAGTATGTTGATACACTTCAAATACATTCAAGATTTGGGCCAATGGTACATGAAATGCATTGAAGGAGCATTCTTTTAGCTTCAGCCCTGTTTTAAAATAGAAAATTCCAGCCCATAATCAAGCTCAAAATGAGTACATAGACTCATGAAGAAGCTCCTCTAATCATTAATGAACAAAGTCCTGACGAAAGGGGGTCATTTTCTTCTATTACAACCACATAAATCTCTTGTTTGCTCATAAAAATGGACAAGAACAATGGGCTGCCCTGTTTATGAATGGTTATTTCAGCCCATAACAGCCCATATACCTTCAAAATCCTCACCCTTTGCTTGCCCCGAAGTCACTCAAGTACATGGGTACAAGTTGGGCTTCATTGGACCAAGAATGAGGTAGACAAAATGAGAGAAGTCGTGCATAAGAGTAGGCTGAATCCTTTTCTCTCAGATTTTCCCCTTTTATAGACTGTTACAACATGCATTTTTGTCAAACCAAATGGGCAGAGAAGTGGAGCTCTCACCATGTTTACATCTTCAGCTTCTGGTCTTGTTGATCTTCAGTTTGCATGCTCCAAAGCATGCACCATAGCTTCAGCTTTCTCCAGTTGTGCTCAGGCTGTGCAGCTCGCATTTTGCACCGAAAAATGCAGGCTGCTCCGTGCTCAGGCCTAGGTTACTTTTTGACCTACTCAGGTTACTTGCTGGTCACTTTAGTCTATTACTTCAGGTCCCCTGTGAACCTAGTGGACTCTTGGCAATTTTCTTGAGTTCTGACCATATTTTTGCACTTGAATCAATGTGATTTATCGTGCAGATTGTCAATGGCTTCTAGTTGACCAAGTTGTAGGTTCCCATAGACTTATTTTTCATCAATATACATGGTATAACTGAAAATTATATGCTAAATACAAAAGAAATGTAACTAAGTTGGTTATTGGGTAACAATGTTTGAATTTTGTATGCAAATTCCTCATTTAAATCCTAGTGAAGTTCTTATGTGTTCATAAGAATCCCATGATTTATATTATGAATAATAAATTCTTTGACAATGTGGCCATGATTCCATCCTACGAATGGGTGGTCTCGGTTGGCCGAGAACTTTTCTCAAAGAAATTGACAACAAGGAAACGATGACCTAAATCTAGGAAGCTAGAACCCCAATTTATGTTGTTTTAGGGGAACGGAATGGGACTATGCCTTATGGGCAGAGAGGTTGAGCTTTGCATTCCTCTTGTTTCCCATTCTCCTTGAATGAAGTGCAGTATGAATCCGCTTCGACCCTGACATTTCTGTGTAAAGTAGTTTTCCTGGGGTTCGACGCTAGCTACTGTTCAAGGAATTTGACCACTAGGAAAGCCTTGATTCAGGTCGGTTCTAAGTGGGAACGGACAAAATGCTTCCGCTTCGTGGCAGACTCGGGAAGACCTAGATCGCAAACCCCGTGTCATTCCGTGGGAGTGCCCGGCGGCGCTTTCTGGTCTCTCTTCCCGATGGGCTGCTAAGATGTGTCCTTCGAATGAACAGGTGGACACGTTACAATATATGGGAGACACCAGCATTGCATAAAGAGTTAGCAAAGCAAGGCTTTTCCAAATCACACTTAGCATTCTATAAATAATTTTTGAAAAACACTTGAATACTAGAGTATTTGCATATGTGATATTCATTGCATACCACACACATATACATTATGAAATTTGCGGATCATGATGCAAATGGATTGATGGTAGGGCTTACAACAAAAGTGAAATTTTTTAACATAGACTAATTTGATAATGCTTATACTATTGACTATGACACTACAAGATATAGTCCATGTATCGACATTTAAAGAAACACAAATATTCATCTAAAATTTTTCCTTGATCATCACTAAAAGTGTCAGTATATATGTGTTCACATATTTGTCGCTATTAACATTGCTATCTGTGTCATTGTTACATTGCTTTTAATAGTGGTACAACTAGCAATGTAGATAGTAACAATTTTCGATGCATATACTAATGTTGATAGCAACGCATTGTAACGTGTCCACCTATTCCCTTTCAGGACATGTCTTAGCAGTCCATCGGAAAGAGACTCTAGAAAGCTCTGCCCAGCACTCCCATGGAATGTTACGGGTTTTGCGATCTAGGACTTCTTGCATCTACCACGTAGCGGAAGTATTCCGGCCGTTCCCACTTAGGACCGACCTGAATCAGGGTTTTCCCTAATGGTCATTTTCCTAAACGACAACTAGTGTCAAACCCCAAGCGAACTACTTTACGTAGAAACACTAGGGGCGAAGCGGATTCATGTTGCACTTGGTTTAAGGAGAATGGGAAATGAGAGGGATGCAAGGCTCGACCTCTCTGCCATAAGGCATAGTCCCATTCCGTTCCCCTAAAATAACATAAATCCAGATTTTTGTAACCTAAACTCTAGGTCGATGCCCTTGCTATTCATTTCCTTTGAGAAGAGCTCCTTGCTGTCCATTACGATTGAGAAAAGTTCCTGGCCAACTGGGACCACCCATCCGTAGGACAGACCCATGGCCACATCAATCACACTTTCCTCAGGGTTGCTTTAGTTGTCTAATTATGTACCATATTTAGTTGGACATGCATCAAGCAACTTCATTATTTAGCTAGTTAGACACTGGTTCCTTCACGTAATCTTAGCACTTGACATAGAAAAGTAGTGTCAAACAAGTTCCTTTACAATAGGTTATCTTATTTATCTTTGGAATACATCCATAAAGTCCAGCTATAGGCTAATCCATAATCCGCCCAAAGGCTATCCAACAATCCACAGAGATTACTAATCCAAGATTCCGCCCGTAGACTAGTATGCGGGCCTCGAGATCCAATCCCGAGTCACGTTGGCCTCTTGTGTAGGGCCCGGAAGGCAAGGGATTTACGGCCAGAGCCCCCCCTAGCATCCAAGCGTCCTCTTGCTCCAAGTAGCGCTCAACGGAGAGACCTCACGTGGCGGGCTCGGTCCACGTTACCGGTGCGGCTAACAACCCCCTTGGTTAGGGTAAGGCAGACAATCAGGGGTAACTGAAGCTGCCTCTCCCTTCAGGCCTTCAACCTGAAGCATTAAATATCTTTCCATCCTTTAGTTCCTTGAGAAAACAATGCAAACAGTGCTCTCTAAACGGTTACAAGCATAATCAATTCTAGTGGTTGTTTATTTGGCCAACTGCTAAGGAGTGAATCCTTCTCCCCAAATGTATCCAGCATTCGATCCGGGATCAATTGCAACTTGGCAAGATCCCCAAGGGTTTGTTTGTTCACCCTTTGGTCCTTGGGTTAGGGCCATACCCTATTAACCCAACTTAACCAATACCTTAGGTTTTATTAACAGTAAATCCTGGCGATCATGTCGCTCCAATTATTGATTGATCCTTTGTTCCCAAGAAAATACTTAACTCTCTTAACTTGGAAATTTTTCCCAAGAAGGTGATATAACAGGATGACTACTCATCCTCTAGCAAGTTAAAGTTGTGCAAGAACCTGCCAACCTCATTCCAAGGAATGGCAACTCTCTTGTGATCAAACCACAAGACCATGCGACGTTGCAACTTGTTGCACAAGTGTCGCATCTAGTCCATGGGTTCTTTTCCGTCCATCGAACGGCGTTTTCCGGTCACAGAATTATGTTTAGACGAGAAGCAGGGTTTAGGGTGTCTTCTTACCCAACCCATTCATAATTGCACTAGGCCGACAACGTTCGGTCCTAGGGTTCCAACTCAATCTGAGTTTCATCATTTGAACGAGTGATCCTTAGGGTAGAAACCCTAGATCATTTCTTGCAAGCGCATCCAATTGTCCCTACAATCCGTGAATGTGGGTAGGACCTTTGGATATGAGGGTTTCGACTTGGCAACAAGTGCGAAACTAGGTCAAGTCCTTAACGTGCTAAACCCTAATTAGCACTTGGAGTATTCATTGTATCAATTGAACCATCCTATGCGAATCCTTTGCGGTTTAGGTGATTTAGGTAATCTAGTTTACTTATCTTATGACAAGGATGAATCATTCCTAGAGATGTTAACTTGATCTAAAAGGGGAAAACTAGTTGCATTACGTCACAATTCATGTAAGCACGCAATTCATTGCCTCTACGTACGGCTAGATTCACAATCCCTAACTTTTCTTGTTAAGACCAAAACGCATGTTAAATTGCGGCATAACTTCCATTGAACCTACTAGGTGTTACATTCAAGGATCATGCTCACAATTCTATTTCTAATCCTTTATGATTTCATGCTTAAATGAACCATGTAGCCTTTCCCTAAATACCACTCTTGATGAATGAAATTATTGCGTACGACGAATGTGCAACATGCAACCCTTTCCTAACTACAACGTACTTAAATGAAATTCATGCTAATTGAAGCTAGAGTTAACCTATTTCATGCAGCCCTTAGAATCATTTCCATGCTTTACTATTTTCTATGGGTGATAACAACTTCCTTAAAGAATCATTACAAATAAGGTTTGTCTAAAATTGCAACATGCGATTAATCTTTTCATGCCTAATCAAAGGTGCACTTTAATAATTTCGACCTTATAATGATAGGCATCAGTTGTTCTAGGCTCGTCACTTTGCAATGCACAAAAGGCAACTTGCTAATAAGGTCCTAAAAATGCATAGACACCTTATGTTTTTTCGTTCATTCCATTGAAAGTACCAATGACCAATTTTGTATCATGAGTTAATTCTAGTAAATTCTAAATAGCCAATTTATTTCCAATTGCATTTAGCTAGGTGGATTTGACATGCATAGGTGCATCCTAGTCCATGAAATTATCGTGCATAATGCAATACTTCTACATGAAATAGAAAAAAAAAACTCGACTTGTGGGCTCCGGGAAATATCCACGTGAATACTAGGAGATGAACCTCCTGTAGGCGTGCCTTGTGACTTTTTAGGGGCCATCATAGGCATGAATTTGGCTTCTGGTTTGCCTTTGCAGTCTCCGAATTTACTCGCCTTGGTATGCAGCCTCAAGATCTTTGCCCTTCTCCCTCGGATTTGCTGTTGGAAATGGCCTCACAGATCCAGAGATACAGTACAAAGCATATGCAGATTATGCTTTTGAGATGGGCTTTATTGGTGATAAGGATCACACCAGATTGAGCAGGTTGTATCCTGCATGTGACATGTCAATCAAGCTCTGTGGGACAAGTGGTATAGTCACATGTGTAGCTTCATATTTGGTCTGCAATTCGATATTCAACTCTATCATGTCCATTATTGGGAGTGTAAATGATGTTCTATATGTACTTTGAATCATGTGGCAAAAAGGCTGAAGATCTAGTGGAGCTGTGGATGTCCTGGCAGGCCATTTGAAGAAGCTTTAGTGATCACAAAGCAGATTACAAATGCACTTTCAAGTTCCTCAATGGTAGATTTACAAGAGCTATGTATTGCTCCAGGCAAGGCATTGTGGATGGCCTATTTGGATGTGTATTGACTTGATTCTGATGGATTGGTGTTCGATGCTGCTTTGTTCGAGTCAGTTGCAACTCTTGCACATTTGAAAATACAAGATGTTTCTGTGACTGATAATGGCAAGGTACTCCCAGCTAGAAGGACATCATGAAAATTTTAAAATCTTAGATCAGATGAAAACTAGCGATGACTGAAAAGTGTAAAAGGCAAAAGATTGAAACTTGGGCGAGTTCCAGTGGCACTGAATTTAGTGCTGCACTCAAGACACATACTAGCTGACCCATCAGCTGAAGAAGAGTCTATTTTGAAGACATTCTCTTGAAGACTAGATGACATATTTGATGCTATTGTATTCTGATTTATAACTTGATGTGGTTTTCTTGAGAGGATTGATTCTCTTGGTTGATCCATCTTTCCGCTTGTACTTGAACCAAAAATTGTAATACACTTAAACCATGGCATCATATTCGTCGTGATTATTTGTTTCGCTTGATCTTCCATCTTGGAATTTCTCAAGGACCTTTGTGGTTGCGACTTTGATTTCAAAAACTCTTCGACACCGCATTGTCAGAAGAAGATCCTCTACCATGTCAATGTCTTCATTTTCTACCTCTTCTTCTTCTATATTTTCATGTTCATGCTGAGTATCCAGCTCCTTCAACTCATATGATGAAGACTCCCTATGTTAAAAGAGTTTGATACGTTTTCCAACCACTTGAATCCTTAAAGTTGTCCCATCCATCTCATTTAATGCATAGATAGCATTGTCAAAAACAAACCTTACCACATATGGACCAAACCACTGCTTTTTCATCTTTCGACTGGCACTATGCTAATTTTCTAAGTTACTATCATAAACTAGCACCTAGTCTCCTTCTTGTATAGCTCGTGGTCAAAGTTCGTGTCGCTTGTCAAACCTCTTCTTATTCTTGATCGTTGCAGTCTTTAGCTTTTTCATGGCTATCTCAATGTCTTTAGGCCTTCTTTCTAACTATCTAATGCGTAGGACCATCAACTCTTCTCTACTCAAACCCTCTTCCCATGGTAGAACACTCCAAGTAGCAATAAATTCCTCAATAGCAAGATTGGCTGTTGTCCATGCTTAATTCAGCAGGCATATACCCTGTAACTGCACTATGACTGATCCTATCAACCCAAAAAGTAAAGGGTAATATTCTTGACCATTCTTTCATCCTGCCCTTGCATGTCTTTGCTAATGCCTTAATGATAGGCTAATGACCTCTTTCACTTTTGCCATTTGCTTCAGGATTGTACGTTGAAGTTAAAGCCAGCTTGATACCCAATCGTGAAAAGAAGTCACGAGCCTCATCCACATCCAATTCTCCTCTATCAGCAACCACTTTACCAATACAACCATGCCTACAAAAAACTTATTCCAATAAGAACTTGCAAACTGCTTGAGTAGTCTTTGTACTAAGAGCTCAACCTTCCACTTGATTTGTCAAGTCTTCTCGTGCAAGTATAAGATATCTCATATTCCATAAACCTATAGGTATGGTAACCAAATCAACTACCCATTTGTAATTCATAGACAATGGATAGGTCGGTTGCAGCCCATCTCTATGATTTACCATGGAATACATCTGACAGACATTGCATAATTCCACATAATATTTCACATCTTTATACATGTTTTGCCACCAATACTTCTCTTTTATCTTGGGAAATGTGCCCCAAACTCCTCTATGTCGAGCCCATAAGCTTTCATGAAACTCTTGCATTTTCTTTTAATCCTTTTGAATTCAGCTTCAGACCATTCAGCCTTCTTTGTCAAGAGGCTGACATATTGGTCTATTTTCAGCTAATCATCCTCATACAATTGTTCCAAAAATTGTGTTCTCACTGAAGCATAACATTGATGATGCTTTCTCTCTATTGCCCATTTCTTCTCCATGGCTTTAAGCTCTCTACTACTGAAATCCTTGTTACAACAGTTGTACCTGCAGTAACAGCAGCTGCATACTCATTCCCTATTGTCATAAAGTCATTTTTAGCACCTATCACATCATCCTCTTCATCTTCCATCAACTCCTCTTCATTTTCAAACCTCGCTCGTGAAAGCATGTTAGCCACAGGGTTTTCTCTACCTGCAATATGTTGAAAATCAGGGTTACGTGACTTTATATATGCAATCCATCGTAACATGGCAGTATCAAGAGTTGAGCAATTCCCTATCATGCCCAAGAGAGGTAGAAAATCAGCCTCTACTACTACATGAGCTCCCATAAAATACTCCCTATCACACTTAAGGGCTATCACTACATTCCAAAGCTCTCTTTTGACTTGAGAATACCACCGTTGCCATTCATTGAGGACTTTTGCTTCAAACCGAATGGCATACTTATTCCCATCAGCATCATCCTGACCCACTACCCAACCAATGCCAATCGGGCTTATATCCATGGTGAGAATAATAGGTTTCCCATTCTCATAATTTGCTCTCTTTAGTGTTGGGGCTGAAATCAATAAGCTCTTTAACTTTTGAACTGCCTTTGTATGCTATTTTTCCCACCAAAACTTTTGTCCTTTTCTCAAGAGCTGATATAAAATTTCAGTCAGATGAGAAAAATGTGGAATCCATATCAAGTAAAAGACACATGCACCCAAAATCCTTCTCACCTCAGATACATTCGAACATGTCTCTCACATCCTGCTTATGACATCAATCTTTACTGGTGAGGGATTTCTCCCATATGGTCCACACATGTACCCAACAACTAATACTTCCTCCACTCCAAAAACCGACTTTTCTCCTGATAGAGTCAAATGCACTTCCTCAAGACAGCTCAAAATTCTGTCACAATCAGCAATATGATCAACCACAAAAATTCTACATCCTTGCTCATTCAACTCTTCATTCTTCTCATGAATATCACACCCTTTTATTGGCACATCATCAAGAAATGGTAAGGTCAACTGAGGAATATACTCCCTCAAAAGTTTATACATAGCATTCATCATATGTGCCATCCAAGTGGTGTCTTCATGCTAGTGATATCTCGGCTTTCTAATGCAAGCTAGAACTCATCATATCCTGAATATAAATCTCCCAAAGAGTAAATTGCCTTGCCTGCAAATGCTTCTGCAAATTTATCCACTATCGGGCCTGATCCAACATTCCTTATGGTGACTTTATTAGCTGGTTGCAAATCCTATATAAACCTCAAAGAACCATTCTTCTTTGGAACAGTAAACCACTGATTTGAATATGGAGCTGGAGAGGGCTCCAAAATCCGCATCCTGATCTTCTCATTCAAAAGCATCAGCAACTTAGGCAAATATGCCTAAGCTACTGGAATAGGCTTTAAATTCCATGGAACATGAGGTATTGTAAAGATCACCATAGGTGCAACTATGGTCGGATCAATATATCCAATTTCATTTGGCTGAAATGCAAAGGATTTTCCATGCCTTGCCAACATCTGCAAGAAACAAGCTCTTTTTGTAGGTAAAAGAAAGCTTGTATTACCAATTTTTATCTTTTGTAAAGTTTCAGCTGTAAATTTATGTCCCACTCCATGTGGATCCCGTAAACTAGGCTGTTCAGTTACTTTTTCATAGCATATAGACTGATAAAAATTTAAATTTAAGGGGACTAATAGCACAAGGAAACTTGATGCTGGTCTCTAGCAACGCAGCAACAATGTATAGATTGGAAATCATTGAAGGGATGATTTTTACACCCCACTTTTTTTATTTCTTTTAGAATAAAATTTTTGTGCACAATAGGCATCCACATTCACATTTTGCATGGCACATGGTACAAAATCCTGGATGCATGGCACCTGTATGCCAAACATTGACCAACACTGAGAGTGCCAGCAATTATACATTTCAACCCCCAAACATTTAAGAAAATAAACAAATGTGAGTAACCAAAGCCCTCAATTTTGAGCATGCATCCTGAAGTGGTTGTCAAACCATAATTTTTGCTATAAATTAGGGTTTACAGTAAAAAATAACATAATTTAATACTATTTACAGCAAGCATAAAATTCACGTAAACTGAAAATGCACACTCTTTATCACTTTAATCTTGGACATTGGACACCGTGTTGGCTCCAAAATTTGTGCCCCTTGTGGTATTTCTTTATCTTATATTGCAAATGGAAGGAGTGCAACTAAGATCCTTTGATCTCCTTTGCTAATTCAAGTATCTCTTGTTATCAAAATTGACCAACAAACCTTCAAAACAAATTTTCCCTTGGTTCTCTTGGGGATTGGCCTTTACCTTACTCCTTGAAAGACAAATTTAGCCCCAAATCTGATATTGGTGGAATGGCCTCTTGAATCTCTCCAAAATTTCTTAATTTTGGTTACTGGAATTCAAGTATCTCTAAAGCATCAACATAAATAACCTCTTTTTCTACCCCATTTTTAGCATTAATTGCTATAGAAATTTCAGCCACTGTATCAACATCAACCAGCCTTAAAAATAGCCCTGAAATACCTTCATTTTCAGCCATAAAACCATATGTCTTCAACTCTTTTTCAACCCATCTTACATATTTCTCTTATGCCCTGCACATGGCTGAAATATTCTTAAATCTGCCAAGACTACATGTTGTCCATTCCTGCAATCCAGACACAAACACAGTTTCCCCCTTTCTTGGAGGTATAATTATCTTCCTAGAGGCATTTCCATAGCCTCCCCTTACAGCAGTGCTATCTAAAAATCCTTAAACTCTCGTGCATTAGGTGCCATGGGATTATCCCATAGCTTATCCTGATTGCGGGGATGATTCACACAAATAGTGAGAAACTGTACTGTCTTTGTATTATCTTTACTCCGAACCCGAGCATATGAAGAACGATCATCCAAGGCTTTTATTTCCAGCCTTGATTCTGAAATATAGAGCTGCCCCAAAATCACTGGATAACTACATGAATCTTGCACCAAAAAATGATATTCGTCCCTAACATCTCCAATAGTCATGGGTACATTCGGACAAGCTACATAAAGATTCCCTGATGAATTGTTTTCCACCTGCATGCACCATCTTGGAACTACATCAATTGGCCAACCTTCATTCTCATACAAACTGCGTGCCATAACATTGATTTCAAAACCATGATCCAAGAGAGCTATGCAAGGCGTCTCTCTTTTTTCCACTTTAACAATTGTCTCTATTGTAACACGAGCCTAATGTATTCGTGAATAATGACTGCTTGGAATAAAGTGAGAATCTTCTTCTTCATGTGCTTGGTGATGGATATCCCTATTATACATAGCCTTTTCTCTAATTCTCTCCCTAAGAAAGATGAGAGACGTGATCCGCTAGAAGTGAGGAGAGAAGTGATTTTCTCTTTCTAAGGTCTAAGATGACATAAGGCTTTGTGGGAAGTCAATCTTAAGGTTGAGGCCCAATATAATATAATGAACTCTCCTTACCTATGGATCAAGGTGGTTGCATCGACCATAAGTTAAGAGTGGATTTTCTTGAAATAGACATGGTGAATCTATTTTTAAAATATCTCATGATAGAAAGTCGATCTTTAAAAACGGCCCACGTGGGTTATTAGAAACGACGAGATTTACAACTTTCATGCTGGATGTTTTTTCATCCAAGCAACGCATAGAGATATATTTTAAAATTTGTGTTGCAGAGTAGATCCTAGAATAGCCACATCTTGCATGAAAATCAACCTTTCCAATCTTAGTACTCAAGTCTATTTCCAAGAAGAGAAGCTCTTGGAGCCTATAAAAAGGGAGGCTCTCCTTGGGTGTGGAGGGGGTGAAGGAAGCATCACTTTGCATGCATCCAAGAGGGGAAGAGAAGGAGCCGGTGCTGCGAAAGCTTTGTTGAAATCAAGTTCCAAGAGGAGAAGAGAAGGTGCAAGTGCTACGGAAGCTCTACTGAAATCAAGCTCCAAGAGGAGATCCCTACACATATTGCGTACGAGAGAAGGTGCAAGTGTTGTGGAAGCTTTGCTGAAATCAAGCTCCAAGAGGAGAGCCCTATACATATTGTGCAGGAGAGAAGGTGAGACTCAAGAAAGATCAAAAGGTGCCAACTTCCAAGTTGTGCGTGTGAGCCGGTTGTATACCGTGCACGGTACCGTGATCTTGTGCTAAGTGGCCTCTTGTCTTTCTTATTATTGACTTGATTTTTCATTACAAAGGACTATGGATGTAGATAGCCTTGTTGATGTATTTTTTGAACTACAAAAAACCTTAGGAATGCATCTACAATCACTCTTAATAACCCATCAATAGACTCATATCCCAATTTGTGTTTATTTGACATAGTATAAACACAAAATTTAGCACCTTTTTACTTTGCCTACACATTTCATGGTGACATAAATGCTTAGTTAAACACACTAAAACACACGTATATATAGGCATGCATGTGCACAAATAAATATGTTGGATACTAACTCAAAACAACCAAGAGATTGTTGGTAGTAGAACTCTGGCTAGAGCCATAGTTGTGCAACAACAAACAATCCTCTAGTTTTCCTTTATTAATTTCTTTTCATGTTCATTGTGTAAACAAAGTAATCAATCTAAGAAAAACATATGCACGCATATATGCATTGATATTTATGCTAGGTGTTTGTCTAGCCTATGCATTTAGACAAGAAAAGAAAATGAAATATATAGTTAAAATACTAAAATCATGAAAGAGCATGGAGAAAGTTTATTAAATATCAATATATTGTAAAGAAGTTAAGAAAAAATAAGTAAAGAAGTGACAAGGGAAAAAAAAGAGAAAAAAACATTATATGCGAATTGAAGAAGAACAAGGTATGTACATTGGATATGTATGACATAATTCAAGAATTTGCAGATTATGAAGCTTTTGGACAGCCAAACAAGGATGAAGCAAGAGTAGAAACAAAGTATAAAACAGTTGATAAGAAGGTCAAGCCGGTAGCTACTCCTCTACCACCTGAAAGTGAAGGACTGGCAGAAAGGGCTTCCAAACAACCAAGCCTTCGTGATCCTAAAGATATTGGTCACCAATTTACAGTAGAAAGTCTACAAAAGCTGAAAATTGGTGACAACTCTTTTCTCTTGCCAGCTGAAAAGCAAATCTTCATGCAGATGTTAAAGAACCATGGTAAAGCTTTTTCATTTCAGCCACATGAAATTGGCTATGTGGATCCAAGCATTGTGGCACCAATGGTAATTTTTACAGTCCCACATGTGCCTTGAAATCTTAAACCAATTCTGGTTCCAAATGCTTATTTGCCTAAATTATTGGAGCTTTTAAATGAAAAGATAAGAATGTGAATATTGGAGCCATCTTTAGCTCCATATTCCAACCGATGGTTTACCGTACCTAAGAAGAATGGATCTTTACGATTCATTCAAGATTTGCAACCCGTCAATAAAGTCACTATAAGAAATGTTGGATCAGGACCAATTGTGGATGAGTTCGCCGAAGCATTTGCAAGAAGGGAAATCTATTCCATGGGAGACTTATATTCAGGCTACGACCAATTTCAGCTTACTTTGGAAAGCCGTGACATTACCACAATGAAGACGCCTCTTGGCCTAGTCCGCATGTGTACTCTACCTCAAGGGGCTATGAATTCAGTAGCTCACATGATGAATGCTATGCATAAAGTATTGAGGGATTATATTCCTCAATTGACTCTTCCTTTTCTTGATGATGTTCCAATCAAAGGATGTGAAGTTCATGAGAAAAATGAAGAAATCAATGAGCTTGGATGTCGAAAGTTTGTTTTTGATCATATTAATGATTGTGCTCAAATCATGTCTAAATTAGAAGAAGTTTATCTTACTCTTTCAGGAGCTAAATTTGTTTTTGGAGTGGAAGAAGTCCTTGTGGTCGGTCATATGTGTGGTCCATATGGCCGAAAGCCTTTTCTATCTAAAATAAATGCAATCAGCAAAATGCAAGAAGAATGTACAAATGTTTCGGAAGTGAAAAGATTCTTGGTGCATGTGTCTTCTACCTCATTTGGATACCACATTTTGCCCATGTCGCTGAAAATCTTTATCAGCTTCTAAGGAAGGGCCAAAGGTTTCTATGGACAAAAGAACATACTCAGGCTATTCGGAAACTCAAGAAAATGCTGACTTCAGCTCCCACTTTAAAGAGGGCTAACTACTTTAATGGACAACCCATTATACTCACAGTGGACACAAGTCCAATTGGATTAGGATGGGCAGTTGGTCAAGACGACCTTGAAGGCCACAGATATGTAATCTGCTTTGGAGCAAAGGTTCTTAATGAACGACAAAGAAGATATGCTCAAATTAAAAGAGAGCTTTGGGGAGTAGTAACTGCATTAAAATGTGATAGGGAGTACTTTATGGGCGCACATGTTATAGTTGAGACAGATTACCTTCCACTCTTGGGCATGATAGCCAACTGTTCCACTCCTAACATAGCCATGCTAAGATGGATAGCCTATATTAAATCCTTAAATCCTGATTTGAAACATATTGAAGGTAGAGATAATCCAGTTGCTGACATGCTTTCACGTGCCAGATATATGGATGAAGAAGAAATTATGGATGAAGAAGAATCAGAGTTTATAAATGATGCTGTTAATGCAGGTACAACAAAAATTACAGCAAGAACAACAGGTTCAGCTGTTAAAACAACTTTTACATCAGCAAGGAAGGATGAATCAACCAAAGAAGGACAATGGATAGCTAGTAAACAGCATATTCCATGTTTTGTTATGGTTTGTTCACACTTTAAAGAAGAATATTATGCAGATGATTGGCTAAAAATTGGCCAATTTTTTAGCACTATGACAAAGAAGGAAGAATGTACTAATGAAGAGTTCAAGAGAATTAAGAGAAAAGCCTATGGTTTTTTTCTTAAAGATGGCTACCTTTGGAGGCATGCAAAAAAGAGCCAGTCATAGAGCATATGGGGTACTTTTGCCAAATAAAAGAGAAATTTTGGTGGCAAAACATGTATAAAGACATTGAGCATTTTGTTGAGTCTTGTCATGTTTGTCAAATGTATTCTATGGTAAAGCATAGAGATGGGCTTCAGCCTACCTATCCTTTATCCATTCACTATAGATGGGTTATTGATTTAGTAACCATGCCTATAGGAATTTGGAACATGAGATATCTAGTACTTGCTAGAGAAGATCTCACAAATCAAGTGGAAGGAAAGGCCTTGACAACAAAATCTACTCATGCTGTTTGTAGATTTTTACTTGAAGAAGTATTTTGCAGGTATGGATGTGTTGCTAAAGTAACTGGTGATAGAGGAGAATTGGATGCCGATGAGGCTCGCCATTTCTTTGCTCAATTGGGAATTAAGCTATCTCTTACTTCAGCCTACAATCCTGAAGGCAATGGTAAGAGTGAAAGAGGTCATCAACCAATTCTTAAAGCTTTAGCAAAATCATGTAAAGGAAAGTTGAGGGAATGGCCTAAAATGCTACCATTCGCATTATGGGCTGATAGAATAACCCATAGTACAGTGACATGATATATGCCAGTTGAACTCATGTATGGACAGCCACCTATTATGCCTATTGAGGAATCCATTGTCACATGGAGTATCTTGCCTTGGGATGAAGGTATGAACAGGGAAGAATTGTTGTCTTTATGCATAAGGCAACTTGAAAGAAGGCCAGAAGATGTTAAAATAGCCATTGAAAGGCTAAAAACATCAAGATTAAAGAATAAGAAGAGGTTTGACAAGCACCATCGACTCTGTCTAAGAGCTATTCAAGAGTTTATGATAGCAACTTGGACAATCAACATAGTGCTTATAGGAAGTTAGCCAAGTGATGGTTTGGATCATATGTTGTAAAAGTAGTACATCATAATGCTACTTACTCTTTGGCTGAAATGGATGGGACCATGATAAAGACTCCAATAGCTGGGAAATGAATTAAACTCTTCAAATGAAGAGAATCTTCAACTTATGAACTTGATGACTTAGATATAAGCCCTCTACTTGAAGACATGCAGGAAGAAAAAGACTTAGGGAATGAAGATGAAGAAGAAGACCCTCCTTGACCTGTAATCTTATGAAATGGCACATGCCGGAGGATGTGCAGGTTAGGAGGGGGTGAATGTCAAAGAGTTTACTGTTTATGATATAAATTATGGGATTCTTATGAACACAGAAGAGTTTCACTGGAAGTTATATGAGATATTTGCATACAAAATTCAGGCATTGTTATCCAATAACCACCTTAGTTATACAAGTTCTTTTGTATTTAGCATATAATTTTCAGTTATACCATGTACATTTATGAAAAATAAGTCTATGAGAACCTACAACTTGGACATCTGGAAGTAGTTGACAGTTTGCAGGATAAATCACATTAATTCAGGTACAAAAATATGGTCAGAACCCAAGAATGATGCCAAAAACTGTCAAAAGTCCACTAGGTCCACATGGGACTAGAAGTAACTGACTTAACTGACCAGCAAGTGACCTAGGCTGGTCAAAAAGTGACCAGGGACTGAGCAGAGAGCAGCCCGCGTTTTTCGGCACAAAATGCGGGCTGCACAGGAAAATTGGAGAGAGCTGGAGCTATGGTACATGAAATGGAGCATGCAAACTGAAGATTAACAGGCCCAACTACTGAAGATGTAAACATGGTGAGAGCTCCACTTCTCTACCTCTTTGGTCTGACAAAAATGCATGTTGAAACAGTCTATAAAAGAGGGAAATATGAGAGAAGAGTATTCAGCCTGCTCTTATGCACGACTTCTCTCATCTTGTTTACCTTATTCTTGGTCCAATGAAGCCTGACTTGTACCCAAGTACTTGAGTGACTTTGGGGCAAGCAAAGGGTGAGGATATTGAAGACTTATGGACTGTTATGGGCTGTAATAACCAGTCATAAACAGGGCAGCCCACTGTTATGATCCATTTTTATGAGCAAACATGGGTTTTTTATGGTTGTAATGGAGGGAAATGACCTCTTTTCTTCAGGACATTGTTCATAGATGATCAAAAGTGCTTCTTCTTGAGTTTATGCACTCATTTTGAACTTGATTATGGGCTGGAATTTTCTATTTTAAAACAGGGCTGAAGCTAAAAATATACTTTTTCAATTCATTTCATGTATCTTTGGCCCAAATCTTGGATGCATTTGAATCTATCAACAATATACTTGTTCCAAAGGGTTGAAATTCATCTATGTACATGAAATAAATGCCATTAGAGCTTGCATTTGACATTCATAAATGAATTGAGAATCTGAAAATATCCTTTATGATATGATGTATGTATCCTGAGGCATTTGATGTAATCAAGTTAGTCTTATTCCTTCTGTTCATGTATGCTAAGTACATAGTGAGAAGGCTTGAACTCTTCTTCCATACCAAAATCATTTCTAAATCCCGGATCTTATTAAACCTCAATCCATTTTCCCTTTTCGAATCTTGAATCCTAAACTCTTCTTCTGCACTAAAAGCCCCGGTGGTAGACCTTCAACTCTTAACGCGATGACAGCGTGAGAGTATTCCTTCGTCTGCACATCTTCCACGGCAAAAACACCTTGTATCCCAATGATAGCCAAGAATCCATTACACTTGTCGAACAAGAAGTATAACATTATAATGGAATAGGTTGACACAAAAGCTTCTATGATTCTTCAAATTTTAGTAGAAAAGTAGCATTAAACATCATATTTTTCCTTTCACCCTGCTAAACTTATGAACCTTATTTTGATATTCAAACCCCATGTCAAACATTCGGTCAATTTCTTCAAGTAGCTTTCCTAGCAACTTTTCCATCAAGGCCTCTCAGAATTCTAAAAGGAAGTCTAGAAATAGCCAATGAGCATAAGATAGGAAGAACTAGGGGTGAAAAATCAACATTTATCCCAGTTTTCTTTAGAATTATCAAACTTTCTAGTGTGATAAGCACTTTTGTTGAAGTCAATATTACTTCATTGGACTCAAGGTTAGGGAGCCATATTCATGATCTTCCCAAAAGAACCTTATCTTCCATGCAATGTGCCCTAACAAGAACATATGCTTTGAAACAAAACTTCGTGCTCATGCACTCATAATTTAAGAAAATATGAAATATTGGATCCATGATATGCAACCAATCAATCGAGGCTCCATGCAAAGATTATGAATGCATTGAAGAGAATGTGCCTAACCTAAGTACATGTGCACATTGTCGTATTGCTGTGCATTCGAGGTGTGAAAACCACCCAAAAGTTGTGTGTGTGATTTGATACTTTGTACATACTTAGTCGTTATGTTTGCTCTTTTATTTTATGTGGGTAATATAGTGAAGAGGGGTTTGAAGCAAGAGGAAGAAATAAGTCGTGATGAGTAGACATACATGATTGCCTTCAAGCCTGTGGTGCACTTACAGATGCAGAAGCTATTGTTTGGGAGGAACAATTGCTCTACTTGGGTTTCTGGAAATTGGCCAGACATTGCATCATGATGCTTGTATGAGGGGTTATACTTCAGATGTCTTTGTTGGTAGTAGCCTTGTGAGTATGTATGGAGCACATGGGACCATACAAGAAGCAGAGAGTATGTTTATTGGCTTACCATTTCGAAATGTCGTATCATGAAGTGCAATGACTATCTCTTTGGCTTACCTTTATGGACACCATCCCAAGTTGAATGATGGAAATGCATTTCGCGTGTTGGCTGCTGCTTCTTTTCTTGATTTGCAGGACTTACGTGCCATTTGTACGGAGTTCATTATTTCTGAAATAGGGACAAATAATTTTCTGTCATCTTAGGCTTTTGTTGAAAGCCAAGATTATGGGATCTATGGAGAACATGTCAGGAAGGCTTGTTGGGTGAAATTTCTTGCAAATACTTTGTATGTTCTGGCTTTGAAGGCTATTATATACAGTCCAGAGCAGAATTTTGGTCTTAAGAGAAACCCTGCATTTGACGGGACTCAAGGTGTTCAAATTTGTTAGAAGAGAGACGAAGCAACATTACTCAGTTTCAAAAATTACCGGGCTTGTTTTATGTTAATATGACAATAGATGAGATTCGAAGTTTGAAGGCTATTTTTGGGGGGAAAAGCGTTTTTAGAGGAACGCAGGAAAATTCGGCAAGAAGGGGCTTTTCTGGAGAGTTACCACTTATTTTTGGGAAGAAGGATTCGTGTTTGGGATGGCTAGGAGGGAAGATTCCATGGGGGGCCGTGCTTTGGGGGAAGTTTTTTCTGATTGTTATTAGCTGACGAAAAGAAAGGAAAAATCTTGAAGAAGATTACGAAGCTGGAAAATCATATATAGCAGATCTGTTTTTGAAGAACAACGGGGGCCGACTCATTGCAAAAGGGCAGCGTTGTCCAGTATGATTGAAACCATCGCATTTCCACAGATTGAAACCTGTCACATTTCCACAGATTGATACCCATCATGTTTCTACAAATTGATACCGTCTTGCGAAAGCTAGACTGATACCCTTCTTGTAAAACCCATAATCACCGAGGAGGACAGAAGTGATCATTAGCAAGCAAAACTCGCAGCCTGTTCTGCAGGTTCAGAGTTGGGAAGATTGCCTGCATCAGAGTTGGAGACTGGGGGATTCAGCAGCAGCAGAGTCGGATTCTAGACAGCATCAGAAGCGGGGTGATTAAGTGTGCTCATGGTTCCGGATAAGAGATCGGCAGATTTTGGGAGATTGCGATGCGAAAGGAGCTTCAATTTGGGCCAGTGCTACCATCACACGAATGTCAAGTGAAAGGGCTTTAGAAGACAATAGAAGCTTTAATACAATTGATTCTGAATTTGGATCTGTTTGCAAATGATTTTGCAAGGCTTGAGGAGTCGATACAGGGTGGCAGAATCATCAGTGGCACAGGTGTAATACTACGAATCCTGCTGCTAATGTTTTCCAAAAGCTCAAACGTCACTTCAAGGCATTCCTACTCTCCAATGTTTTGGTGTATTGACTTCTCCATACTCATAACCACACTTGCTAAATTCATGGAAGTGAAATCTACCCAAACTGTCAAGAAGCACAGAGACATTTCTATTTATACAAACCCTGTGCTGCAACATGTAAAGAATGTTCACTTTGTTGGAGTGCAATCACTGATCGGATAATAGCTTTGACAACTTGATAAAAGCTAGAGAATCCTGTAGTGTCAAATTTTGATCCTTAAGAACTGGCTGAAGTATTTCATGGTTACTTGATACAAAATTTCTGCATAGAATTCTGAGTTAAAAAAACAGTGAATTTATAGCAAACACATGATATATACCATGTAGAACTCTTCTATGTTTTTGAAGGATTACTGGTTCATTCAATACAAAGAATTATATATGATCATGAACATTATTGATCTTTCCAGCTGATCAACATCATAGGAAGTAATTGCAATCATAACAGATTTGACTTCATTCACTTGCTTGATCTTCTATCCTGAAATTTATCAAGGACTTCCGAAGTCGCGACATTGCTTTCGAAACCCTTCGAAAACGTGCATCATGCAAACACAAAAGATACACACAATGGAAATTAAACTCTTAAAAACTTTGACTAATGTGATCAATTTCTTGGTGGAAAACTCTGCCCTCAAATTTGTAGTGATGGATGCGCAGCATTACGACATCTGCTCCCTCCAAACTTGCACATCCTCCAGATGGGCCATATCTACCTATCCTCATCACCGCCAAGCTTGACTATCAATGCAATCTCTTCATCTTCTGTAAAAGCATCTATAATGTCCACATCTTCATCTTCATCATCTCTTGGCTCAAGTCCATCATAAATTGCATCATCCAACTCCTCAACTGCATAGGTTACTTCATCTCTTTTCTTGAATAGTTTGATTCCCTTCCTTGCAACAATCGGAATCTGCAAGCTTATACCATCAAGCTCTGCCAAGGAATATGTAGCATTGTCATGGATATTGTGCACTAAATAGGGATCAAACCATCGTTTGGAAACCTTGCAGATAGCACTATACTAGTTGTCTAGACTGCTGTCATAGACCAACACCCAATCTCCCACCTTAATCTCTTTAGGCCTCAATCTGTGTTTGCTATCAAAGTGGTCTTTGTTAGGAATCCTGGCCTCTTTGAGCTTTTGAATTGCTCTCTCAATATCCTCAGGTTTTCTTTTCAATGGACGAATACAAAGAGCCAAAAGATATTCTCTAGTCATCTCTTCTTACTGCCACGGCAAAGCACTCCAAGTAAGTGTACAAGTCTCTATAGGCATGACTGGCTTCTACCCATACATAAACTCAGCTAGCATATAACATGTAGTCACACTGTGAGTAGTGTAATCAACCCATAAGGCATAAGGCAACAACCTAGGGCACTCCTTAACCCATTCACCGCATGCTTTGGCTAAGGCTTTCACAATTGGAGGATGACCTCTTTTTCTCTTCTCGTTGCCTTCTGGATTATATGGCCAAGTCAAAGTAAGTTTAATGTGACGGCGAGAGAAAAACTCCCTAGCCGCATCAGCATCTAACTCACCTCTATCTAGAGTAACTTTTCGAATACATCCATACTTGCAAATAACATACTCCAATAGAAACTTACAAACCATTGAAATAGACTTCATCTGTAATGCTTTTCCTTCCACTTGATTTGTTAGATCTTCTCGTGCCAAAACAATGTAGCACATCTGTCATAAACCAACATGCATAGTAATCAAATCAAGAACCCACTTGTAATGAATACATGGCAGGTAGGTAGCATGAAGCTCATCTCTATGCCTCACAGAAGAGAACAACTTACAATCAGCAGATGTCTTAACAAACTATATTATCACTTGTAAATACCATGCCTGAGACTCATGATGATGCACGATATGTTTTACGAAAGCTTGGCATGGACTACAATAGCATCCATGCATGTATCAACAATTGCATACTGATTCAAGAAGAATATGAGACTATGGAGACATGTCCAAAGTGTGGTGCTCATAGGTATCGATAGGACTTGCAAGGGCAAACCATCCCTTAAAAAGTTCTTAGGCACTTTCCGCTTATCCCCTGCATAAACCACATGTTTCATACATCTAGCATTTCGAGCTTGACAATGTGGCATGCGCAGAATCGGTCCATAGATGGAGTTCAACGAATATCAGCGGATTCACGTGCATGGAGCCACATTGACTCTACCTTCCCAGGCTTTGCCCGAGAGCCAAGAAATCTTCGGCTCGATCTTGCTATGGATGGTGTGAACCCATTCGGTCTATGCTCAACTTCTTACAGTGTATGGCCTATAGTCCTTGTCAACTAGAATATCCCTCCATGGCTTTCTATGAAGAAAGGACATCTCATCCTTAGCTTACTCATTCCCAACCACTACAAAATCAAAACTATGGACGTGTATCTTCGTCCATTAGTCGATTAGCTTAAGATTTTGTGGGAGGAGGGGGTCATCGTGCAAGATATGAGCAAGCACGATGGCCGACGGTCTGCCAATATTCGAGCCATTCTCATGTGGGCCATGCATGACTTTCGAGGATTCGAAAAGTGCTCAAGTAAGTATACTTTCATTCTCGTTGGTAATATCTATCATAGCTCGTTCAAGTTTGTATTCACAGGATAGAGGTGTTGGGACATGTTTGGTTACCTCACGTTATCATGGATGTCCATTGTGCGAGCCACATTTAGACTCCCAAAGGTCACAAACCATGAAGAAGATGGTATATCAAGGACATGCCGCTTTCTTGCCAGAGGGTCATGAACTCAGGGAAAATTTTCTTGGACGACGTCCACCACATATGAATGCTCAAAGCTGGTACGAGCTGAAAATGGTCCACATGGAGTCACATCCAAACGGAATGCAACGGTTCTTAGTTTTCTACGAGTTGCCATATTGGATCCACTTACAGATCAACCACTTGTTGGATTTCATGCATATTTTCAAGAACGTGGGCAGCTTGCTATGGAACCACATCACAGGAAAGAGAGACATTGTAGGGGCATGAATGGATTTGAAGGAGGTGGGCAAGATGGAGGCGCTTTCGCCGCAGTTGAGTGCTGATGGTCACTTGCAGCTACCTCATGCTCCTTGGGTTTTGTCCACTAAAGAAGAGCGCATTGTGAAGAAAATAGTCAAGTCTATCCGCACTCAGATGGGTATGATGCATTCTCTCAGGTTTGCGTTTTCTAAAGATGACCAATTATCAGGGCTAAAATCCCATGATTGGCATAAGATATGTTAGGTTTGTACTACGAATGGATTATAAGTGGCCTGCATATTTTGCTATTTGGAGTGTAGTCATTTTTCATAATGCTTTCTTGTTTGTGGCAGTTTGTGCTACCAATCGTGATCACAAGATTCCTTACTCCAGAAATACGTGGGGCGATTTACATATTGTTTAATTTAGTGCAATGGATCTCACAAAAGGAGATTAACACATCCTCTATTGAATCCATGAGGCGGGGAACAGTGGACATGGTGTGTCTCTTTGAGAAATACCTGCCTACTAGAATGCTCATGATACAAATCCACCTTCTTGTGTATCTTGTAGATGAAGTGGATATTGGTGGACCTATCCATACGTGATGGATATTCTTCTTAGAGCGCTTCATGAAAACCCTGAAAGGATCTGTGCGACAATGAGCTTGGTTAGAAGGTAGCATGGCTGAAGGTTGGTTCATGTCTGAGGCGCTAGTCCATATTTCACAATGGCTACCAAAGAATCGCTTTTGTATGTTGTACCATGCATCTATGGAGACGTGGCTCGCTAGGTACTAGCAAGCTAGGAAAGATCGAGAGGAAGGGAAATCTGAATATCAACATAGTACGCGCCATCGATCGATTTGATATCACGAGGGCATGGAGGAGATGCTGCGGTTTATGTCAACGCGATGGTTGCATGGAGCTTTGACCTCAGCGTCTCGCGAAGGGGGGGAGGTCTCAACCGAGGAGTGGAAATTTTCGTATCTTTATATATATATTGTATATATACATTTTTTTTCTTATAAACCAAGTGCATGATATTTTGATATTATAAGCACACGCTCTCTTTATTTAAGGGAAGAGCTTGCTAAGAAGTTGTTAACTATGGAAAATAGTGGACCAACTCTCAATAAACCCAATCAAGTATGAACAAAGATCTTTCTGATAATTTTTAAAAAAGAATTCAAAGTGGAACCTCCTCCTAAGAGTACATTTTTCCATGAAAAACAATGGCCATAGCTTGAAATGCTTCAAATTGGCTAGTTGGTAACTTTGTAAGGATTCATTCATCACCTAAATTGTCTATTTGACTGAATGCTTTGGGCTTGAAATAGAATATATTTTTTAGTAATTAAAATCTAAATTGGGCTAAATAAAATCAAAATTTGAAGAATTGTGAAATTACAAGAAATTAACTAGGAACATTTATACCTAATTGTTTTTCAATACTCATTGATATAAAAGAAACTAGACTAAAACACATATGTCTTGAGAAACCAACCCATTTTTCTCAAGGCTTTGATCTATATCAATTTTCCATTTCAATACCTTTGCAATCCTAATCTCAATTAGGCTTGATCATAGGTGAGATGGGTAATGTGTTGAGTGTTGAAATGACCTATTTTTTGGCTGATTTTTGTTGTTTTTGAGAGCTAAATGATTGATTTTATGAGATGATTGGTTGGTTTGGAAGTGGTTTGAGAGTGTTTTGGATGGGTTGGAATGGTTTTATTGAGTTCATGATGTTTATTAGTAGAGATGTGAGGTTCTGTGATGTTCTGATAGGTCTTGATTGGTTCTGTATAGCTTCTGTTTTGTTATGTTTTGTTCTGATTGTCTTCTGTAAGGAGGGATGGATTGATGATTGATGTAGATTGAGATCTTGTGAAAGCTTATTGAATGGTTTTTGAGAGTTTGGAATGGTTTGAGTATGAGTTATGAGGTTTTGGTAACCTTCTGTAGGTCTTCTGTAGAGCTTCTATCTCTGTACTGTAGCTGTACTGTAGCTATTCTGGTACTGTACTGTGACTGTTCTTTATGCTTTTGTATGTGTTCTGTAGAATGTATGTGTAGCTTTGGAAATTTTTCTAGCCTTGGAAAGAGGTGAATACAAGTGCAAAAGAGCTAAAAGAAGTGAAAGAAGTAGCTGCTGAAGACTCAAGTGAAGACTGAAGTAGTAACAGTAGTGAGCTATGAAAGGACACTGTAGTGGCTCTGGTGACTCTTCATATCAGACATACCTCTTGGGAGGGGTATCCACGACCTAAGAAGGATTATTGTGAGTGATTATGAGAGATTGTAGTGAGGATATGATATATTATTGATGGAGAGAGAGAGAGAGAGAGAGTCAGAGAAAGCCAATTCTACTAAAACAGAGTGATTGTATATGAGAGATTGAGAAAGAAGACTATGAAGATATTGAAGATGAATACTATGTGATGTATTTCCATTCAAATATGGTGTATTCCTTTGCTTTCTTTGTTATATTGATGGATTTTGTGAAGATATTGAAGAATATGGTTGATTCTATCAAATCCGTGGGAGATCTACATGATGCTGCATGAAGATTTGTTGTGCCTGGTGTTCTTTTCTTCATTGTGATCATATGAAACCTAATAAACAAGCTTGTTGATGTTACAAGATAGATTTTCTTGCAAGAGAATTTCCTTTTTCTTGGTGTTCCTCTTGGGTCTCCATGCTTTTGGTGTGCAGCCGGGAAACCTTGCCATCAACAAGCACCAAAAGAGACTGAAAATGAAGGAAATGGCATTGCCAAGAAGAGAAGAATTCAATGGATGTTTGTAAAGTTCCTTCTTCCACTGAAGAGTTGGAATTTCTCATAATCAAAGCCACTTTCCACAAGAAGTTCATCCCACAATGGCGGAAACACATCACCATCATGATGCATGCTCTATGTGGTGGACAGTTTCCTCTTCTTGTTGAAGCAACAGAAACTTGCATCTTGGTGGCAAACTGTTTGGGAACAAACTGAAGAGAAGAAACAGAGAGAATGACCATACATGGAAGATTTGGCATTCATTGAGAAGTTTCCAGACATCGTCAAGTGGGAGATTGTGAATAAGCTTCAAGAGTCTTGGTCTGTGGAGGTTCACAAAGACAAGAAGGAAAAGAGTTGGAATTTGTTCGTGGATGCTCAACAACAAGATACATGGGATGCTTGGTGCACTGATAATCTCATGTTTGTTCAATTGGCAACCGACTGGAATTTGGTAGACAGAGTGTTCTTCACAACATACACTGTTGAACCCATTAGAAGCTGGCATTACTATGATGATGGCACCACCACAATGCTCAGACGTATGCATTTTGACACCTTCAAAACCAAATACCTTCCTCTATGCAGTGGCATGAAAGCAGAATTCAGAGACGTTGAAAAGAAAGAAGTAGAAGAAATGTTGGCAAGAGATTCCTCCAGAGACTGAAGCCTCTTGTTATCCCTCTGTGGAGCACTAACAACAGAGTGGAGCAAACCCCCTGATGAATGGCGCAATAAAGAGGCAAGCGTTAGAATGAGTCCAGAGGTACGTGAGAAGAGAGAAAGCAAAAATCAAAGCTGAGAACGAGCTCGCAGCAGAAGCCGCCTTTGACGCCCTTGCGGGACTCTTTACAGAAGTCCCAATGGCACATCAAGCCCTTCCTCCTCCTGCTGGAGGTCCATTTCCAAGCCAGATCCGTCCCGGAAATATTGATGACAGGCCACCGAATGTAGTTCCATTGCCAGTTTTTAAGGGAGAGTACAATGAAGACCCCGATCTTCATGTAGCAGAGTTTATGGTAGCATGTGTGGCTAACAATGCCAGGACCCCTGAGCATTGGTTAGCAATATTCCCCGCCACTTTCAAGGGTGCGGTGTTTCAGTGGTATGAGAGACAAGCAGCAGGAACTTTTGGCACATGGGACAACCTGAAGTTGGCCTTCCTCACTAAATTCAGGCGTGAAGGTTTTGAAGAGCGGATGCGAGAGGAATTTATAAACCTAAGTCAGTCCTCTGGAGAAAGAGTAGAAGCTTATGTCTCATGAATAGAATCCATCCTGAAGAGATGGACTAACCATAATCTAGATGATGCCATTCAGAAGGGGGTGTTTCTCAGAGGATTACAGCCAGAACTCTGTAAGTTTGTGGAGCTGCAAAGACCAGCCACACTGCAAGCTGTAATAGAAGGTGCAAGACTGTACGATAAAGTGGAAGCTAGATTGGCGATGAATCCAGGAGGAGGAGTCCTACCTCCTCTGATGCCAAGAATGATGTACCCACCAAATGCAGTCCCAGGGACAGTCCCCTACCCCTACCAACAGATGCCCCCAGTATCATAGTACAGTGCACCAAATCCACAGTGGCCACAATCAATGCCTCACATGATGGTTCAACCACAACAACAATGGTCCCAACCAATTTCCCCAATGCTAAATCAGCAGCAACAGTGGAACCCTACCAACTGAAGCCAACAGCCAATAGTTCAAACAGGAGCTCTGAATCAGAATCAGAACAGAGATCCCTCTGCACCAGCCCAACCTGTTTATGTAGTGATTACAGAGACTCCTCAAAACCCTACTGCCAGTACCTCAGGAGGAGAAATCTTGAAGGATTATTTATCCAACTCAGTTGCAAGTATCAAAAAGGAGTTGATGGATGTGATTACAGAGCAGCTACAGACGCTGAAAGTGAATACCACCAGCATATCCAATGTTGTAGGAGCAGGAAGAGATGTGATGCGGTCAAATACTTGGTGTGGTAAGTGTCATCAAGCAGGCCATTTAGCCACTGAATGTACACGAAAACCAACCATCCCTGGAGCTTTCTGTTCCTACTGTTTGCGGAAGAACCATACAGAGGACATTTGCTCTCTGAAAGAGATGCATGATAGGAGAAGGAAGGAAGAAGACGCAAGATTCAACTTGTTGTAATCTAAAATGACAACACAGGATATTGGACCCAAGCCTAGAGATTTTGGTCTTAATTTCGGACCCAGAAGATTTCCCTCTCAAAGTTACAGAGGAAGACAGTCTGGCGGTGGTCATAGAGATCAGAAGTGGAGTGTTACAGATTTGGAGAAAAGGGGCACATTTCACCAAATTATCCAAATCCCAGAAGGTCAGTGGATTACAAGCCCTTATGCAGTCGATGCAAAGGAGAAGGCCACACTACAAAAGAGTGTTCAAGCCCAACCCTAGTGAAAAATAGACTACTGATAGTCGGCCAAGGCCCAAGAGCCTACCTCCAATTTAGTGGAATTGGAAGTTGCTGCCATTACGCGTGCAAAGAAGAAGGAACCATCTATCCAGAAAGAAAATAATCCTCCTGCCAGAACAGTGAAGTTCAAGCTTCCACTAGAAGAATAGAACAGAACAGAGCCTGACAGTGCCGTATAGAGCACCATAGTGCCACAAAGAGTCACAGAGACAGGACCAGAGGTCTAGGAGATAGAAGAGGAGGAAGTGCCACAAGTGGCAGAAGAAGTTCCCATGATGCCTCTGTTGGAAGAAAGAGGGAAAATGAAAATGGGTGTTGCCCCATTCCCTAACTGATTAGAGAAGCCAGTGAATCCTATTAAGGAATACGATCTGGTCAGAGATCTAGATACCTTTAAACCAAACCTCACATTCCGACAATTATTGATGTTGTCTCCCAGTTGCCGAAAAAGGTTCAAAAGTATACTGACAAGAATACGTGGATTAAGGATTGCTCCCTCAACAGCAACAAAGTCCAACAAAGCTCCAGAGCCTGTCAAAAAAGTGGACATGGCTAACACCTTCCTAGATCTGGGTACCCCTGAGACTGGCGTGTGGATAGAAGGCTGCTTTATTGCAAATGCACTGATTGATGGTGGTTCATTAGTGAACATTATGATAGATGTGACAATGAAGGATCTAGGCCTGCAAGGTGTGCAACCAACCCAATGGCTCATCAGACTGGCGGATCAGAGTAGAATCAAGCCTTTGGGCATTCTCCCATATGTGAAGACTACAGTGGCTGGAAGAGATTATTGGCTAACCTATCTGGTGGTGAAGCCAAACTCTTATGGTACATCCTATCCTCTGTTACTGGGTAGACTATGGCTTTTTGAAGCCAGAGCAAGGACAGATTGGTTCAAAGGAATGTGTCTATAGTTTGATCTGTGAACACTGGGGACATCTGGAACAATGCTTTGACCGATGCCGGGAGTATGGGATTTCCCTCAACCCCGACAAATGCATATTTGGGGTCTCTTCTGGAGTTCTCTTGGGCCACATTGTCTCTGCACAAGGGATATCAATAGACCCTGCAAAGATCGAAAAGATCGCAGCTCTGACAGCACCCACCAACCTCAAACAGTTGAGGGGATTCCTAGGCCACGTGGGTTACTACAGAAGGTTCATAGCTCATTTTGCAACAAAGGCAACCTCCTTGCACAAGCTTCTGAGGAAAGATGCAGAGTTTATTTGGACGGAAGAATGTGACAAAGTCTTCAACACTCTGAAGCAGTGTCTGATTGAGGCACCCATTCTGCAACCTCCTGATTGGATGAAAGAGTTCCATGTACACATTGATGCATCTATTGAAGGCTTAGGCGCAGTTCTCTGCCAGAAGGGTTCCTCGAAGCTGTATCAACCCATCTATTACGCAAGCCGAAAAGTCATTGATCGGGAACGAAACTATACAGTGACAGAGCTGGAGTGCTTGGCAATGGTGTTTGCCCTGGAGAAGTTTCGCCACTACCTCCTATCTACCCACTTTAAATTTTACGTGGATCATGAGACCCTATCCTTCCTAATGAACAAAGTGGATGTGAAAGGACGCAAGATGAGATGGCTCCTTCTATTCCAAGAGTTCGACTTTGAGGTGATTACCAAACCGGGTCGTTCCCATGTTCTAGCTGATCATCTGTCGCGTATCCCGCAGACTGCAAATGAGGAGCAGGATGATCCAGACCTCCCTGATGCTTCCCTATTCCTAGTAGAAACCGTAACCCCCTGGTATGCAGACATTGCCAATCTGCTGGCAACCCAGCAATACCCTCCTGGTATTTCTAGTCGGGAAAGGAAGAAGCTTATGTTAGAATCAGCCCCCTACACCCTGCTAGGTGGCGCACTATACAAGAAAGGCAAAGATGAAGTACTCCAAAGATGTGTTGCAGGAGACGAGATTAGGATTGTTCTGAAGGCTTGCCATGACGAGCCATGTGGAGGCCACTTTGCAGGAGAAGCTACAGCCACGAAGGCTCTTCTCGCAGGATACTGGTGGCCTACCATTCATAAGAATGCCTATGATTACTGTAAAAGATGTGATGCTTGTTAGAGAATGGGGAAACCCACCAAGACAAGTGCCATGCCACTGCAACCTATTCTTTCCTTGAAGCCATTCGAGAAGTGGGGCATCGATTTTGTAGGCCCAATCGATCCTCCTACCCGAAGGAAGCAGAATCGATACATCCTGGTATGTACGGATTATGTCACAAAGTGGTGTGAAGCTAAAGCCCTAAAGCGAGATGATAGTAACAACGTGGCCCTGTTCATGTACGAGAATATCATCACCTGTTTTGGCAGTCCCTTAGAGCTGGTAAGTGACAGAGGCACTCATTTCATTAATAAAGTAATGGAAGAGTTGACAGAGTTGTATAAGATCCGCCATTGCAAGTCCACTCCTTACTACCCCAGAGCCAACGGCCAAGTCGAAGTCACCAATCACATCCTCTGTTCGATCCTGACAAGGACGATTGCCACACATCGTCGTGACTGGGATGATCGACTTACAGAGGTCCTCTGGGCGTACAGAACCTCCCATAAAGCAGCAACAGGACAGACACCCTTCCAGCTGGTGTATGGTACAGAAGCAGTTTTCCCTGTTGAACTGGAATTACCCTCTTTGAGAGTGGCCATCAAAGAGCGTTTGGGGGACGATGATTCACTGCACCGCCGTCTCTTGCACCTGGAATGTTTAGACAAAACTCGCAGGATGGCTCTACAGTGCATGGAAGCCACGCAAGCTCGACGCAAGGCTTACCATGACAGCTTCATCAAGCACAAGGAGTTCCAAGAAGGTGATTTGGTCCTAGCCTATGATTCACAATTTGGCAAGTTTCCTGGCAAGCTCCAACAACGGTGGATGGGCCCATATAAGGTACTTGCTGTCAACCCTAATGGCTCTGTCCAAGTGCAGACCTTTGATGCCTCTGATGATCTCTTCCTAATCAATGGATATCGCCTGAAGAAGTACTTCCCTCCTTGGGGATCTTGACAATCACGGTCATCTGATCCTTTCCCTCATTGGCACGGCACTCTACTTCTTTTGATGCTACTTCTGATAGTCGTTCTTCAGCCACTCCTGATAAGGTGGATGCAACCCTCTGTCCCCTCAATCCCATCTTCCAGCCTTGATCTCTTATCCTCTATTTTCCACCAACGACAGTGGCGAGGTTGGTTCTGATACATGGTCTTTCTACCATTCCCTTGCTTAAATTTTTTTTTTAAAAAAAAACGAAAAAAATATATACATATCGGTCATGGGAGAAAAGGACTTAGGTCCCTGTCATGCCGACCTATTCTTCGAGAAAAGGTGGAAACACCCTCGGGAATAGGGGAAAACAAAGAAAAAAAAAGAAAAAAAAAACAAGATAAGAAAAACAAATCTGTTATGGGAGAAAAGAAAGCAATTCCCTGTCATAGTAGGCCTCGTTCCAAGAAAAGGTGGCAAACACTCTTAGGCGGGAAGCTGGCTCAGGAAAAGGTGGCAACACCCAGCAATCCAGAAAGTGGATTCATTAATTGATATCCCCAGGATCCAATTCCGAAGCTGCCTCCCTTGGTACGCTGTGTCCTAGGCCTCTCTGTAGAGCGTCTAACTGTCCTCTAGCAGACGACATGACCTATCTAACACAACGTTCGATTCAATGGCTACCTCCCTGGTTATGCCTCTTCCACAAACTGACGACGCGATCTTCATCGACAAACAATTGAGTGACGCGAGCTTTCATCCTAACCGGATGGGGAAGTGAGTATGGTTGCCCTCTGTAACTATCAACAGAGTGTGAGACAGAGGGTGGGGCAAGTGACCAGTCTTTTCCCTTCAAATCAAATGAGAGGTGAGAAGTGTGAATGCAGTGTTGCACACAAAGGATGGGCCTCTCAATGCACAAAGCACCATTTGTTCTTGTGCACTGCACCATAAGGCTCCCTGGCCTTCCTTCTCGCACCGTATGCCGGCACAGGGCAGGATGCATAGTTGCACCATCAAATGCGCACAAGGCATACAACCTTTGCACAAGTGACTATGAGGATTACATCAATGGGTTTCAGGAAAGGGCTGCCCTCCTGTATCTATCAGCAGAGCGTGAGACAGAGGATGGGCTGAGTGTGACTGGAGTTTCTTCAATCAATTACCGAGAGGTGAGATTGAAGGACGTTACGACATTTGAGGTCAGGTATGTTCTTGTTTCCTAGGGTCTCTCTCCGTCAACACAGGACACATCACCCTGTTCTGTACACTGGACTGTAAGGCTCCCTTGCCTTCCTCCTTGCACTTATGCCAGACGGGTTGGACGCACTAATGCACCATCAACTGTGCACCCTGGCATACTCCTTCTGCACCATTTCCTTGTCGATTCCTAACCTGGGTATGAGATATGGGTTTTAATCATTATTCCTTGAGTGATATTAGTCTTGGGGTGAGTGACTCTTCTTTCATTCCATTTGAGTGACTGTGAGTTGAGTGCAAGATCCCTCATCATCGACAAATTTCTTGCGATTCCGTCAACCAACTACCTCCTTGGGAGCTGTTGCGTGGTCCCTGCTGTGACGGACGTGTGCCGAGAAGATGCCCTGGTACCTCCAGCAGTCGACAACGACAGTGGAAGTGTCATTGACAATCAACCTTGATTCTCAACAACATGGGCCAAGTTTTTCTAACCCTACCACTTTTGTTTCTCAGTAATGTTCATGTTTTAAGTGTGGGGACGTTAGTGGATGGTCTGTGGCATGGTCCTAGGTCCATGTTGCTCAGTTAACCCTATCCGTTAAGGTTTTAAGTGTGGAGACGCGTCCCTGCGCGTCTACATTGCATACCCCTCTGCATATGCCTCAACCTGCTAATGCCTCTATGCCATGAATTGCTTTTACCCTAATGGGGTCCCTTCCCACCCACTTGTTCATTTTCCACCCACCCTTGGGGCTGTTCCCTTGCAGTTTTCCTTCATTCCCTGCTTTTGCTGTCCTGCCATGTGAACATACCCTACGTTTACCGAAGTCCAAATCCAACCTTATAGCCATGTTCCTCCCTCTAAATTGACCATTTTTCCTTTTTACCTACCCCTATTCCGGTGGACAGTTTTTGAGTTATTAATTTTTGAAGCATTTTGCGCACATTTTCTGATTTTTCCATCTGAACGCGCTTTTCTTGCTTCGGAATCGTGATTTGACATCATAGCCCTGACAATCACTTTCTCCCTGACATTTTTCCTTTTTACTCAATGTCATTCTGATGCACGGTTTGGCCAATATTAGTTTTGCGGTTTTTCAAGACTTTTTCGTGCGTCTTTTTGACATTTTTCCATGTGAACCTGCCCTATTTGCATCGGAATTCCAATTTGATTTGACAGTCGTGTCCCCGTGCCTTCCCCCACCTTTTTCCTTTTTCCTTTCCCCACTTTCGACTTCTGGATTATTAATTATTAATTTTTCCATGTGTTTTCGGGTGTATTTTTGGTGTTTTTTGCATGTGCACCCCTCCTACTTTCGTCGGAACTGCATTTTGACATGACAATCCTGTACCCCCCCTTCCTGCGGACATTTTTCCTTTTTACTGCTTGTCATTCCGACGAGTGGTTCGTCCGATATTAATTTTCGATTCCATTTTCGAGTCTGTTTTTTGGATTTTTCCCATGTGAACATGTCTTATCTCAGTCGGAACCCTGTTCTGATGTGATAGGATTGTTGGGCATGTCCTTCAGCACATTTTTCCTTTTTCGTGCACTTCGTTCTGATGAACGGATCTTTCGATATTAATTTTTAATTGCATATTTGGACCCGTTTTTTTCGTGTTTTTTGCACGTGAACGCCCTGTCTTTCCCCCGAACTCCCGTTGCACATTTTCCCTGTCTTCCCCCTGTTTTCTTGCCCACTTTTTGTTTTTACGCCATTTCGTTTTGACATTCGGATTGGGAGTTATTAATTTTTCTTTATTTTTATGTGTTTTCACGCGACTCGTCCGGCGCGTGAACGTGCCCGTTTTCGCTTTTCCGTGTCTCCACGCGCTCGGGTCGCGTCCGCGTGCTCCGTCCCGACGTTTCGTCGCCCTCTCAATCCCGTCACGGTAAATTTTTTTACCCTGCCCCGCGCACGCGCGCGGGACGGGGGTACGCCTCCTTCTTGGGCCCCTACCCATCCCATGACCTCCTCCCCCTGCCCTACCTCTTGGGCACCCCTCCTATGGACCCCTCCTGCCCCATTCCTTGGACACCCCCCCTATGGGCTCCCCTACCCACCCCATGACCCCTACCCTTTCCCCTTGGGCCCCTCTCGCCCATTTTTCCACCCCCACCTTTCCTTATCCCTCCCCTATCCCTCCCCTATCCCGACCCCTCCCCACCCTAACTACCTCTCCTCTCCCTGCGTGTTCCCCCCCCTCCCCTCCTCCTCCATTCCCTCCTCCTCCCCTGCTCCTCCTCTGCTCCCCTCCTCTCCTCCCCTTCCTTCCCCTCCCTCTCCTTCCTCCTCACTGCAGGTCGCCCCCTCCCCGCCGTGAAGCCGCCACCTGCGCCCCTCGACAGTGCCTACTGCCCGCCAGGTCCCTAGTCCTCCTCCTCCTCGACGTCCTCCCCGTCGTGCTCGCCGTTGTGGCCCCCACGCGCCGCCTTGACCACGCCGCCATGGCCGCCGACTGCGTCGGCCGCTCTCCGCCCGTGTTGCCCTCTGTCGCCCGTGAAGCCTGCGTCCGTGCCGCTGGCTTGGTGCCCCTCTCCGCCCGTGTTACCCTTTGTGCCAGTCGCCTTTGCCCGCGTCCGTGCGCCCTCCTCCCCGCCTCTGCAGCACCTGCGTACCGCCTCCATGCCCGCTCGTTGACCCTGCCTTCACCGCCCTCTGCTACGTGCCACCTGCACCCTCACCACACCCCCCTTATCCCATCTTAACACCCCTTCCCCCCATTCCCCACCCACCCTACCCCAACCCCCACCATTACACACCCCTATCTAAGCACCCCTTCCCACCAACCACACAACCAACCCCCCACCCAAGCCCCCCATTCCCCACAAACACACACCTACACCCTACCTAAACACCCCTTCCCCCCCTGTAACCAACCACAGTTACCCTATCTAAGCCCACAGTCCCACCATTACCCACCCCACTGCACCCCTACCTAAACACCCCTTCCCCTCCATTTCCCACCACACACCCACCCCCCCACCTAAGCACCCCTTCAAACTAAACCCACCTACCCCCATCTAAGCCCCCTTTCCCACCACCAACACCCACACACCCTACCCCCTGCAAGCCCCCAGTCACACACTCAAACCCTACCCTAACCCACACCCGCAGCTCACACACAAAACCCCCCTACCCCGCTGTAAGCCCCCTGTTCCCCCGCAGCAGCTCACCACACCCCTTCCATAAACCCCCGTCCCACCCGTAGAAACCCTCGAGACGCAGACACATGCGCAGGTGTGTACACGTGTGTGGGTGATTGCGATTGTTCGTGCGAGTGGGATTGCTCGTGTGCGGGATTGGGTGCGCGAACTTGTTCGTTGGTTGCTGACACGCAGCTGCCACGCAGCCTATTTCTGGGTATTTTCCCAGATTTTTAATTCCAACACCTGAAACCTTTAACAAAAACAAAAAAAAAACCATTGAAAATTGAAAAAAAAACAACATTAAACAACCTTTAAAATTCTGAAAAAAAATTCCAAAAAAACCTAGAAAAATTCCTACTATTTCTGCAACCAATTGCCTATTTTTTCTAACCTGTAAATTTCAAGACAAAATTCAAACCATTTTCAACATTCAAAATTCTTTTAAACATACTCCAAAACATGAATAAAATTCATTAAAAATGCTAAAAAATTCCAAATTAATTTTTGAAAAATTCCTAAAAATTCCATTAATATTTTTACTTATTTTTGGCATATTTTCTAAGCTGAAAAACAACTTTATCCAACACCTAAATTCATCAAAAATGAAATAACAAAATCCTTTTTCTATCCAAACACCAACTAAACATCTAACAAAAAAATCCAGATATTTTTGGATTGAGGAGAGCGCATTCTTTGCAGTCACATACATCCACTACCAGGTATTTTCCTTTTATTTTTTATTTTTTTAATTTTTTTCCAGCTACCCCAAACATCACAATTAATTTCTTTAAAAAAACAAAAAAAAGAACCCTAAACACCACCATGGCACGCGCATTCGCGCTAAACACACCATTTTTTTAAATAAAAATAACCCCGCCATTCACTTAGCATGCGCTCAGTGCGCTAAAGAGGCACTTTAAAATTTTTAATTAAAATGAACCAGCCGTCACAAGAGCACGTGTTGGCAAAAAAGCGCTCCACATTACCTTAATTTTTAATAAATGAACTTGCATTTAGAGACCCAGTCTGGGTATCGAAGTCCGAGATTTGGATTAATGCACCGCTTTAATCTAATAATTGGTAATTAAAATTTTTAAGAAGGAACCGTCGTTTTCTTGATAAGGTTTGTCACTTAATAAAAATTCACCCATTTTTTAATAATTTATTAAAATGAACCTTTCATTTAAATTAATTTTTCCCTCACTGCACTTAATTTCCCTTTTTAATGAACTCATTTCGTGGGATGGGTATGCGCAGTCTTTGGAGTTTTCTCCATGGTTAAACACCTATTTATCAAAGTTGTGGTCTTGATGTGTGTGGGTTGTGGTGATGTTTTGGTTCAGTGTCTTTGTTACGGTTAAGGGTACGGTGTGTAGTTTTTTTTCTTTATTGCCTGATATGAGGATTTGGATGTTTGCATGTTGCATCGCATGAAGCTTTCGGTCGCATATGTCTCGCGGTCATGTCGAATTTTTTCTAGGCTGTGGTTTGCTTGGGGATAGTTGGTCGAGTCACGTTTTATCATTTTTGGTTGATATCTTATCCTTGGTCTTGGTCTGTTGCTTTGCAGGCATTCTCCTTGATTGTCTGTGTTTGTGGTGTGTGTGTAACCATCTGAATGGCGCCTTCTCACTCTCCTCCCCCTATCCAGTATGTCCCACTAGTCAGTAGGGATTATTCTTCCCTACTCACTTTTGAGCCTCTCATGAAAGCGGGACTCGCTGCTTTTGTGGCTACCTCCTTTCGATTGCTTCCAGAGGATCCATCGATGTGTGATGAGTTTTTGGCCTCCTACAGCAAGAAGTTGGGACTGGTCCAGGGTATTTCTATGACTTTGACACCTCGAGGCCTAGGAAAGGCTCTGTCTCTTCCTTCCAAAGGTGAACCCTTTGTTACCACTCACCAGCTTTTCTCTAATGAAGAGATTCTAAAGCTGTTACAAAAGCAGACAAGGGAAGTGCTGGATGTTAAGAAGGTGATCAACTCTTCAGGAGTTTCCTTTTCCATGATCACTGATCCTGTGTGGAAAATGGTCTGTCAGTTTCTCCAAGACAGGTTTATGCCTGCAAAAACGCCATCCCATTACTTGTCCAAAGAGCTTTTCACAGCTTCCAGGATGGTGTTAAAAGGAGTAGCTATTGATTGGAGCACTTACCTACTCACTAAGATGGATCAACATTTCGTCAAAGTCACCAGGGGCAATGTTACTAATGTCACCTATGGATCGTCTTTGTTTGCCTTCTTGACCTATTCAGATTTACAGAAGAGTGTGCCTCCACCTCCTCCATCAAATCCAGTACCTCCTCCTCCACCTTCAGATGAGTCAGAACCCATTGATATAGAGGATGATGATTCTCCGCCTCCCCTGGTCATACAACGCAAACGCTTGAAGCGGGTCACGGATAAAGCTCCTTCAGTTCTTCCTTCAGTGCCCATTCCTGCTACCTCTGGCAGTGATCTCCCTAGTTATCTCACCTGTAATAACTTGTTCAGAGCACATCAAGAAGGTTCATTGGATATATCAGTCCCCTCACTGAACAGTCTAGTCTCGGGAGAAGCAATTCCTTTCCTCTGTAAAGACATTCAGAGTTCCATTGAATTGTCAGTGACAGCCTGTGTTCAACAGCTGTACGCTTCCTTTTATGAAGAGCTAATGCAGTCTAAGGATCAGTTGCATAAGGCAACATCCGAGTTAGCCTCTGCTAAGGATACCCTAGCAGATTTGTTTAAGCAGATGGAGCAACAAACCCAACTGGTTGCAACCCAAAGAGATGAGATATCTTCTTTGAAGATTCAGTTAACAGAGGCTCAATCAGAGGTTACTAGCCTTTCACAGGAGAAGGAGAGGATGTCCAAAGAAGCGCAGGAGTTCCAAACTCTTTTAGATGACAAACTTTCAGCCTTACAGACTACTAATGACATAGTGAAATCACAAGCTTCCCAAATCAAATAGTTGCAAGATCAACTGGCAAAGTCCCGGTCTATTCCTCCAAGCCCTCATGTTCCCTTGATCCCTTCTCTCTCACAGCACGACTTGGCGGCTCTTCAGAGACAGGCTACCTTGTGTCCTCTATTCCAAGATAAAGTGGAAAGATTGCAGTCTAGGATGGACTTGCTATGGTCTACATTTGAGCAGTTTCAGGAATATGTTCCACCAGACCATTCTTTCTTTGTCCATTACCAATTACAGAAGTTGGCCTTCTACATGAAGCTTTCCACGATGGATTTACCTCTTCCAGAGGATGGATGGAGTGGGGCTTGGTCTGCTGAGTTGCTGACAGAGGTGGTAAGGATGGTGTTTGAAGATTCTGTCACGACAGATACCATGTTGATGCCATACATGTATCTACGAGGAAACTTGTTGATTCCAGATGAGGTGGATATGGCTTGGTATGTGGGGGACGCGGTTCTACAAGCTGTTTTGTATGTCAACCATTTGGAGTTGCGAATAGCTGACATGTTTCAGAGTTACTTCTCAAAAGTGACTAATTGCCCTGATAATTCCTGGCATACCATGATTGATTCTGTGGTCCTGAATCAAAGACAGAACATAGCCCCTACCTATGCCCAGAGCACTAATCAACTGAGGGTGGATCTCTTAGCTTATCTTTCAAAACATAATCCATTTGATTCTACCTTTTTTTATGCCTATCATAGAAGATCTACCTTAGGACCTTCTCTTCCTACCCTCCTGTATTACCAACAAATGGCTCATCGATATGATATATATCTTTCCCTTTGTCAATCCAATTCCACAACCATCTTACCCCTTCTTTTCCAACCTTCCTCTTTTTCTCAAATTCCCATTTTTACATATTGTTCTTTTATTGAGGATAGAGTTTTTTTCCCCTTCTCCACCATGTCCTTCACCATCCATTCATGTACCTTCTACCTTTCCTATTTATCAGTTAACACCCTTCCTTAGTGATTCCCTACAATTTTCAGCCACTCCTTCTTTAAATCATTCTTCCTTTTATGATTTTGCCTACCCCTCTCTTCATCCACTTTTCCTTATTCCACTTCCCTCTCTTGCCACTTCTATATCTCAACCACCTCAGTTGGTTAGTGACTATGACGGGTTTGATCATCAGATTTCCAAAAGAAGGGGATGGAGCTCGAATGATTCCCTTACAGGACCTCAGATAAACTGGCTAGTAATTCCAAGGGAATGGACAGCTGCCAGTCAAGCATACCAGAACTATATTCATTTTGCTCAGCAGTATTCACAGTCTGCAGATCCTTCAGTGAGATTAACTGCTCACTTTGCTTCGTACCTGGCGTATATGCATAGGCATTCTCATAATGATTCAAAGCCTATTCCAAAGTTGTGCATGAATGTCAATGTGAGCATTGATTCCCAGCAGCTGGATATATTGTATTTTCATGCCCTTTGTTTGCGTAGCAGATACCTTGTCCTCTTGGAAAGGATGTGTTGTCTTCAGTTTTTTCAGAATCCTCCCAAAACATTTGTAGATGAATCCTTGTCTATGGATTGTTTCCGAAATCATCAATCTTTCAAGAGGGATCATCTTCATTGATACCTTTTCCAACGTATGGTGGATGATTTTTAATGAAAATCTCTCTTTTTGGAGGAGTCATTCAGATGGTTGTGTATGTAGTGTTTGTGTTGTGAGTTACTTTATGTAATAAGATCGTGGTGATTGCCTATTGGATTGGCTTTCGTGTGAGCTACATTTTGGAGAATTGTGGTGATGGGGTCGTGGTTGGAGAGTTGAAGATGATGATGAAGAAGAAGCAGAAAACTCTTATATCCTTTATAAGTTTGTTGTGATTTCCAGTTTGATAAGAAGTGTTAATGTATAAACGGTTTTCCTTTCGTTGTATTTTTATATCAGATACAGGTTATAAGTTGGGGTCATGGTTGGATGGACTGTTTTTGAAGAGATATTGAAGATCAAAGTTGAGCTTTTTGAATGAACTTGTATTCCCTTTTTCCTGGGTCGCGAGGAAGCTTCCTTATTAAGTGTGGGGATATGTTGAGTGTTGAAATGACCTGTTTTTTGGTTGATTTTTGTTGTTTTTGAGAGCTGAATGGTTGATTTTATGAGATGATTGGTTGGTTTGGAAGTGGTTTGAGAGTGTTTTGGATGGGTTGGAATGGTTTTATTGAGTTCATGATATTTATTAGTAGAGATGTGAGGTTCTGTGATGTTCTGATAGGTTCTGATTGGTTCTGCATAGCTTCTGTTTTGTTCTGTTTTGTTTTGATTGTCTTCTGTAAGGAGGGATGAATTGATGATTGATGTAGATTGATATCTTGTGAAAGCTTATTGAATGGTTTTGGAGAGTTTGGAATGGTTTGAGTATGAGTTATGAGGTTTTGGTAACCTTCTATAACCTTCTATAGGTCTTCTGTAGAGCTTCTGTCTCTGTACTGTAACTGTACTATAGTTGTTCTGGTACTGTACTGTGACTGTTCTGTATGCTTCTGTATGTGTTCTGTAGAATGTATGTGTAGCTTGGGAAAGTTTTCTAGCCTTGGAAAGAGGTGAATACAAGTGCAAAAGAGCTAAAAGAAGTGAAAGAAGTAGCTGCTGAAGACTCAAGTGAAGACTGAAGTGAAGTGACAGTAGTGAGCTATGAAAGGACATTGTAGTGGCTCTGGTGACTCTTCATATCAGACATACCTCTTGGGAGGGGTATCCATGACCTAAGAAGGATTATTGTGAGTGATTATGAGAGATTATAGTGAGGATATGATGTATTATTGATGGAGAGAGAGAGAGTCAGAGATAGCCAATTCTACTAAAACAAAGTGATTGTATATGAGAGATTGAGAAGGAAGACTATGAAGATATTGAAGATGAATACTATGTGATGTATTTCCATTCAAAGATGGTGTATTCCTTTGCTTTCTTTGTTATATTGATGGATTTTGTGAAGATATTGAAGAATATGGTTGATTCTATCAAATCCGTGGGAGATCTACATGATGCTGCATGAAGATTTGTTGTGCCTGGTGTTCTTTTCTTCATTGTGATCATATGAAACCTAATAAACAAGCTTGTTGATGTTACAAGATAGTTTTTCTTGCAAGAGAATTCCCTTTTCCTTGGTGTTCCTCTTGGGGCTCCATAATGTGCCCTTCAAATCTAACCAAATTTTGGATAATGATAGTAAATGCATCAAAATTATGTATTGTGGGAGAAATGCAATATTCTAATATTACCAACATGTAGTTCCACAAATTTTTGTGAGTTTACTATGATTCTTCGAAGGCTAGTTATCTTGAAGTTTTCCATGGAAGTAGAGTTAGTACATTGATGCTTATTTTAGGACATTTATCTAATGAGAAAGATGATTCTTTAAATCTTTGTTTGCAATGCACATGCATTAGAAATGTGTGGAAGAAGATGCATAAATGGCATAGTACAATTGGTTTCTAATTCTCATAGGTATTGAATCACATTACCATATGTTGGTAAGTTTTAAATTATTAATAAACACAATTACCTTTATAGGAATTGGTGCATCACCAAATAATCTTTAGAGGAGTAAAGATAAGAATTGTGTTAAAGTTTGGAAAAACTTGTGATAAATAATGTTTTATTATTGAGTGAATACTTCATTTAAGCCTAATTAGTTTGTCGACTATTTTTCACAAACCATTTCTAAATCAAAATCCTTGATTGTGTGGTCTGAAATTTCCTACTATGCTAGATAGAAAATTGAATTCCTAGTTATATGATCTACAAATCTCTAGTTTGAGACATGGGTAATAACATTCCCTAGTTTTTTATAAACAATTAATACGTGGATGCCTATGATTTGCTACCATGATATGTGGGGAATAGAATTCCTTAGTTATACATAGGAAATCCATATACATGTACAGAGGAAAAATTAGAGATTTTCCTACATCCTAAGAGGTTTCCTATGTAGGAACTATTCACAAGTTCCTTGTGTAGTGTCTAGTCGACATGCTCGAACATGATATTGTATTACACACAACAATAATACACATAGAACTAAGACAAATGGCTCATACTCCACATGAACATAGTTTCTTCCTTTAATATTTTAATTTTCCATGGTTTGATATACTAGTCTAATGGTGCCTCATCGACTGATTGTACAATAGAGTAAAATTATACACTCACTCCCATGCACAATATATCTATCTCTTATATTATATTTGTTGCACGTTTTCACACAGACAAGTGTTCTGTGGGATTTTCACATTTATTTGTCATTATATTATTATTGGCATGGTCTAATAAGGCTAAGGCAAAAGTATACTTTCAGGAACAACCCCCCTAGATCCCATAGAGTGGGTAGGACACCCAAAAGAGTGCAAACCCTAATTCACAATTGTGGAAACCCTAAACACCAAAGGGGTACAAATCCTTACCCTAAAACAAGGCACTCCTAAACCTAATTTGTGTCTATAAGAAAGTCGAGGGTCTCTATTGTATTTATCCTTTTGGTGCATTCATGATGTAGGAGCTCTATCAGTGCACTCATTCAATCTCTCTATGATATAATCTTATCTCCATATGAGAGTGACTAAGAGAGAGTATGTGAGAGGTATATTGAGTAAGGGATTAAATGAAGGTAAAGCCCTTCATCAATTTTGTGATTTTCTCTTCTTCTCTACTTGCTTCTCAACTGATTGGTGTCCTCAATAGTGGATGTGGAGTGATTACATTATATAGATCTTATTATTTGGGTTGTGGAACCATCTTGGTGCCTTGAATCTTTCACACTCTAACATGGGAATATAAGTTGGTAAGTTTGCTAAAACTCAATACTAATCTTATGTTCTTTCTTTCATAGTTGAGATAGAAGGATGCATGATTTGATATAGTGTAGTGTTGAGAGAAAAGGTGAGAGATTGTTGCCGAAGAAACTTACAACTTCTTAAATAATAGAAGTCCATCCACTTCCTTGACTATTGTGCATTTAGCTCAACATTTTGGTTCCATTATGAGGGCATAGGATAGTGCAACCATTGAGGTTCTCACAGTTTTATTGCGCGATGGACTAAAAGGCTTTGTATCGAGTAGTGTTGGATCGGTCAAGGGAATTGATTAACTACACTTACATATTGCATGCTTCAAAATGTCCATGGCTAGGTTAGAATAAGGATTGGGTTGTGAAGAGAGAACAAGAAGATGTAGAAATATAATAGAGGAAGAAAAACACAAAAGAACTCATTGGTATAGAAGAAAACACAAAACAATCTAGATATGAATGCAAAACATGTCTTGAACTCTTTTTGTATTGATCAATTGCATAGCAGTGTATGAGATTTTTTCTTGTCCTAAATAGTTGATACCCCATAGATAATTGAGGTCTTGCCTTTGCTATCTTGTGCTCTTATTGGGTAAGAGGAAGATATACAAAGAAGATGAAAATGAAGAGAGAAAATATAGAAGGAAAAAGGTAAGAAGTAAGTAGAGAAGAAGATAGGTCAATGAGAGGAGAGAGATATCAATGCCATGCATGACTTGGCCACCCACTTAGCTCAAGCTAAATGTGAGAAGACATTTTCAATAAAAAGGGATAAGGCAATAGAAAAAGTGATGTGGGAATGACAACAATGTTTCACCAACACATTGTATGAAGTGTCAAAGCCATGTGAGGAGGACACAATACACAACCTTGAAATGAAGCTATAACTTACCAGGGAGGCACTCAAGTAGAGTCTACAAACATGAGTATCCTAGCTAGAATACAATATGATGATGGAAGATCAAGTGCTATAATTGAGAGAAGCTAGAATCTCAACAAAAGACCTAAGGCTAATTGAAATTGTGGCTAGTGAAGAAGCCACTCTAGCTATAGAAGAGCCATCACCGTCACCTCCTACACTTGAGATAGATTGGGAGTCAAAAAAACTTGGTGGGATAACATCATAAGAACTAGAAACCGTTACAGAAGTTGAAGGCAAACCTAATCCTTTATGAAACATGGTAGAATCTATTTAAAGAAGAAGAGAGAATGTGGAAAGAAGTAGAAGAAGGCTCATTGCCACACCTTACTCCCTAGTATCAAATGTTCCTTTTCCCTAAAGAGAAGGGTGTACTTCAATCAATTGGAATATGGAGATCAATATGTGGGAGCACTAGGAGACCCAAGCATTTCCATTGACATTTTCTTCTAGTTCTCCACATAGACTTAAAAAGTTTCTATCACTCACAATAATGCAATAGGTAATTTAGGGTGTCCTCATAATTGGGGAAGAAATAGCTTGAGCAAAAAAAACAAGACCTTGGAATGTGGCAACAGATCCAATTTACCACACTACTAGGGTAAAGTGTTTGAGGTGTCAACAAGAACTGTGAAAGCCTGCAACTCCTAACTAGGATGCACAAGGTCTATATTGGAGGAGAACGTGGAGGCATAGGTAGCATTTTGCAATGCATTACCATTTTAAAAGGGTGTATCCCAACTACATATCCTATGCAACGAGGCATAGGGGTTGACTAGAACTCCAAAAAGCATAACACATATAACTTCCCTCTAATCTTTAATGTTAATGCTAATAAGCTAACAACCTCAAGTTCCATGAGCAAAACTTGATTCTCTCTTCCAAACAGTTTGTAGATGACTTCTTAGCTTGTCGAGATCTTACTTTCATCAACACATGCAAGTATGTACACTTACTTCTTTGGCTACTCAATCAAAAGAATATTGTGAAACAAGAGGGTTTACATCAACTCTTCTTTGAGATAATTTTGAGGGTTGAATTGACTTGTTTTTTGGGCTAATTTTTGTAGTTTCCATGACCTAAATGGTTGATTGTAAGGGTTTATTAAATAATTTCTTATGTGTTCAAAGTGTATTGAAGTGCTTTTGAATGGATTGAGTCAGTTTGAGAAGCTCATAATTGTTTTTGATTGAGTTATGATGTTTTCATTGATTTTGTGGTGTGTCCATTTGGTTTTGATGTGTCCATTTTGATCTATTTTTCTTTTTATTAAGAGGTCATGATTGAGATGAGTTTTTAAAGGATTTATTGAGCGTGATTTGGATATTTTTCATGGGTTTAATTGGTTCTAGTTTTAGCTATATGATTTTTAAGTTTTTTTGTTGACCTGTAAAGTGTTTTGTAGAGCTTTTGTTATATTTTATTTGCTTCAATGAGTGTTTCTTTGAATGAATAATTAATATGGTGACACTTTCTAATCTTATAAATAAAATAATGGAAGCTCTTTGAAGCTATAAGAATTAGAAAAGATAGCTTATGAACACTTGAAAATTTGAAGTAAACTGACAATAATGAGCTCCCAAAGGTCACTGCAATCGCTCTGGTGACCCTTCATGTCAAACATACCTCTTGGGAGGAGCATCCATGACCAAGAGAGGATTATTGAATATCATTATTTTTTATTCTCGTGTATTATTGAGAGAGAGCATATGTGAGAGAGATATTGTATGAGAGATAGCAAATTTCTATGAAGAAACATTGTATGTAGATCAAAGAGATAGAGAAAAAGACTATGAAGATGATGAAATATGAATAATTTGTGATGAAATACACTCAAAGTCAATTATTCTTTTGTGTTCTTTTGGTTCTTTGATGGTTTCTATTCAGAATATAAGGAATATGTTGAAGATTTTTTGTGATAAATCTATGGGAGATTCACTATATGATGTGTGAAGATTTGTGGTTCTTGGTATTATTTTTCTTCTTCTGGTTGGTGTAATAACATGCTTGTTGGTGTAATAACATAGATTTTCTTGTATGAGTTTCTCCATTTTCTTGATATTTCTCTTAGGCTCCACATAAATTTCTAGAAATTATGGAAGTACTATGATGAGACTAATTTTTTGAGCCACTCTACTACATGCATATTGTTTAAACCATTAAAGAATATGAATGCTAGTAGGCTTACTAGTTGCATCTACCCCTTCCTTCCATCCACATCCCTGTCCAAAAGGCTAGTATTAAAGACCTACATCATGAGTAAGACATGTCTAAAAGATCACTACAACTACTCCCCCGTGGCCAACAACAATGAACCAAAAGGAGCCATATTGAAGTTTACATCAAAGAAATGGCATGAAATTGTAGCATCATTATGAGCGACCCACTTCATGAGCCACCAACACCATCCACATAATGATATTCATTCTATAGTAGAGTGCCATGGGACTACCACATGTCTAAGAGATGGGTAATGTTAACCTCCTTCTAAGAAGGTACTAAAAAGGCTAGATGCAAGAAATGAAATGAAATTTTTATAATAAACGATGAAGCAAAAAATAGAGTATCTCTCAACTGCTTAAAATTTTTAGCAAAAATATATATTGTAAATAAATTTGTGCTCACCTTTATGAAAATTATAATAATATTTTAAGTGAGGCATGAGTAAAAAATCATAGCTCAACAAGTTGAAAAACATTTATAAAACCTAAAGAGTGTATATAAGGTAAGACCATAGTAATTTAGGCGAATGAGATGGGCTAGTATGCAAAAAAATCAAGGCCATGTATAAAAGCAAAAAATGAAAGGACAAGCTCATTCTTGTGTTGTGAAATCTTATGGAGCTCTCTTCTTGCTTCTTGCTAGTATTTTACTTATATGAGAGGGAGAAAGGTTGAGAGAGGTAGATAGGGAGACTATGAGATAGAGTGAGGGATCGGTGCGGAAGAAGCTCTTGCTTCCTCTTCTGCATCCTCTTCTTCTCCTTCTTCTTCTTCTACACATAGCTTGTGTAGTGATTCAGGCTATCGAGATAAATATTTCTTGAGACACATTTCTTGAGCCCTAGAGACATTGACAAACATTTTGAATATCTCTACAAGGAAATGGAAGCATAACAATGCCCATTTTTTAAAGGATTTAGTGATGTGACTAAAAGCATTGATATATATAGCGATGCTTTCAACATTGTAGATAGTGGCATTGTGAATCAAATAGTGATGCAAATAGTGATAGTATGCTATGGATAAACAAAATGTTAAATTTGGAATAGGACATTTTTGGTATGCAATGAGTGTGTATAGAAAAACAGAGGGAGAGAGCTCAAGGAAAGGGAGGTTGAGAGAGAGAGAGAGAGAGAGAGAGAGAGAGAGAGAGAGAGAGAGAGAGAGAGAGAGAGAGAGAGAGGAGCACTGCCATCCACAAAGAAGTAGAGAAGAAGGGAAGCTACAAAGGAGAAGAAGAAGAAGAAGGGAAATGTATTCTTTTTTTACCTTTGAGATAAGTGTGCTCTATCTTCTGCTTTGTTTTTGTCTTTTCTTCTATTCTCTCTTTGTTTTTTTTTTGGAGGGATGCATAGAGAGAGAAAGGGAGAGAGAAAGAGGCAGATATAGAAATAGAGAGAGGGAGGGACATGGGAGAGAGAAATAAAGAGAGGGATGGAGATATATATATATATATATATATATATATATATATATATATATAGAGAGAGAGAGAGAGAGAGAGAGAGAGAGAAATAGAGGGAGAGAGGAAGAGAGATAGAGTTGGAAAGAGGAATAGAGAGAGAGAGGGAGAGAGATACAAAGAGAAATAAAAAAGAAGAGAAATTAGAGAGATGAGGGATAGAGAGTGAAATATATACATATGTAGGGAGAGAGATATATACTAAGAAGGAGAGAGAGAGAGAGAGAGAGAGAGAGAGAGAGAGAGAGAGAGAGAGAGAGAGAAGGGGAAAGAGGTAAAGAATGAGAGAGAAAGAGTGAGAGGGGGAGATGAATAGAGAGAGATAAAGAGGGAGGGAGGGAAGGAGAGAGAAAAATAAAAAGAGAGAAAAGAGAGAAATAAAGAAAATGATGGAATGGGAGGAAGGGAAATGGAGAGATGGAGGGGGAGACAGAGAGAGAAATCAAGAGAGGGAGAGAGAGTTCAATAAAGAGAGAGAGAGGAGAGGGAGAGAAAATAGAAAGGAGAGGGAAAGAGATAGAGAGGCTGAGAGAATGAGAAAAAGTGAGAGGAGAGAAAGGAGAAGAGATACAGATAGAGCAAGAGAAATAAACAAAGGGAGAGGGCGATGAAAAGGGATAGAGATAGAAATGGAGAGGGAAAGAAAAAAAGAAATGGAGGGATAGAGATAGAAATGGAGAGGGAGAGGGAAATAAAAAAAGAAATGGAGGGAAACTTGAGAGAGAAACGAGAATAGAAAAATACATAGATAGAGATAGAAGGATAGGGATAAATGTAGCCATGGACATGGAGATGGTGGTGGAGAGAGAGAGAGAAATAGAGAGAGAGAGGGAGGGAGGGAGTTAGACAATAAAAAGAAGATAATAGAGAGGGAGAGGGAGGGATAGAGATTGAAAGAGAGGGAGGGAGAGTAAAATAGAGAGAAGAGGAAATAGATAAATTTATTTATTTATTTATATAGAGAGATAGAAATAGGAAAAGGGATAAAGAGATAGGAATGGGATAGAGATGGAGCGAGAGAGAGAGGCAAAAAGAGAACTAAAAAGAAATAGAGAGTGAGGGAGAGAGTGTGTGTGATAAATTAAGAGCCAAAAATCTATTGTCCATTACATAGAAAACATAGACAATGATAAGGTTTGTTGTTGCAGCATAGTGTAAAAAAGTCTAGAGTACATCATCATCTAGCTTTCTTATTGATCTAGAGAGTGAATGCCATATTAGTCATTAGTGTTAGTGTCCATAGTATGGATGGTTCAAAAATACTAGATTTTTGAACAAGTTTAGCTTATTTTTTATATTTTGGATATTATTTCTTGTAAATATCCTAAAACACTATAGAAAAGTTTTAGAATAGGGTGATATGCAAAAAGCAAGTGGCATCTTCACCCAGTTTTGGAAAATCTCATGAAAATACAAGGGGTTCTAAAATTGTAGTTTACAGGCAGCAAGCAACACTTCCAATCATCCACTTTCTCTGTAGCATTAGAGAGATATAGCATCTCTGTTTGAATGCAATCATCATCATCGTCGATATCACTTCCAAACTCCTTGGACCACTGAGAATGACATCCTCCCTTTTTACCAATTTCAATGCCCTTGTCATCGTCATCATTGTCATTGTCGTCATCCAAGTCCATGTCGACGTGTTCATCAAGTGAGACTTGGTTGTGCTGCACACACACACACATGCCACACTAACACACAATTTCAATGATGACTTCCAAAATATTACGTACTTCAAACAATAGAGGGCCTAGATTGTAATCTATACCTCTAGATTGTGGGAATCTGAGCTCCCTGGAAGATGGAGAGAATTTAACACAACTATGAATAAAAGAGAGATGACAAAGATAGATGGCGAAAGAGAGATGATTGTTTTTATTGCATTGGTTACATCTTTATATAACTTCTAGTGTGCATAATATGAAAGGTTATATGTGTGCATACGATTCTTGAGGCATGAAGATGCATTCACACCAACATCCCCCCTCGGTTGAATGCCGAGAGAAGACATGATGATTTTATTACAGTGCATTGATCTTGTGCCTATATGGGATTTAAATTGTGCTCTCTTTTTCTTTTCCTACCAAGAGGCAGAAGTGCATAAATGAAAATTTAGTCTATAGCTTTATATGAGTAGCCATGACTTTACAAGTATAATCCTGGATCAAATTGGAATTGGTTAAAGAAGTAGATACAAAGTGAATATTATTTCTTCTCTTTCGCTTCCACTTGTAGTTCATGGCTTGCACTGTTAACATTCCAAGATACTCCAATAAAATTCTTCACTTTTAACTTGTTCTATTTGAGCTGCATTCAATACTTCCCCCCTCAAGTGGAAGGGAATAATTTTCATGATATTGATAATGAAAAGTATCCGTCCATCATCGAAAATAAGAATCATGGCAAGATATTGAATAATTGTCGAAATAGGATCATACTGTTGATAGTCCCTTTGTGCTGAACTTAGAAAAACATTGAGATCTGCAGGATCATAATCCAATGAGAGAACTGAATTTGAAATCATGACCTCATAAGAACCAACTGAATCCAGTGATGATGATCCAATGCATGCCAAATTGGTTGTGTGTCACTTGCCCAGGAAGTGTGCACTAAGGGGAGAGAACCCTTTGACTTTGTAATCTATAGAGAAAGGATTGAACCCTTTAAAGTTTCCAAAGAAGAGGGAAATGAACCCTCTGAATTTTCTTGTGTAAGAGGAGTGGCCTCTTTTACTACAGCATGAATGACTCCTTCTGTAGGCTTTGATAATTGAGAACTAACATGACAAAAACCATCAAGGCCATCCTCTTGGCCAAGTAATTCCTAGAAAATTTTGCATGCTCTAGCAAATACTTTATCTACAGGCTTTTGAGGCTGTTAACCCCAACACGAAGAAAGCAAAAGAAAGTGGGAAAGACGTAGGGCAAAGGCGGAAAAAAGGTAGCCCGACTGAAGAATGAAGAGGGAAGAAGACCAAAAGCGCAAGGGCAACCTTAAAAGTCCAAGGCAAATGCAAAAGGGGAAAAGGCGCATTTTAAAATAAAAAGGCGCACCCTGAAATCTTGTAAAAGAACGCTGGGCTCTCACCCGTGCAATTTGTAAATGTAGATAGGTGATGGAAAGGAAGCTAGAAAGATAGAAGGACAATGAGAAAAGGGGCCTAGGCTAATGGTCGGCCATGTAAAAAAGGGGGATGACCGCCCATGGAAATTAGGGCATGTATATAAAGTTGAAAAGTGAATGAGAAGATCATTCTTTGGTGTGTGGCCAAAAGTAGCTCTCCTCTTCTTCTTCTTCTTCTTCTTCTTGTTCTTGCTTGCTTGAGCTTGTGCTTTTGAGAGAGGGACTGTGAGAGTGTGAGGGAGTGAGTGTGTGAGGATGAGGGACCGTGGGGTGGAGAAGCTGTCCATCTTCTCCTCTCTTCTTCTCTTCTCTTCTCTTCTCTTGTCTTGCTCGCGGCAATGGAGCTTGGAGCTTGGAGCGGGAGGATCGAGCTTGCTTGAAGCTTGCACTTGGATCGTGGAGCTACCGGAGTGCGTGGGAGAGGAGGTAACTCGAATGGCACGGAGGTAAGCTCACTACACCCGTAGATATGGATGGCGCGTCGGTTATGTGAGAGGTAGCCATTAGTGCTCGACTTTGAAAGCTTGAAACAATAAGCGGTCCGTGGGTCTTGGTGGTTGAATGAAAGCTCCCACATTTTGGTTCCGTTGCCGGGACAACGAATTCATGCTTGAGCACTTGCGCACTTCATATCGAGCATCGAAGTAGGGTATTCATCCCCGAAATGGAGCTTGAGATAGGTAGGAAGTTGGGTGTTTTCGATCTTCAGAATAGGTAAGTATTTTGGGATATTCTGGTTGTTTGATGATTGGAAAATATGGAGAAATTAGTTCAGTGTTTTGCTTTCGATTTATGTTGTGTTTAGGGTAGGTTAACAGTAGGAAATCACACCCGAGAGGCAGAGGGTTGCTGCTGTGAAACAAGGAGAAAATCGGGAAAAACAGGGGGAAAATGGAGGAAATGCGCATGTAAATGTGTAGAAAACACTAGGAGAGTGATCTGTAGTGTTCAGGGGAGGACCAGTAGGGTATAAGTTCTGGAAGGGCAAGAGAATCCTCATTTGCAACCAGCTGTGAGAGAGAGAGAGAGAGAGAGAGAGAGAGAGAGAGAGCGAGCTTGGCCATCGTTCGATCGACCAGGGCACGGAGTGACATTGCATTCGGCGATCCCCAGGTACACCGATCTCTCCCTTACCACTCCAACTCCATCGCTAGTGAATTTCGTGGTCAATAGTAATAGATCTTTGGAGATCTTTGGGCGAATCCATGCTCGCAAGTTCGTCGGGTCGGCGAAATCGGACGTCCGACCCAGTGTCCGATTCCCAGAATCGGACACTCGGACAACCGTCCGATTGGTCCACCCTGTCCGATTCGGACACTTAGACAACCCGTCTAATTCGGACACGCGGACAACCCGTCAGATCAGACCACTCCGTCCGATTCAGACGCTCGGACTCGAACCCACCCTGTCCGATCGGACAAATTAGGACACGTCAGCAATCGGACCACATGCCCGGTCCGATTTCCAGAATCGAACCCGCCCATAATTGGACCACCAGAATCGGACACTCGGACCAGCCCGTCCGATTTTAGAAATCGGACCACCCTGTCCGAACGGACCATTCGGACGAATCGGACCACCCAAAATCGGACCAGCCCAGAATCGGACCACCCTTGTCCAATTCATTGAACACTTGCCCGTCCGATTTTTGAGAATCAGACACTCAGACTCTAAGACTACCACTCAACCCTGACACACCTGGTTCGATTTCCAGAATCGGACCACTGGTAAATCAGACGTCCAATTCCCAGAGTCGAACAAAAAAAAAAAGGGGAAGACATGAGAACTTGACCCCCACGAGCGACTGGAAGCGCAACCCACTCCAGAATGACCTGGCTAATGCCTTGTAGGCAGTCTCCGACGTAGGAGTCAAGACCAAGGGACACAGTGGAGCATTCCCCAGCGACCTACCCCCTAGTGAACAATGAGAAGCAGAGCAGACCCTAGAACCCATTAGAATGGCCAGGACTTGAGTAACACAGCCTATAAGGCCCGAAACGAGCGAGAGTGAGTAAGACGCCGGGAAATTGCTTGCAGCACTCCTATTGAATTTCCACACTTGAAGTACACTTAGGAAAGCTGAAAGCCTGATTGAGCACAAGTGCACAAGGAACAACACACTCACGAGTGACCATAAGTTGAGAATTGTATTTAGTAATTAAAGGAACTCACTCATATAAATTGCTCAAAAAACCCACCAATAGAAGAGGACCCAAGACATAGACAAACGCGCGCAGCACAGGATAGAACCAAGCAAGGAGCGTCAACCACAAGGATCTGTCACGACTAGTTAACCTGATCAAGAGCGCACTGAGGCGCAAGAATTCGACCATGACGGAAGAAAGCTTAGACCATCGATCTGTTGAGAGATCGAGCTCCACTCGTGATATGCCAGGGTGACCGTTGTGCATTTATGTCACCGACGTGTCAGTTGCAGATGCGGTTGGTACACCGCCCATGAATAATAGCTAGATGACAGCTATCCTTATCTACTCTAGTTCGTGGCTCAGTTAGTATGCCACCTTAGTTATTTGAGTTTGGTTTGAGACCCATATAGGGGGTTCTTCTATTTCCTTGTATGAGAGTTCTTTTTGGCTCACACAACTAAGAAGAGGAAAACTGTTTTCAGCCTCCACCTCTGTATGTATTCCCCCATTGTGCAAGCAAGAAAGCTACAAGTGAGATTCCTTCCTTCTCTCCCACAATTTTGACATGGTATCAGAGCCTTGTTCATGGTTAGGAGCTCAAGAAAGCAAGCCAAGCTCGCGATGTTCTGGTAAGAGGAGCAGTGTTCCTTTCATTTTCTGTTTTGGGAGCAGATCTCTGCAGGTAGCATAGCCGAAAATTGCAAGAGTGCATTGTCTCAGGTTGACACGCCCTTTGCGGTGAAGCAAGAGGGCAGTATATACTGCGGGAGAGGGATTTAGCCTTTGGCGACCCTGTTTTTTTTATTTGAGGCCATTTCGGGGCCTGTTTTGGAGGCGGAAGTTTTCTGCACGCACTCAGGAAAAGGCCCAGTTTTATGCTGTGCAGCCATTGTTCTATAGGTCGGTGAAAAGTTACTGTAGAAATTGCATCGTATGCCTGTGCGCAGAGACATTGGGAGTTACAGAATCATCCTTGTTGCCTGTTGATGCAAAATCGTCACTAGGAAGTGACTGTGTGGTTAAATACCACTTTCGTCAGTTTTGCGGATTTGCCCTTGTGAGGCTGAAGCTATGTTCTCTGCAGTGACAGAATTTTTTGCAGTATTCTGTAATGGCGTCTGATTCTCTTTCACAAATTGTAACTGAAAAGCTTGACAAGAACAACTTCCAAGCATGGAAGTTTAGAATGACGAATTTCCTTATGGGAAAAGGATATTGGGATTTTGTTGCAGGAAATGAAGAAGAACCAGTTCTTCCTGATGTTCCCAATCAACAGCAAATGCAGGTATTCAAAGCATGGCATGAGAGAGCCAGGAAAGTTATGTACTGGCTGTCTATCAGTATTTCAGACTCTATGATTGTGCATATTCAGGATGCAAGTACGCCAAAGGAGGCATGGGATACTTTGTCAAAAATGTATAGCACAAATACGCAAGCCAGGAAAATGCAGCTCAAGCAAGAGTTGCATAATGTGCAAAGAGAAAATATGAGCATCAATGACTACCACATGAAGGTGAAGAAGATTGCAGATGCACTTGCTTCCATTGGGTCACCAGTGGAAAATGATGATTTAGTTTCTGTGACCTTGAATGGTCTAGGAAAGGATTATGCACAGTTCCGAACATCCATTTCCGTCCGTGAAAGATTTCCTGATTTTGAGGAGTTGATTGCTCTTCTAATTTCTAAGGAGTAGAGAAATGGTGGTGCATCTTCTTCAGGAGGAACTTCAAAAGAAGCTGTCTTCTACTCAAATGCTGGAAGAGGTAGAGGCAGAGGTAGAGGAGGCCGATTTGGAGGCCGTGGTAGAAATCAGAATATGCAGCAAACTCAAGAAAACCAGTCCTATGGAGGAGGATATGGTAACTCTAGAGGCAGGGGGAGCCAAAGAGGTCGTGGTGGATGGCAAAGAGGCCAAAATGCAAACAGTAATGTTGAATGCTACTACTATGGTAAAATGGGTCATATGGCTAAAGACTGCTATAAAAAGCAGAATGACATCATGAATGGAAAATTGCAACAAGGGAATTATGCATCTTCTAGTAGACAGGGTGATGACAAAAATGAGCATTCGTTCATGGTACAGCACATGAACAATTCTGTGACAAGTGCAGAAGAAAGCAACGATGTGTGGTATGTTGACTCAGGTGCATCAAACCACATGACAGGTCATGCAGAATGGATGGAGGATGCAAGGAAAATGGAAAAACCAGGATTTGTGGAGACTGGTGATGATACTGCACATCCTATTGTGCAGATTGGAAAAATTCCTTTGTCTATGTAGGATGGGAAAAAAAAATACCTGTCCGATGTATTTCATGTCCCGAATGTCACCAAGAATCTGGTTTCTGTTGGTCAAATGGTTAAGCAGGGCTTGCAGGTCAAATTTAATCCTCATGGATGCTTTGTTGAGGATATGAAAAATAAAGGTCGCTTGATAGCAAAAGGAAAGAAGAAGGGCAGAATGTTTACGTTGGATGCAGACATGTCTGAATTGAGTGCAGTAATGTTTGCACATGGGACCGGTGTAGTTGCAGATATTGATATCTAGCATAAACGCATTGGTCATGTTAATGTACAGCGACTTAAATCAATGCAGACCCAAAACATTGTTGCAGGATTGCCTAAATTCAAGGTTGCAGAAATGCATAAGGTATGTGAAGCCTGTCAGTTTGGAAAACAGGCAAGGAAGCCATTTCCTAAACATGTTCAAGAGAGTAAAAAGCCATTGGAATTAATCCACTCTGATGTGTGGACTACTAAAGCTGCATCTCTTCGAGGCTATCATTATTTTGTCACTTTTATTGATGACTATAGCAGAAAAGTTTGGGTGTATTTCATGAAAAAGAAAAGTGAAGTTTTTGGGCATTTCAAAACTCTTAAAGCTATGGTTGAAAAAGAAACAGGTCTGCAAATAAAATGCCTAAGGTCAGATGGAGGGGGAGAGTACCTCTCAAATGAGTTTGCAAGGTTCCTGCAGGAGCATGGCATAAAGCAGCAATATTCATGCAGTCATACCCCACAACAAAATGGAATTGCAGAAAGGAAAAACAGGCATATTGGAGAGGTATCTCGCGCCATGCTCAATGAAAAAGACTTGCCAGATTTTTATTGGGCTGAGGCAGTTGCTACAGCAGTCTACATAATGAACAGGACTCCCACTGCAGCAATACATGGGATGACTCCAGAGGAGAGGTATACTGGTAGGAAACCAGATATTTCTCATTTAAAATTTTTTGGTTGCATTGCCTATGTACATGTGTCAGATGAGTTGAGATCCAAGTTGGATCCAAAAGCTGAGAAGTGCATCTTTATTGGTTACTCTCTGCAGCAAAAAGGGTATAGATGCTATAACCCTTCTACTCGTAAGTTTACAGTGAGCAGAGATGTTGTTTTTTATGAGATGAGTAGCTGGTATAAACTAGTAAATGTGATTGATGATGTAGATGCACAAAATGGTAATGCTGCACAGAATTCACAGCAGCAGTCACAAAATATTAGTGGACCTGGAGCATCCTCTAGCAGTGGTTCACATTCTTCGCCATGGACAGGCAGATTGAGATCAGGAGAATCTTCTCAAAGCAATGCAAATAGTGGTATGCAGGTATCACGAAAAGGAAAAGAGAAGTTGATCAGCCCATGTTTGATGTGAATGCAGGTCACTTTTATGTGGATGGTGAATCCAGTGGCTTAGAACAGAGCATTGATGATGAGTTGGGTATTCCTTCTATTGTTACACCTGGAGTAAGGAAGACCAGGGATGTTTTGAGAGCACCTGGGAGTGAACCTACTTTGCGCAGGTCTATGAGAGCTAGGTATCCTATGGATAGGCTGAAATATGATGGATTTACAGCCATTCACTATGCATATATGGTCAAAGTGATACAGGAACCAGAACCCACTTCTTTTGAGCAAGCCATGGGAAAAGAAAAATGGGAGAAAGCCATGGATGAAGAAATGGATGCCTTGGAAGCAAATGCTACATGGGAATTGGTACCTTTGCCTAAAGGTAAGAATGCAATTGGCTGTAAGTGGGTTTATAAGGTGAAGCACAATGCAGATGGTTCTGTGAACAGATACAAGGCAAGATTAGTAGTCAAGGGATATGGACAAACATATGGTATTGATTATGAAGAAACATTCAGTCCGGTTGCAAGGATAGCAACCATAAGAGTAGTCATTGCTATGGCTGCATCAAAGGGATGGTCTTTACATCAGATGGATGTAAAGAATGCCTTCTTGCATGGTGATTTGCAAGAAGAGGTCTATATGGAGCAGCCACCAGGTTATGTGCATGCTGTTCATCCTGAGTTTGTTTGCAGGTTGAAGAAAGCTTTGTATGGCTTGAAGCAAGCACCTAGAGCATGGTCTGACAAGATAGGACAATATCTTGTCACTATTGGCTTTCAGATTTCCAAGGCAGATTTCTCACTTTATGTGAGAAAAACAGAGAAAGATATTATGCTACTTGTCATTTATGTTGATGATTTGATTATGACAGGTGACAGTGATGAAGATATCCTTCATGTGAAAATGCTATTGAAGCAGAAGTTTGAGATGAAGGATTTGGGAGAGCTGCGTTATTTCTTGGGCATTGAGGTGATTAGATCACCAAGTGGGATACAGCTCTTGCAGAGGCAGTATGGATTGGACATGCTGTCCAAATATGGGATGACAGGCTGTAAGCCTATTTCAGTTCCTTTGAAGCAGAATGTGAAGCTGAGCGCAGATGCAGGTGAGCTTCTGGAAGACCCTACTATGTACAGACACATAGTAGGAAGCTTGATTTATATGACTATTACCAGGCCAGATTTGAGCTATGCTGTTGGATTGGTAAGTCAGTTTATGCAGGCTCCAAGGAAATCGCATTTGGATGCGGCTAGACGCATACTCAGGTATGTGAAGTCCACATTGCAGTATGGACTATTTTATGAGACTGGGGTTCAGATACAGTTACATGGATACACTGATGCTGATTGGGCTGGTGGTATTTCTGATAGACGATCTACCAGTGGATATGTGTTCTCTTTTGGGAGTGCTGCAGTCACTTGGAGCAGCAAGAAACAGCCTACAGTTGCCTTGTCGAGCACAGAGGCTGAGTACAGGGGTACAACAATGGCTGCATGTGAGGTAGCTTGGTTGCACAAGCTACTTTATGATATGCATCAGTCTACAGATGGGCCAGTTGTCATTTATTGTGACAACATGAGTAGTATACACTTGGCAAATAACCCAGTCTATCATTCTAGAACAAAGCACATTGAGGTGCATTATCACTATGTGCGGGAAAGGGTTTTACTAGGTCTTATTGATCTAGTTTATGTCAGCACAGAGGATCAGGTAGCTGACATATTCACGAAGGCATTGGGCGCAGAGAAGCTGCGCAAGTTCAGAGACCTGCTTGGTGTGCAGGAATTGGGATTGAGCTCGAGGGGGAGTGTTGAGAGATCGAGCTCCACTCGTGATATGCCAGGGTGACCGTTGTGCATTTATGTCACTAACGTGTCAGTTGCAGATGCGGTTGGTACACCGCCCATGAATAATAGCTAGATGACAGCTATCCTTATCTACTCTAGTTCGTGGCTCAGTTAGTATGCCACCTTAGTTATTTGAGTTTGGTTTGAGACCCATATAGGGGGTTCTTCTATTTCCTTGTATGAGAGTTATTTTTGGCTCACACAACTAAGAAGAGGAAAACTGTTTTTAGCCTCCACCTCTGTGTGTATTCCCCCATTGTGCAAGCAAGAAAGCTACAAGTGAGACTCCTTCCTTCTCTCCCACAATCTTGACACGATCTACGGAGGAGCTCAATGCGAGTTTGTTCCCAGATGCTATACAGCAGATGGTGAGCAATTACGATGCACACGCCCGGTACAAGCACCATGGCAAGACGGCAGATGCAATCATTGCAGACCTAGAGGAAGAGAGAAGGCTAGCCTGTAGGGCATTGCAAGGCATGGCTGAGTATAATAGGGATCAACAAGCTAGGAGCCTAAGGCAAAGCATGGAGCTGCATGAGGTGCAGCAAGTGCTGAACTTGGCTGGCCGGAACCGAACAGACCATGAGAGAGCACTAGAGGGAGACCTGACGCTGAGCGAGCTCCTCATGAAACGGCTGCTCGATAACACCACAATAGAGCAGAGTGCCATTGCACTAGCGACGTCTCTGCTTGCAAGATTAGGGGCAAAATAGGGCTCAAAGAGCTAGGCCAAACTACCGATTGTTGCCAAGCAACTCGACAAGTACCAACCACATGACGATCCGTACAACTTTGTTGAGCAGTTTGAGCAAGTTTGCAAAGCCAACGGCATCAACGACTAGACTCAACGTTCGCAAGCATTCGGACTTTGCTTAAGCGATAAGGGTAGGATGTGGTATACAAGCCTGGATGCCGTGGAACGAGCCAACTTCAATAATCTCAAGGATCTCTTCGTCAAGAGGTTCACCGAGATCGGATACTTCGACAACCTGCTAGTACGCTTGATGAATGTCAAACAGAAGGAGAAGGAGGACATCCGCGACTATGTGACCCACGTGAGAAGTCTCTTTCAGAGAATTTACTTAGACAAGCGACCGACTGACAGAGAAGTTTCAACTGTATTCATCAGCCGAATTAGAGATGAGGAGTTATATAAGGCATTGGCAGGCCATTCAAGCTTGCAGCGAGACGTGGTGGCTAGAGTTTTTGAGGAAGCCATCAGAGTCGACTACCAGTTGAAAGAGCGAAGCTCTAGGAGCTCAACTCTAGAAGAGACTAACCCGCGAAGCTTAGATCGAACATCAACCTCTAGTGAGCGGTCAAACCCATCATCCCAAGATAAGGGGAAGACCACCGAGACGACCAAGGCTTGGCTGAGGTCAAGATGGAATTAGCCAAAATGCAAGACATGTTGAGACGACCGACGCATCCGCACATCCAGTGCATGTACTGTGGCGGAAACCACTTGCCAGCAGAGTGTCAAGACCCTAGGTCAAGACCTTGCGCTAATTGCGGTAGATTTGGCCACGATGCCGCACATTGCAAATTACCACGAAGACTACCATACACGCAACCCTACGGCCAGCCTTATCCAACTAACAGGCCGCGGCCATTCTTCGGAAGGGGAGCCCCGTTAGCCCTACCTGCGCCTAACGATATGAAACCAGCTATCCCTAGAATGGACATAAATCCTACCGGCATTCCTAGACCGCCTGGTCCTTATGTGACCCACCCACCGAGCGACGCTCCCATACACTACGTGGAGGAGCCCAGTGATGAAGAGACCTACATATACCCTAACATCTCGCATGATGACGAGGGCAATGTAGTCCTCATGGATTATCGACCCGTGTCGGTGATGGTGTTAGGACGAGGACGGGGTAGAGACCTAGGAGGGCAGCCACAGGATTCGGTCACTTGTTGGACTTGCAAACATCCCGGTCATGTCTCATAACACTACCCTGAAAGAGAGTAGCAAAACAGGGAAAAAGCTGACCAAAGGTGCACAGAATGCAGAATCACCCATCTTTTCATAGACTGCCCAAAGCGGAAGTCATCCTCTGGTTCAGCTAACTTGCCATCCGTCCCATTGGGATTGTTTGGTGTTGAAAACCCTGATGGGGAGGCCACACCTATTCCCTTGTGAGTTATGACCCGAGCCCAAATGAAGCAGGCTGGCATCTCTTTGCCAGGACCTAGCAATCTTGACGCGACCTCAGTAGAAAAGAATAGCCGAAGGCAGAGAAAGAAGAGATCGGAAGCTAAGGTCGCATTAAAGATCGACAGTGCTGCGACCCTACCTAATGGGAAGAAAGTCTCAGACGCAGAGGCAGAGACTTCAGCCCCTAAAACAACCCAAAAGGGAAGCGCTAAGATAGGGGAATATCCGCATCCCAAGTGGCAATTGGAGGCCATAGAAAAGGTGAAGGAATGGGTGAGGGAGGCTCAGCAGCATCTCAAGGATGCTGAACCCATCATAGAGGACGATATCGATGATCTCTCTAGCATGAGCACGCCAATGTGGTCACCTCAACCTAAGTCGGCCGAAGCTACGATGCCACGCGCAGTGCCGTTGAGACCATGTCTAGACACAACAAAACCGCAGAACAGCCGCGGCCAGTGGTCAGGATAGTCTAGGCTAAGAGAAGGATGAGTGTTTGACAACCTCTTGACCACGTTAGTGACCACACCTGTAACACTTAGCATGGGGGACCTGCTTAAGCAGCACCCTGCCCTATGGCAAGACCTCAAGCAGTGGGTCGAGGGATCGCAAGAGCAGGCCACGGTAGACCCTCAAGACCAGGATGTGAAAACACAATTGCCAAGTCTGACGCTACACTCCGTGCCTAAATCCTTGCACGTCAACGCCTTTTGGGAGGGCTCTGAGATGCACACAGTCCTACCAGTCCTAGCCCTAGGTGACACAACAAGAAAGGAAATTGTAGACACGGGAGCCGGGGTTAGTGTGCTTAGCCACGCAGTGCTGCAGACTTGGGGAAACCCGCCTGTCAAAGCTGCTCGGTTTAATGTCACGTTAGCAAACGGTATGAGAGTGAAGCCATTCGGGGTCTCGAAGAATTGGCCAGTAAAGATCGCAGGTGTCCAGTTCTCTGTCGACTTTATAGTCATGAAGGGAGTGGACTATGATATCCTATTGGGCTGACCCTGGATGCGCAATGCTAGGGTCATTGAAGATTGAGGTAACAGCCTGATCTTCCTTGGCAATCGAATTGACGCCGTAACAATAGAGATGGACACTTGGAAGACCTCACCAGTCGACCTAGATGCCATCTCTGCTATGCTCAAAGGGAACACTCAGGTCAAGGAACCTTATGGGTCCTTGACTAAGTATATCCCATGCCCAGAGGACGAGCGGGATTGGATGCACGTTCTCACTGCACTTGACCTGCCATTGTCAGACCATGAGGCGTATGAGGAGGCCATCAAAACAATTGGCAAGACAAACGAAGCACTCTCTACACCCATCTACATGATGGCAGCAAGCCTCCATGAAAGGCCTAAACATGTCCCCTTCCAAGTACCATCCAACAAAAGGGAACTCCAGGGGGTACTGGAATATCTAGCAGACCAACTAGCGGGTAACCCGACTGCCAACTTCAAACTGCTCCAGGATCTCTTAGAGGATCCTAAGTGGCAATGGACTAGAGTGCACGAGCTGAACCTCATGTATAACTGGGCCCTGATTCCAGACCAATGAGACGGGGCATTCCAAGCCCTAGGAGACGATGGGCAGTTGAACGACAAAGATTCCTGCGATGAATACGAAGACTACCAATCCTTCAGTGGTGAGAGCGAGGGTGAAGTGGATACCATAGAGTACGACACGGATGGACGAGAAATTGAGCAGATATGAGCAGACGCCAGGCCATAGAAAAGGCAAGCCCTTAGACAGGAGCAAGGAGTCATGCGCATGGAATGTGATCGTGCATGGTTGGAATGTATGGGGGCCATAAACCTGGAGCAAGAAGGCCTAGCCCAAGCAGGAACGACATCAATACTTAGAACCGAATCGCCATCCAAATTGCTTCCACCAGGGGAGACCGCCTCTTCCAGCGAAGATGGAGGGTTTGACTCTGAATCGGAAGTTACTTTGGATAGCGACCCAGAGATCCCTAGGCGCCCATGACCAGACACACCAAGGGGGACTTACCCGTTCACCTCAAACGCAGACGGTAACACCAGGATAGGGCAAAGCACCCCAAGGATACACGATCAGAAGGGTAGCGAAAGCCGTAGGACCTCCTTAAGCGATTCACTAAATTCAAAAAAGGGGATAGGGTAGTGGTTCTGCTAGGTGCCAAGCGTCAAGGGCAGACAAGCGAACCAATTGAAGGACAGCCAAGGTCAAGGAGGTTAACCTAGCCCTGGAAGGGGAGATACCTCGACCAGTGTTCATTGCCGATGAATTAACTGGTAAGGAAAAGTTGAGTCTTGTCACTCTCTTGTGGGAGTACATGGACGTATTTGCATGGTCCTTAGAAGAGCTACGGGGGGTAGATCTGAGTGTTGTGACTCACAACATACCCATGACATCGGACGCAATGCCGGTCAAGCAGCGACCGTACCCCATGAATCCAAAACATGCCCATGCTATCAAGGAGGAAATTGACAAGCTAATGAGAGCTGGATTCATTTACGAAATTGAGCACATAGACTAGGTAACACCCATAGTCATTGTGATGAAGAAGAACGGCAAAATCCAAGTGTGCGTCAATTACAAAAAGGTGAACGTTGCTACAAAGAGAGACAACTATCCCTTGCCGTACACAGAGCACATGCTTGAGAGAGTGGCAGGCAAGGAAGCCTACAGTTTTCTGGATGGCTTCTCAGGGTACAACCAGGTGCAAGTGCATCCTACAGACAGGCACAAGACCGCCTTTGCCACTGAATGGGGCGTCTTTGCGTACGTAGTCATGCCCTTCGGGTTGACCAATGCCCCCGCCACCTTTCAACGCCTCATGTACACCATCTTCAAGGACATGCTTCGCGAGGAGTTAGAGGTCTTTGTCGATGACATGTGTGTCCATTCGACCTAGATTGAACACCTAGACAAACTCCGCGCTGTCTTTGAACGGTGTCGCTTAAATCGTCTCTCCCTAAACCCCTTGAAATGTCAGTTTTGGGTGAAGCACAGATGCATCTTAGGACATGTAGTGTCGAAGAACGGCATTGCCACGGACTTCTTGAAGGTTAGGGTTATCGTCGACCTTCCACCCCCAAGTAATTACAAGGGAGTTCAATGTTTCTTAGGTCACACAGGATACTATCGGCGGTTTGTGCTGAGCTACGCACTGATCGCTAGGCCATTGTATAAGCTGCTAATTGTCTTCGAGTGGACCGAGGCATGCCAACGGGCGTACGAAGAATTGAAAAAGGCTCTAACAACAACACCGATTCTACGAGCCCCAGACTGGACCATTACCTTCCACGTATACATTGACGCTTCTAAGTTTGCCATGGGGGCAGTGTTGTGCCAACCTGGTGAGCATAACCTAGATTACCCAGTGATTTTTGCTAGTAGGCAACTCACTGAAATGGAGATGAATTATTTGACAATGGAAAGGGAGGGATTAGCCATGGTGTTCGCCGTGAAGAAGTTCCGGCATTACCTGTTGGCCACCCCTTTCACCTTCTTCGTGGACCATCAAGCCCTGCTCTATTTAGTGAACAAACCTTGTGCTACAGGACGTATAGCTCGATGGCTCCTCTTGCTTCTAGAGTTTGATTTCTTCGTGGTGGTACGAAAGGGAAAACAGCATTACATGGCTGATCACATGTCCCGTATACCCACAGGAGAAGCCGCTGGATGAGGCATCATGGACGAGTTACGGACGCCCACTTATTCCACCTATCTCGCGAAGGAGACCTATTTAGGGCCGATCTGACACCATACTGGGCAGATGACATAGTCCAAGTGCTCAAGCATGGACTACCCGAGCGACCAATAGAACGGGCACGGCTTAGGTGCTTGATCTTGAGAATCCAGCCCTACCAGCTGATTGCAGGCCAACTCTATAGACTGGGGCAAGACGGATTGCTGCATAGGTGCGTGTGTGAGCATGAGATGCATGATGTGCTCTCAGAGGCGCACATCGGCATTGCAAGAGGACACTTTAGCGGAGACACGATAGCACGGAAGATGCTACAGTCCCAGCTATGGTGGCCCACACTTTTCCATGACGCTAAGCAATTTGTCAAGCATTGTGATGAGTGCCAACGGACAAAAGTCCCGATTCGTAGGGATCAAATGGAGCTAACCCTTGTTATTGCTCGCCAACCCTTCGAAAAATGGAGAATTGACTTCATAGGACCTATCAGCCCCGCGGCGCAATACTCACAAGCCAAGTACATCGTGGTGGCCATGGATTACCTCACGAAATGGGCAGAGGCAAGAGCCACATGAAAAAATGATGCTAGATCGACTGCCAAGTTCTTATGGGAGCAAGTAATCTCGTGCTTCGGTTGCCCCATCGAACTGGTTAGCGACCAAGGAACACACTTCATCAACGAAGTGATAGCCCATCTCCTATTCGCCTTTTTTATCATCCATCACAAATCCTCACCATACTACCCTTAGGCTAATGGCCAAGCGGAATCAACCAACAAAGTTCTCATCAACGTCCTGACTAAAGTAGTCTCAGCCTCACGAAGCGACTGGGATAACAAGTTGATGGCAGCCTTGTGGGCCTACCAAACAGCTTATAAAACGATCGTCGGTCAAACAACTTTTAGGCTGACCTATGGGATTGAAGCCATTCTCCCATTAGAATTCTTCATCCCTAGCCAGAGAATAGCGCTCCAAGAACGATGGGAAGGGAAGGAAGCATGGACGCAATGCTTGGTCGAGCTGGAACGCCTATCAGAGACTCGTCTTCTAGCCACCCACGCACTTATCTGCGAGAAAGCCCGACGCAAGAGCTGGTTTGACAAACATGTCAAGAAACGGGAGTTTGAGCAGGGTGACTTAGTGCTCCTCTACTTAGTAAAAGGGCATTTAAAAAAAATGAAATTCAGAGGTCTTGGACCCTTCAAGGTTCGGGCAATCAGTCGAACTGGTAATGTTGAGCTTGAGACACTGGACGGCGACGGAATAGGCTTCTTCAATGGGGCAGCCCTATCAAGAAGTACTATCCTCCCACTCATCCTTTGCACGAGCCACCAATGTTAGAACCGCCTGTCAAAATACAAGTAGCCACAATTACTAAAATCTACGATAATGAGGAGGAGGCTGTAGAACCCACCTACCTCTGTGTCACGGTCACTGCCAAGCAAACGTGCTCCTTCAACGCCTTGATTGATGAGGGGGCAGATTTTAATGTCTTGACGCACAAGCATTGGATCCAACTTGGCAAACCACTACTTCATCCCACGATGGCCAAATTAAGCCCATACGGGGCTCAATCCTACGCGCTTCTCGGCAAATGCAGAGTCGCCATTTCTATCAAGTCTGAAACTATCCCCATGCTATTTTACGTATTGCCAAGTACCACGGACGCAAGCATGGCGTCATTGCTTGGGCAAACCTTTAAAAAGCAGACCCACTACAATGTTGATTATGAGTTGCAGCGCATCCACTTAGCAATGGGCAACGTGCGCATTGTCACAGCTTTCAGCAAGGGCCTCGTAACACCATCACCGCTCATAGGGCCACCGATAGAAATAGCCGTAGGCAAGACTAAGGAGGGGGGTAATGCATATCTGCCGCTCCCAGGTTCCCATAAATCGCAAGCCGCAGCAACCAAAGCAAAACCCCAATAGCCTCGCTTGCAAGGGTGCCTAAACAACCTCGAGAACCACCTAGGACTAGACGCGCATGTCTGCATAAGACCTACAACTCTAAATCTAGGAAACCAATATGCCATCACCAGAAGCGCCGTGTGATTAAGCAAATATGGGTCCCTAAAATCCTCCTGTATGCGCAAGGCTACTATGAGGGGAATTCCTCGCTGTGGATCCCTAAGGTCCCTACTGCCCAAAGCACTAGTCCTACGCCGACGATCAACCCATGTCCCCTGACGCCTCAAGACCATAGGCCGCAGTGCTCTCCAGAACCCCAACCATCCAACTCCTCTACACGTCAGCCCGAGGGAGTCGCACACACCTATCGGCCCAAAAAACGGCCACACCACAAGTGGCATCATCCGACCAGGTCAATCCGCCTCTTTGCAGCCTAGCTGACTATAGCAGCCCAACTGCTGTGACCGAACCTAACCCACCCATCTTGCCAATAGCCAGGTCGTCGACTCAAAGGGACTCTCAGCCACAACTCTGTACAGTCATAACCTCTAGTTCTAGCAAACCTCAACCACTAGTCGGCCTTACGCCCTCCTATGAACGAAAGTCATTTCTAACGCTGGCCGCTGACCTTGCAGAGGACACCGGAGATGATGTGGTGGACTGCATCAAGCAGCTCGATGCCACCTTTGTAGCTCTGGCTCTTAGCTATGACCTCTTGGACTTGGATCTATTAACAGAACCCTTTGCAATAGAAGTGTGCAATATGCCTTGCTCTTGGGAGACTTTTTAATTCGCCTTTGCACAGGCTTCTCGCTCTGCCCCACTGAGTTGCTTGCTAGCGAGGTCTCCAAAGAGCAAGCCATCAAGCAACGCCTCATCACATCATATGACCCACGGACAACGTCTGCCATCACCGACCAAGAGATCGCAAGGTTATCCCACCTTGCTGACATGGGATCCCCCTTCTTAAGGCAGTGGTATGCTCTTAGGTTGCAATGGGAAGTCGGAGGATGTAGCATAATGACTAACGCCGAACAACGCCGAGCCATCAAAACGGCTGAGTATGATCCCACCTACATCGCGCCTACCTCGTATAGAGTGTTAACCACTCTTCGGGGTCGACCCATGGACGAGCATATCATAGGGCATCCCTATCTCGACTGCCTCTTAACAGAGGAAGAGCTCCACATCGCAAGTCGGGTCGACTCCGGTGATTTCCTCACAGATGTTCTTGCGTACATCACATATATAGGAATTCGACCCTTTGATCTGGACTGCACTGCTCAACTGGAATATAACCCCAACTTTTACACTTGGCTCCTACACAAATAAAGATGAACTCCTTGGCCTCGCAACCTCCAATCCTGGCACAGATTCTTCTTTTCCAAAGGGGGGAAGGGGTAGTAAGGTGGATAAATGAAATAAAATCTAAAAAGTAAACCAAGTTTGAAACGCTTAAATTGGAGACGCAAAAGTAAAAGGTGGTGATAGAAGTTTGAAAAGCAAAGTTAAGGCTAGCTTCAATAAAATCTGCTATGCTTTTGTTCTTCCAGCAAATTAGTTGCCAAAAAGTACTAAAAATGGAAATGGCTAAATGTGCAGGTGGTGACCATGGCAAGCCAGGACAAAGTAGGCAGGCTTCCCTTCTCGGAGGAGGAACAAGTAAAGTATGGCCTCATGGTGGAAACAAGAGCTTTCAACTAGTTAAAGTTCTGCCACGTCTTCAAACTCGAAGACGTAGTCATCGAAGAACCGGCGGTACATCAAATCATAGAGCAGTGCCACCTACAGAAGTACCTGGACGCAGTGGGCCGAAGGATAGATTACACCGTGTGGGCTGATTTCTTGCGTACCTTCAACAAAAATAGGGGCACCGTCACGATGTGTGACAAGGAAGCTACCAGACAGGTGCAGATCGAGCTAACCCCCGAGTTGGTGGAAAGGGCACTAGGGCTGCCAGATAAGGTGGAAAGGAAGCCAAAAAGAGACATCTATGCCATGTTGGAGATGAATAAAGTGAAGGTTCACACCAACGACGGAATTAGCCTGGCGGACATCCCCAACCAAGAAATTCAGGTGCAGGCAAAGATGGTGCACGCCCTGTTCTCAAGCCAGAGGTACAATAGTATTATGACCCGAATCAATGTACCTCTGCTCGACAGCATTGCGGTGCAATCGCTGGATGAGGTAAACCTTAATGAGTTTGTGAGAAAGACAATTGAGGCTTCCGCGAAGGCCCTGGCGACAGGAGAAAGAGCCGTGGCAGAAGAGTCCCCGTCATCCCGATCGACCCGCAAGGCATCATCCTCCAAGGCCTCCACCATAGGGTTTGGAGGTGTCCTTACGGCAATCATCCAAGAAGTGATAGGGCAGGGACAAGCAAGAGAAGACAAAGAGGAAGGTGATGAGGAAAGTGGCGAGTCACTGTCACAGTCCCCGCCTCACACGGAAGAGCAGCAGAGGTCGTTTGATGAGATGGAAACGGATGCCGACGAGGAGGGAGAATCCCAGGCTGCACCCCAAAGGCATGCGGAACAACGAACCAAGGCCCTACATGGAAAAAGAGAGGAGGAGCGAAAGAAGAAAGAGAAGGAAGATCTGGAAAGGGCTCGAAGGGAGTCGGTGAGGGATGAGGAGGAAAGAAAAAAGAAGGCCGAGGAGGAGCTGAGAAGGAAGGAAGAGGAATAATTGGAGCTGGCAACCCGTCGCTCCATCGAGGAACAGCACAGAAGAGACGAGGAAGGAGCAGAGGGTCCACACCAACCTGAGGCACCCGGTCCCAGTACTGGTGTGCCGAAAATCGCGCCCCTGTCCCCTGCAGAAGGAAAAGGAAAGGACCTGATTAGGCCAACTTTCCCCCTCCTCATACCGTCCATGTCAGCCACTCCTATCATGACGATACCCCTTTCCACCGCCACCCAAGGGCCCACCCCAAAAGTCGACGAGATCAATGTGGTCACTTGGCTACAATGTTTGGTGGAAAGGGAGTTGGCAAGGGAAGCGGCCATGGCCACCCCAGCTTCAGGAGCCAAAAGGGTAGCCACGGCTGAACTGGAGCCAAGATCTGAACTCAAAAGGAAAAAAATAGAATATGTTTCCACCACTACGACCATGCCCCACCCCCCACCTCTAGCAGGCCAATACGACGAGTATGTAAAGGAATTGCTCTCGCAATTGCAAAGGGCCAGGGAAGAAAGGAGGATGGCCATGGAAGAGCTGGCAGCGGAACGAGAATCACAAGCCGCCTCCTGCTGGAGAGAACAAAGCAAATAATAGAATATCAAAGGGAAATCATTGTGCTTAGGAGAAGGCCAGCACTAAGGAGGCGGAAGAATTAAAAGCCCTGAAGGAACATGACGCTACCTGGGAGGGAAGGAGAAAAATCTTGATGGAGCATCTCAACGGGGAGAGGGAAACGAATGCCCACCTTCGGCGCAAAAATGATTAGTTATCTGCAGTCAACCTGGAAGCGCAAAGCCAGCTTGACAAGATCAGACAGGAGGCTACAGAGCTGAATTAGTTAAGGGCAGAACAGGTGCAAAGGATGTAGGTGAAGCTGGACCAACTCAATGCCCAGATTGCAGATGAACGTGAGGAGCAGTCCCGCCTGCACCGTGAGCTCGAGGCCCAGCAGCAACACCTCATGGCAATGACCCTCCATCAGGGGGAGAGCCTGGAAGATATGGAAAGAAGGGCAAAAGAATGGGTCGATCACGATGAGCAGAGAGTACGGGACTTAGCATGTCGGCTAGCCAAGGCCAAAGGAGACAGGGTGTTGGCTGAGAATCAGGCAGAGGCGGCCCAACTCTCCATGATAGCCCATCAACACACCTTTCTCAATATGCTGCTCCACTCCACCAGACCGGAAGGATATGAAGCCAATGATCAGCTGCAAAGGAAACTAACCATTCCGCACAGAGCTCTCAAAGCAGGCCTGCACGTGCCGCTGCAACTAAGAGGCCCGCCGCAGATCTTAGAGGAGCAGAGAAGATATCTTGCACAGGTAGGACTGATGGCGTAGGAGATAGATGACCTCAGTTTCACAGAGGCAAAAGCACAAGAAGACGAGCAAGAAGAAGGGGGTGAACCGGAGTTCGATCTAGGACCTCAGGAGGAGGAATATGTCCCACGTGCAGTCCCCTGATACATCTGCCGAGAGAAGAGCGACCCAAACCAACCTCAGGAAAGAGATGGTGGAGAAGGCAAGAAGAAAGCTGAATACGAGACCTGTTCCACAACAGCCTGCCCCTCTCCTACTGCGCACCCAAGATTCTCCTGCTGAATTCTGTGCCAAATTGATTATCTGGGAACAACAGGAGTATAACCGTGACCCCTTCAACTTGCGCTTTGAGTTTCCCACTGCCTTGAATAGGGTACTGCCCATTCAGCTGGTAGAGGATGTCATTGCTATGGGGGCAAGGCTCAAAGCCAAGTGGTTAGCGGAGTGTGAGGCTCACCCAACTGCTTGGGGAGCCGAGGACCGCGAGTTTTGGCAAGATAAAGTCCTCCAGGTGCCTAGATCAGTGGAAGGCTATAATTGCCAACCCACCTAGAGGAGACACATTTTTTACATCAACCTGGACGTGTGGATGGCATTTGGCAACACCCTCCCTTCAGAGAGAAATGACCCCACTTTTATGCCGTATCCTCGAAGGGTAGGGGTAGACTTCAATCTGTCCATCCACGACAGGTTCGATTTCCCCATTATCTATAATACCAATAGCACCTCCCATAGGGACGCCCTTCTCTTCACCCTCCCCGACTTGTATAGCTCTATAGATAGATTTCTTAGTGAGTTCACCTCTTGTCCCGACCCCGCATTCATCACCACTTGTAATTATCTTAGGTTAATTAGGATCCTAGTCCACCAAGAGCCCGCACCCCAAGAATGCCACCTCCCACCCCTCTATTTGAACCCAATGCCATAGACAGCAACACCATGACTCACCTCATGATGCGTGCTTCTCTTTTGCCATCTTTTTGTGTTGCGCTACTCGAAGATATGAACGACAGCAAATTTGCCCAGTGCAACCATCCCTTCCTTTCTACCACCACCCTCAAAACCCGCCTCCACATCAAAGGCTACTTGTTGAGTCGAAAATTCCTTAACAAGGCCTCTCACCCTCCGCCAACCCCTACGTACCATTCGATGACAAGGAGTAAACTCCTGTCATGCCCTTGTACCGCTTGCCTCCATGTATACGCCTCCTCATGCTATTATATTACTTTTTAAAAAATAAGAAGAAGAAGAAGACAGAAAGGCGCACCACAATCACTGCACCTAGGATCCTCCCTAGCCCCCCCCCCCACTTCACACTTAGGGCACATCAAGGGCAGGAGTTCTGACATGTCACCCTAAGACTTACACTGCACCACCAACAAAGCACGAACTGGATCCTCAAGTGTGGGACATTACCAAGGGCTTACCCAAGGTCAGACCCATCTCCCAGTTCCACTGCCACACGCACCACGCACTACACAACAAGACAAACACACCCCTTAAGGAGTGCACAACTTTTCTTGTAGGCTATGTTCACACTTCAAGACAAGGCTACCCGCGGAGGAGGATCGCCCACGACTTCCCTTAATGATCAACACTTCTTTTCCTGTACTGGCATCAGGCCACCTGCCTGCTGATGGCCATCCTGAGTGAATCAAGTCAAGGCAGAGCTACCATTGGCATAGATCTTGGAACCGCCTGGTCCAATGATCCATGCCCAATACCTCAAGATCCACGGATCGCTTATTGATTCCACAAGCCTGAAGACCTTCAAATCAAAATTGAAGACCTTCAACTCAAAGACAAGGATCTTCAATTGAAGCCACGGGTTTGCAAGTCAAACCGCGTTTGAGGGGTTTCTCCAAAATAAATCCCTCCAATACCATCATCCTCAGGGATTGCTTATTGCTTCAAGTGTTTCTCATTCTCAAAAGATGATCGGCTACGTAACTAGCGTCACAACCATGTGATAGATGCCGAGTATCTTCATGGAGCCTAAAGCACGCCGGAATCTCTCTTGGTCATCATCCCCAACCTCCATCCCCTATCAATCCCCAACCCCCACCTACTTGTTCCGCCTAAAGGCCGACGTAACTAGCAACTATGTCCCACTGCAGTGCCATGGGACTGGCACTCATCTAGGAGGGGGGTAATGTTAACCCCAACACGAAGAAAGCAAAAGAAAGTGGAAAAGACGCAGGGCAAAGGTGGAAAAAAGGTAGCCCGACTGAAGAAAGAAGAGGAAAGAAGACCAAAAGCGCAAGGGCAACCTTAAAAGTCCAAGGCAAATGCAAAAGGGGAAAATGCACATTTTAAAATAAATAGGCGCACCCTGAAATCTTGTAAAAGAGCGCCGGGCTCTCACCCGTGCAATTTATAAATGTAGACAAGTGATGGAAAGGAAGCTAGGAAGATAGAAGGACAATGAGAAAAGGGGCCTAGGCTAATGGCCGGCCATGTAAAAAAGGGGGATGACCGCCCATGGAAATTAGGGCATGTATATAAAGTTAAAAAGTGAATGAGAAGATCATTCTTTGGTGTGTGGCCAAAAGTAGCTCTCCTCTTCTTCTTCTTCTTCTTATTCTTGCTTGCTTGAGCTTGTGCTTTTGAGAGAGGGAGTGTGAGAGTGTAAGGGAGTGAGTGTGTGAGGGTGAGGGACCATGGGGTGGAGAAGTTGTCCATCTTCTCCTCTCTTCTTCTCTTCTCTTCTCTTCTCTTGTCTTGCTCACGGAAATGGAGCTTGGAGCTTGGAGCGAGAGGATCAAGCTTGCTTGATGCTTGCACTTGGATCGTGGAGCTACCGGAGTGCGCGGGAGAGGAGGTAACTCGAACAGCACGGAGGTAAGCTCACTACACCCGTAGATATGGATAGCACATCGGTTATGTGAGAGGTAGCCATTAGTGCTTGGCTTGGAACTCTTGAAACCATAAGCGGTCCGTGGGTCTTGGCGGTTGAGTGAAAGCTCCCACAGAGGCATGCTCCAAATATTAGTGTTGATGGCAGGAATTACATGATTGAATGCTACCTCTTTCGATTGAGTAATGAACAATGCTCTACTCTCAACATCATGGTAAACAACAATAGCAGCAACAGGTGGGAAATTGGCATGGATGTTACATGGAGAATCTCAATCAGAGGCACGCATGGCCATAAAAATATCTTGTCCTTCCGCATGATGGCCCGTTGGATTATGATCCTGATTTTCCGTAGAATGAGGCGGCTTATCTACTTCCTTCATGCAATTGGCCATTCGAATAACATCATAGGCAACACCACAATTGGGCACATCTTCATAAAAAATAGCATCAATCGCAGTGTCATGGTCATTGTCATGGAGTTTGGATGCACAAACACCAGCACGAGTCGCAACAACAAGGATCTTCAACACGAAGCATTTTTGACGAGCATCATCATTAGCACTAGGATCAGGCACTCCCCCATCAAAAGTGGTAAGAACAATATGAGATTTGAAAGCACAAGCAGCAACAGTGAACGCATCAGCAACCATAGCCCTGTTGACATGGATTTTGCAAGATAACCTTTTGAAAAATGGAGAAATATTGATTCATTGGGAAGATTAGCCCTGTTGACATGGATTATCTCACAAAATAGGCACATTGTAATGTGGACTATGAATCTGAATGTACTCACCTTGCTATCAGCAATGTAGAAATAGTCACGGTTTTCAGCAAAGGGCAGCACGACTCCATCAAGGCCCTCAAAGCCACCTGTAGAGAAACCCACCACCAAGCCTAAGGAGGGGGGTCATGACTTTTCACAACCCACCAAGCTAAACCACCAGCATACTGCCAAGGTCAAAGCGAAGGACCATGAACCATAGTTCAATTGGGTGCCTAAACATCAAGGATTGCCACCTAGAAGTATACAACCCTGACCTCACAAGCCTAGGAGACTAGGGACTCATACTCAAAACCTAAAAGGAAAAGAAGAAACTATAGGCATTGACAAATCGTTAAGCCATGCTAGGTCCCCAAGACCTTATTGCAAGCGCAAGGCTATTATAAGGGCAATGCCTGGATATGGGTGCCTAAAGCCAAGATGGCTCGTGGTACTATTCAAACGCCACCCTCAAACTTAGCAACATAAAGATCCACAATAGATCTGGCACTAAAGCTACAAAAGACTCAAGCTAAGAAGCCCAGAGAGCCCAACACCATTAATCCTGCAAAGCCTCAACAGGTCTATAGACCAAAACCACAACTTGCTGACTCCAAATCAACTCAACCTAGCACTGGTAGAGCCTCTAATAAAGCCTCACAAACATCTAGCAGCACAATATTGGAATTACAAACCACACTTAGCACACAAGAGGATAAACCACACACTCAAAAGCAATCGCAACTGCATGAGCCGATTGCTAAGGTGTCAGGTCCAATCAAACCCCAACCTCTCGCAAGCCTTAAACCCTCATACGAATGATGATTGATTCTTACCTTTGCCTCAAACTTAGCTTTAAAGAAAAGGGATGACTTTTGTTTACCTTCAGTACTTGGATGTCACATTTACCACACTTGCTAAAAGTTATGACCGATTAGACCTAGGGCTTTTAGACGAGCCTTTGGCAATGGAGGTACGCACACTACCTTTCTCATGGGAAGAATCACAATTTATGTTTGTTAAATCTCCCTAGGTAGCTTAGGAACTCATTGCCACCAAGATCTCCTAAGAAAAAGTATGCAAGCAATACCTCATTATGTCTTACAACAAGGCACAGTCCTTGTTGTGCTGAGTAGGAAATTGAGGAGTTGAAACATTTTATTGACAACGGCTCCTCTTTTTTGCAAAAATGGTATGCTCTTAAACTTCACATGGCTACCAAATCATGTCCAAAGTTGAGTACAGACTTGCAATCAAGACCTCAGAATACGTCTCAACTTACGTAGCCCCAACCTCTTATTGGGCGTTGACCATCATTCACAATAGAGCACATCATGACTCACCCCTACTTAGATTGCATTTTTACAAAGGAGTTACACACTACCAAGAGAATAGACTCTAGTGATCTCCTAATGGATGTTCTCACCTACATCACTCATGTAGGCATCCGGCCTTTGAACATGGACCACTATACTAATATGGAGTTTAACCCAAACTTCTACACTTGGCTCATGTGAAAGTGAAGCACTGTAAATGCCCTTAACCCTTCAAATCCTGGGAAGGATTCTTCTCATCTCCCAAGGAGGAGGGGGTAAGGTGTTGAACATAAAAGATGTAGAACATAAAAATAAACCCTAAACCTCAATCAACATCCAAAAGTGAAAAAGAATAGATAAAAATCAACTTATGAGTGAGTAGAAGTGTCATAAATTTTTGTGGAATGCATACATTGATTAAAGGAAATTTGTCATTCTCTATTAAAGTAATTTAGTTTCCATAAGCATGTGTCTTTTTGAAAAAAGTAACTAAAGAGTACTGATGATGAGCTATCGCTTCATGACACACACCTATAATGGCAGAAGAGGAGAAAACCAACAAGCTATTGTTCTCAAACGAACAACAAACAAAGTATGGCCTCTCAATGGAGATGAGGGCATGCAACCAATTCAAGTTGAGGCATATCTTAAATTTAGAAGATCTAGTCATGGAGGAGTAAGCCATCAGACAAATTGTGAAGCACTGCAAGCGACAAAAGTATGCAGAGAAGGTTGGCCAGGCAATGGACTATCAAAAGTGCACAGAGTTCCTCTGTACCTTCAATAGGAACCAGGGCATACTAACTATATGACAAGGAGAGAGCACCTGCCTACTAGAAGTCCAGTTGACCTTAGATCTCATGGAGAGAGCACTAGGTTTCCTAGCCAACAAGGTTGAAGACAACCAAAAAGGGAAATATACAGTATGCTAGGAATGGACAAAATAATGGTTTACACCAATAATGGTATCAGCCTAGCTAATATCCCTAACCCCAAAGTCCAACTACAAGCCAGACTGGTGCACACTTTTTTCTCCAACCAAAGGTACAATTCATTGATGAGAAGAATCAATGTGCCAATGCTGCAAAGCATCACAGACAAGTCCTTTAATGAGGTGAACTTGAACGGCTTCGTGCAGAAGACCATCAAAACTTTAGGCAAGGCATTAGCTACGGGTAGAAGACCTGTGGGTGGAGAATCCTCGATCTCCAAGGCAAGGAAGGATACATCGTCAAAGGCCTCGACCATCAGGTTTGGAGGGGTATTGGCATCCATCATTAGAGAGGCTTTGGGGGAACCACAAGAAGACAAGGGAGTTGGCAAAAAACTAGACATGGATGGAGAGTGATGAAAAAGAGAGCACGAAGAAAGAGAGAGTAGACCTACAAAGAGCCCAAAGAGAGTCCAAAAATGCCAAAGACAAAAGAATGAGAAAAGAAAAGGAGGAAAAAGGGATAAAAGAGAAATCCAAGAGGGCTGAAGAGGAGAGAAAGAGGAAAGAAGATGAAGAATCCAAGGAGCTCAGGAGGAGAGAAGAAGAAGGCATAGCCCTAGCCATTCGCCTATTAGTGGAGCAACTCTTTGGAGAGGAGGAGTTGGCTACCACCATGAGCATTCATGAAGAAGACAGCCCAGGGACAAGCTCCTAGGCACCCAAAATCATGCCACCCCTAGTACTAGAGGGTAAGAGCTAGGGTCTAATTGATCCCATCCCACATGTCCTAGTGCCCACCAACCCAATGTCTACACCCACCCAAGGCAGTTCTACCACAGTGGATGCCAGTAACCTTATGGCCTAGGTGAAGATTCTACTTAGTAAAGAAATAATTAAAGTTGGAGGGGCCCCAGTGACTAGAGAAAAAAGAGTGGCATCTTTTAGATACAAAATATAGACAAGATCCCAAAAGATAGAAGATAGAAGCATCCACAACAACTACAAACTATGATGACTACATTAAGCAACTCCTTTCACAGTTGGTAAGAGTGAAAGAGGAAAAGAAGGTGGCGTTTGCTGAGCTAGAAGATAAGAAGGATACATTAGCGACTTTCCACCTGGAGAAAACCTACTAAGTACTTCGGTATTAATGCGAAATAAGTGAGTTAAAGGCAACACTCAAGGCTAAGGAGGAGCAGGAGGATGGGTGGCAAATAAAACTTGAAGACAAAAAGGATGAGCTAATGGGCCTTCAAAGGGAGCAAAAGCTCCTAATCTTACAAGAAGAAGAGTTGAAAGGATAGATGAAGAGGGTCCAAGACATCATGGAGGAGCTTGTTGAGCTAGAGAAGAAGAGAAAGCCCAAAGCTACCAACAAAACATGGACAAGCAAAAGAAGAGGGTGGAAATGGAGCTAGAGGAGCAAAAAATACTAGAAAGAGAAATTGAGAAACAAGAGAGGAGAATGATGGCCTTAGTCCAAAGGCATAATGAGATCTTGGAGGAGATGAAGAGAAGAGCAGATGAATGGGTGGGTAGGAGAAAAGGAAGGGTGAGAGACTTAGCGAGCCGGCTAACCCTTGCAGAAGGTGACAAGGTGTTAGCAGAAAGTAGAGCACATGTTGCACAAATAAGTTTGGAAGTCCAACAACGTACCTTCCTCAAAAATCTCTTAGGAACCAAGCAATCTGAAGAGGAGGAGGCTATTGAATCATTAAGGGAAAAATTAGAAATCGCCCATAGGCCTTTGAGATACAGACCACACACCCAAGCACAAGCAACAGGGCCAAGGGAGCAAGGCCACAAGAGCATATAAGAGAGGAGATGCAAAGGCCAACCAAAGAAGCAAGGCCAAGCATGGAAATGGGGCACCACAATGGAGAGCTATTTCCACAAGCCCCCTCTCCACGGCTTGAAGTACATCAGGAGGTAGAAAAATCTGCTAAGAGCAAAGTGGAGCTCCAAAAGGAAAGAACGAGAATGCTCAGACAAGCATGAAAAAAGCTGCAAGATCAACCAGCAAGGACTCCAGTTGTGCCCATCCCTCCAAGAGAAGACTGCTCCCAATGGATTAGAATGCAAAACTTATAGTATGGGAGAAGAAGGAGATCAATCGGGATCCCTTCAACTTTAATTTTTGATTCCCTGTTGCACTAAGCAAAGTCCTATCAACAAAGGTGGTGGAAGAGATGATTAATGTTTGAAGAAGGCTAGTGGACAAGTAGATTGCTGAAAGAGAGAAGAACCCTACCTTATGGGGAACGTAGGCTCATGAGACTATTAGCGCGTCTATGCCTCATTTCTGTTGTAGTGTCTCTTGTCGCAAGACAATTAGATTGTTTTAGATAGATCACTTGTAAGGGTATAACCCTCAAGGGATTCGTAAAAGCATAACTAATTGGTAGGACAAACACTTCAAAGTGCTAGGTAGGGTTTAGTACGTTAAAAATTCTGCCTAGTATTGCACTTGGGATGCTAAGTCAAGACTTCCAATCCCAAAGGGTATACCCACATTTACGGAATGGTTGGGTTAAATGGACACCTATACAATAACAATCTAGGATTTTTACCCTAAGGATCAAATGACCTAATAATAGACTTCCGATTGAGATTAGATCCCTAGAGCCAATCGTTATTGGCATAGTAAGGTTAGGGTTCGGTTGGGTAAGAAGACATCCCAAACCCTACATCTTGACTAAACGTATTTCTTGACCAAGAATTGCCGTTTGATGGGAGAAATGATCCCATGAGTTAGGTACAACACTTGTGCAACAAGTTGCAACTTCGCATGACTTTGTGTTTAAATCACAAGATAGATTTGCCACTCCTTGGAACAAGGTTGGTAGGTTCCAAGTACAAGATTAAATTGCAAGAGGATGAGTAGTCATCCTGCTACTGAGTTGCCAAGTAAGGGTAACAAGCAATTGACAAATCAAGTTCGGGGAAAGAGGAATGCCCAGGATTTACCATCTTAATTTAAGGAACCTAAGGTGTTTGCTTATTTGGGTTGACAAGGTATAAACCCTAACCCAAGGATAAAAGGGTAAACAAACAACAAACCCTTGGGGATCTTGCACTACAACAAAAAGGCTCCATAGACGCGCTTGTAGACGCAATATTTGAACTGTGAAAAAAAATGTTGGGCGCATTTATTACCGCGCCTACCTCTGCGTCTACAGTATCACGTCCAAAAGCGTGCTTATAGTCAGAGTTATATGCCCACATAAACGCGTATATAGACGCGCGTATTGATGTGCTACGTAAATATATAATCAAATTTATAAAAAAATTGGATATATTCATATTGTGCATCTATACACGCGTGTATCTTCGTGTCTAAAAAAGTGTTTACTTTGCAATTTTTTGACGAGAATAGATGCGCATTTATCTTGCAATTTAGATGCGCTGATAGACGCGTAAAAAAGAGGTATGAAAAAAAACCCAGAGAGCATGTGGCTTTGTAAGCCATATGCTCTCTGGTTTTTTTCCCCCCATCAACATCAAATTGTATGCTTAGGGAAAACAGAGAAAGATTATTTCAAAGATTGGATACTGAAAACAAAACAATGTATGTAGAATACAAAATTTCATATATATAGATGAAACGTTTTTACATTATGAGTTCTAGTGCTTCTGACCTTAAGCATGGTCATGGTCGCAAGCACTAAGCTGAAAGTAATACATATCAAAAATAAAAATTACAAGCCAAGGGGAGGCATGCATGCATGGGGCTCCTCTATATCTCCTCACAAGAGGCATCATCATCACTACCACCACCGCTACATGTGCCGCTGCCGTTGCCGCCACTGCTACTGCTAGTCCCCCCCTTTGCTATCATCAACTGCATCAGGGTTCACCTACACAAAGGATTAAGGTATATAAATACCATTACAAACAATAAATTAGAGTTATCTATACTTTTTATGTAAAAAATAAAACATACCTCTTCTGGTGGTGGAATCCTCATGGCATGATTATATTGCTCCTCCGTGATGAGTCTCTCCTCGTAGAAATGCTGCCAAGTGGATGCCCGGTTATGACCTCAATGGTAGCCTACCTCTCTAGGAGTATGAATCCTACCAATGATGTGATACTACAAAACAATTTGAACATACAACGTATTAAAACACACTACATAATGAAGTGAAACAAATCACAAAATTTAATTTAAAAAAAAATCAAATAATACTTAAAAACTCAGCCTCCCATGACTCCCTGCCACCCGATCCATAATGCGATGATCCCATGGTTGCCATCTGGATACGTCGCGCCTCTGCATGCTGGCGACTTGTCTTTTTCTCCACTGCTCTCTTCTTGGCCTCTTTCGACTCCTTGCGGTGGCAATTGGGTGGTTGGCCTTATCCAGGGCGCCCCTGCTCTTATCTCCGCAGTGACTCCTTGGCGCGCGTCATAAGGTGAGACCTCTTGTTATGAAGCGCGTCTCTCACCTTTGACCGTCCCCAATCATCTGAGAATTGTGAATTCTCGGGATTAGGGTACCTTCTATGTACTGCCCGCAGCACCTCTTGCCACAAATCATTTTTTTGGTGCTTGAAGGGAATCATGCAATCTTTGTATGTGGCATGCACGACACTCCTCAAGTAGGCTATCACTTCCCTCCCCTCAGAGTCATGCAAGATACCACCAACATCAGTGACAGAGTAGTACATTTGTGGAGGTTCACCTCTCTCCTTTTCCGGTGAGGGTGATCGAGAGCCACCACCTAGGCAACCCCCACAAAGCCCTCGACCTCCTCGTCCTCTCGCACAACTCTCCCTCCTTCCTCGACGGGCACTACCCTCTACCTCACTCGATACACGTGCTTCTGTAGATGCACGTGCTTCGGCCGATCCATGTACCTCAGCTGATCCCTGTGTAGGCAAAGATGTGATAGGTGTCCCAAACATCACACTAGAAACCTCCTCTGCAGTGGGAGGGTGACCAAGATAATTGGTCATCTCCCCCATGAATTGCTCCTTGTTGAATGGGGTGCTGGAGGATCCAGGATTCCACATCTACACAAGAAAAATCATATTACCCTGTACAGATAAAACATATTACATGCTGCGTCTATATCTGCGTCTCTGTGTGCATCTGTCAGCGCGTCTATTTCCGCGTCTATACCTGCGTCTACACTGTCATCTGGACGCGCTGACAGATGCGCACAGTCGGACCATTTCTTTTCAAACTTGGTTAAAAAACATGCAAAAAAACCTCCATAGATGACAGGATCCAGCATGTGAAGAGAGATAAGAGAGAGACAAACAGATAGAGAAAGCAAACAAGATTGAGAGAGAGAAGAAGAACTCACCTTCTTTGCTTGTTCCAACGGGTGGCGGGGCTAGGTTGCAAGCTCCTTGTCCTCCTTCTCCCTTCCCTTGGTATGTTGCCTGAATCTTATTCTCTTCCTTGCTGTTTGGCTCTTGTTCTTTACTCTTTGGCTCTTCTTTCCTCGTGTCCTCTTTTTACTCTTATTTCCTTGCCTCATTGTCTTCATGAAGTGATAGATAGACACGAGTAGTGGTGTCGAGCTTGAACTGCAGAAAACACGCAAAAAATGCAGGAAATCACAGGTTTGAAAAGAAAGCCACAACTTTTTTTAAATTTTTCTATACCTGCGTGGCGCGTCTGTAAGCGCGTGTAATTGCACGTGTATATGTGTAGATAATGCCTATTACACACGCTTACAGACGCGCAGGAACAATTAAACTGATGAGATACTAGCTTTTGGTTGTTTTTGGATCAACATGACATGACTTTCCTAGTCTTTCAATATCAAAATGTTTGCCTCCACGTTGTAAGTATCAATGCATGCATTTAGGGAATCAATTGACCTATGTGATGACATATATAACAAAGCTTGAGGATAAGAGATAACACATTGGCAAGTCAATTGGCACATATGTAGTGACTTACTAGACCATCCCACTTACAATTGCATGCAAGTATCAATAGGTGGATAAAGCATGAATGGTTTTTAGCTAGAGAGAGATAATGCAATGAAGGTGTATACGAAAGAGATAGAGAAAGGTATATTATCCATCAATCAATCAAGGATATGTACATGAAATGACTTGATACAGTAATTAGAGTATCGTCATTTTTAGGATGCTCCATTGACTTCTGTATGTTCCTATAACCTTGAAGTAGAATATAGCCAACCACACTGTCCATGGAAGGAAAACTTGGCCTCATCAAATTAACCAAGTTAATTTACTTATACATTTCATAGATAAGAGATTTGTAGTTGGCTTGTTGGTATTGCAAAGTATCCTTACAGTGATCTATTTTAGTCACCAACAAGTGGACACACTGGCTAAAGATGATGAAAAGAGAACATGTGCACATTGGCTACATGTGGTCCACCTTATCTAAAATTATATGTGAGCTATAAGTGCACCTTGACATGATTGGAATAGCTTGTATATGCACAAGCCAACTGATTTACATCAATGTACTCATGCTATGAATTGGCATGCATGGCTAGTTTAAGTGCACAACAAATGAGACATGTGAGTGTATTGATCAGTTCTCTCTCTCTCTCTCTCTCTATATATATATATATATATATATATATGTATTGCAAATGCACAAGTTAACCTTTGATCTATATATACATCCAATCATCATGCCCTATTCAATCACATTTGTATAGGGCATGATTGGATGTATATAGGGCATGAAATCACATATATATAATTAGCTTTGAATGATTGGATGTATATTTGTAATACTCAGAAAGAAGTAAAGTTGGTAATGTATATCATATCCTATGCATGTATATGCCCCATACATATATATCATGTCCGTATGATCCTATACATGTATATAATGTCCTAGCTTATGATCCAGGTGTAATTATGTGGTATATACATCCAATCATGCCCTATCCAATCATGCCCTATTCAAACAAATACTAGTTGTTAAGAGGTTTGGTCATATTCAAGGACTTTATGAGAAATGAAAAATGTGTGCGTTTATTTTTGCATCTATAAGCGCGTTTATAAATGCGGATATATAGACGCGTTTTTTATACTAGCGTGAATAGACGCGCTGATACACACGCTTATAAACGCGCATGCTTTTTCGCATGTACAATGCGCGTCTATAGGGCCTTTCTCTTGTAGTGTTGCCAAGTCACAATTGATCCCGGATTGAATGCTGGATGCATTTGGAGAGAAGGATTCACACCTTAGCAGTTGGCCAAATAAATAACTACTGGATTGTTTGTGTTTGTATAAGTTAGGAGCACTGTTTGTACTTTCTTTGCTCAAAGAACTAAAGATGGAAAGATAATTAATACTTTAGGTTTAAGGCATAGAGGGAGAGGCAGCATTAGCTATCCTCGACTGTCTACCTGACCCTAACCAAGGGGGTTGTTAGCCATGCGGGGAACGTGGACTGAACCCGCCATGAGAGGTCTTTTCTTTGGGCGCTACTTGGAGCAGGAGGATGCTTGGGTACCAGCGGGGGCTCTGGCAGTAAATCCCTTGCCTTCCGGGTCCTGTACAAGAGGCCAACATGACTCGGGATTGGATCTCGAGGCCTGCATACTAGTCTACGGAAAGAAACTTGGATTATTAATCCTTGAGGATTGCTAGATTGCCTTCAGGTGGATTATGGATTAGCCTTCCGGATGGATTATGGAATAGCCTTCGGGCTGGATTATATGATGTATTCCAAAAACTAATTAATAATATAAATTGTTGAAAAGAAACTTATTTGACACTATTTTTCTATGTCAGTGCTAAGATTACGTGAAGGAACCAGTGATTAACTAGCTAATTAAGCAAGATGATTTTTGCGTATCAAACTAAATGTGGTAGGTAATTAGATAACTAAAGAAACTCTGAGGAAAGTGCGGTGGACGTGGCCATGATTCCATCCTATGGGTGGGTGGTCTCGGTTGGCCGAGAACTTTTCTCAAAGAAATTGACAACAAGGAAACGATGACCTAAATCTAGGAAGCTAGAAGCCCAATTTATGTTGTTTTAGGGGAACGAAATGGGACTATGCCTTATGGGCAGAGAGGTTGAGCTTTGCATTCCTCTTGTTTCCCATTCTCCTTGAATGAAGTGCAGTATGAATCCACTTTGACCCTGACATTTCTGCGTAAAGTAGTTTTCGTGGGGTTCGACACTAGCTACCGTTCAAGGAATTTGACCCCTAGGAAAACCCTGATTCAGGTCGGTCCTAAGTGGGAATGAACGGAATGCTTCCGCTTCGTGGCAGACTCGGGAAGACCTAGATTGCAAACCCTGTGTCATTCCGTGGGAGTGCCGGGCGGCGCTTTCTGGTCTCTCTTCCCGATGGGCTGCTAGGATGTGTCCTACAAATGAACAGGTGGACACGTTACAATATATGGGAGAGACCAGCATTGCATAAAGAGTTAGCAAAGAAAGGCTTTTCCAAATCACACTTAGCATTCTAAAAATAATTTTTGAAAAACACTTGAATACTAGAGTATTTGCATATGTGATATCCATTTCATACCACACACATATACATTATGAAATTTGCGGATCATGATGCAAATGGATTGATGGTAGGGCTTACAACAAAAGTGAAAATGTTTAACATAGACTAATTTGATAATGCTTATACTATTGACTATGACACTACAAGATATAGTCCATCTATCGACATTTAAAGAAACACAAATATTCATCTAAAAATTTTCCTTGATCGTCACTAAAAGTGTCAGTATATATGTGTTCACAGATTTGTTGCTATTAACATTGCTATCTGTGTCATTGTTAGCATTGCTTTTAATAGTGGTACAAGTAGCAATGTAGATAGTAACAATTTTCGATGCATATACTAATGTTAGTAGTCCATCGGAAAGAGAGTCTAGAAAGCTCTGCCCGGCACTCCCATGGAATGTTACGGGTTTTGTGATCTAGACTTCCCGTGTCTACCACGTAGCGGAAGTATTCTGGACGTTCCCACTTAGGACCGACCTGAATCAGGGTTTCCCATAATGGTCATTTTCCTAAACGGCAACTAGTGTCAAACCCCAAGCGAACTACTTTACGCAGAAAGGCCAGGGACGAAGCGGATTCATGCTGCACTTGGTTCAAGGAGAATGGAAAACGAGAGGAATGCAAGGCTTAACCTCTCTGCCATAAGGCATAGTCCCATTCCGTTCCCCTAAAACAATATAAATCTAGATTTTTGTAACCTAAACTCTAGCTCAGCGCCCTTGCTGTTCATTTCCTTTGAGAAGAGCTCCTTGCTGTCCATTATGATTGAGAAAAGTTTCTGACCAACTGGGACCACTCACCCGTAGGACAGACCCATGGCCACATCCACCGCACTTTCCTCAGGGTTTCTTTAGTTGTCTAATTACGTACCATATTTAGTTGGATATGCATCAAGAAGCTTCATTAATTAGCCAGTTAGACACTGGTTCCTTCACGCAATCTTAGCACTTGACATAGAAAAGCAGTGTCAAACAAGTTCCTTTACAATAGGTTATCTTATTTATCTTTGGAATACATCCATAAAGTCCAGCCTACAGGCTAATCCATAATCCACCCGAAGGCTATCCAACAATCCACAGAGATTACTAATCCAAGATTCCGCCTGTAGACTAGTATGCGGGCCTCGAGATCCAATCCTGAGTCACGTTGGCCTCTTGTGTAGGGCCCGGAAGGCAAGGTATTTACGGCCAGAGCCCCCCCTGGCACCCAAGCATCCTCTTGCTCCAAGTAGCGCTCAATGAAGAGACCTCACGCGGTGGGTTCGGTCCACGTTACTGGCACGGCTAACAACCCCCTTGGTTAGGGTAAGGCAGACAATCGGGGGTAACTGAAGCTGCCTCTCCCTTCAAGCCTTCAACCTGAAGCATTAAATATCTTTCCATCCTTTAGTTCCTTGAGCAAACAATGCAAACAGTGCTCTCTAAACTATTACAAGCATAATCAATTCCAGTGGTTGTTTATTTGGCCAACTGCTAAGGAGTGAATCCTTCTCCCCAAATGTATCCAGCATTCGATCCGGGATCAATTGCGACTTGGCAAGATCCCCAAGGGTTTGTTTGTTCACCCTTTGGTCCTTGGGTTAGGGCCATACCCTATTAACCCAACTTAACCAATACCTTAGGTTTTATTAACATTAAATCCTTGCGATCATGTCGCTCCAATTATTGATTGATCCTTTGTTCCCAAGAAAATACTTAACTCCCTTAACTTGGCAATTTTTCCTAAGAAGGTGATATAACAGGATGACTACTCATCCTCTAGCAAGTTAGACTTGCGCAAGAACCTGCCAACCTCATTCCAAGGAATGTCAACTCTCTTGTGATCAAACCACAAGACCATGCGATGTTGCAACTTTTTGCACAAGTGTCGCATCTAGTCCATGGGTTCTTTTTCGCCCATCAAACGGCGTTTTCCGGTCACAGAGTTATGTTTAGATGAGAAGTAGGGTTTAGGGTGTCTTCTTACCCAACCCATTCCTAATTGCACTAGGCCGACAACATTCGGTCCTAGGGTTCCAACTCAATCTGAGTTTCATCATTTGAACGAGTGATCCTTAGGGTAGAAACCCTAGATCATTTCTTGCAAGTGCATCCAATTGTCCCTACATTCCGTGAATGTGGGTAGGACCTTTGGGTATGAGGGTTTGGACTTGGCAACAAGTGCGAAACTAGGTCAAGTCCTTAACGTGCTAAACCCTAGTTAGCACTTGGAGTATTTATTGTATCGATTGAACCATCCTATGCAAATCCTTTGCGGTTTAGGTGATTTAGGTAATCTAGTTTACTTGTCTTGTGACAAGGATGAATCATTCCTAGAGATGTTAACTTGATCTAAAAGGGGAAAACTAGTTGCATTACGTCACAATTCATGTAAGCACGCGATTCATTGCCTCTACGTACGACTAGATTCACAATCCCTAACTTTTCTTGTTAAGACCAAAACACATGTTAAATTGCGGCATAACTTCCATTGAACCTACTAGGTGGTACATTCAAGGATCATGCTCACAATTCTTTTTCTAATCCTTTATGATTTCATGCTTAAATGAACCATGTAGGCTTTCCCTAAATACCACTCTTGATGAATGAAATTCTTGCGTACGACGAATGTGCAACTGCAACCCTTTCCTAACTACAATGTACTTAAATGAAATTCATGCCAATTGAAGCTAGAGTTAACCTATTTCATGCAGCCCTTAGAATCATTTCCATGCTTTACTATTTCCTATGGGTGATAACAACTTCCTTAAAAAATCATTACAAAGAAGGTTTGTCTAAAAATTGCAACATGCGATTAATCTTTCCATGCCTAATCAAAGGTGCACTTTAATAATTTTGACCTTATAATGATAGGCATCAGTTGTTCTAGGCTCGTCACTTTGCAATGCACAAAAGGCAACTTGCTAATAAGGTCCTAAAAATGCATAGTCACCTTATGCTTTTTCGTTCATTCCATTGAAAGTACCAAAGACCAATTTCGTATCATGAATTAATTCTAGTAAATTTTAAATAGCCAATTTATTTCCAATTGCATTTAGCTAGGTGGATTTGACATGCATAGGTGCATCCTAGTCCATGAAATTATCGTGCATAATGCAATACTTCTACGTGAAATAGAAAAAAAAAACTCGACTTGTGGGCTTCGGGAAATATCCACGTGAATACTAGGAGATGAACCTCCTGCAGGCGCGCCTTGTGACTTTTTAGGGGCCATCATAGGCATGAATTTGGCTTCAGGTTTGCCTTTGCGGTCTCCGAATTTACTCGCCTTGGTATGCAGCCTCAAGACCTTTGCCCTTCTCCCTCATACACAGGAGATCCCTTTTAAAGTACGGATCCTTGAAAAAAAAAATACCGGCTTGCGGGATTTGGCTTATGGAAGGCCTTAGGGGTTGGAGCTTGGGGCTTTTGCGGGAGAGCTACGGAATTGGAGCTTAATGAGTGCTTGCAAGAGTTGGGGTTTCCATGATGTCGTACTGCTACGCATCCGAGGTGTGGAATCCACCAAAAAGTTGTGTGTGTGACATTTGTTACTTTGTACATACTTAGTTGTTGTGTTTGCATTCTTATTCTGTGTGCCAGCATAGTGGAGAGAGGTTTGGAAGTGAATATATTTGTGGGAAGCATAGTGGTGGATATGTTTGTGAAGAATGGCAAGAGATCAGGGGCCCTTGTGATGAACCCCACTTGAAGGTGGACGAGACAGGTTTTGATTTCAAAATCATGGTGTTAGGAAGTGACATATATAGAGCTGAAGGAGAGCTTGGTGCTCTTTTATTTGCTAGGATTGTTGAACATAATGCCTATATAATGTTTGATGCTTTGATGACTGAGAAAGGTGAGGGAGTTAAAATGGCAGACTACTTTTTACCCACAAATGGGTCTACCTCTATCACTGGTCTGTCTCCTATGCTTGAGGCATCTTACTCAATTTATAGAGTCTTGGCTGCTGCTGACTTGACACTGTATAACTATCTCATGGAGCTTTGGTGTGATGTATCTGGGACTTTATATTTTGCAGTTCGTGTTGAGAGAGCTAGGCCCACTGTCTTAACAGAGAGATAATCAAGCATATATGAAACAATGAGCCTGTTTGGAGAGACTCTTCTTCATATGAAGCAAGAGTTGAGGCAAAGTCTGAATTTCTGGAAGCTTATTGCTATTTAAAAGGGACATGGGAATGCATTTCTGATATAACTGTGCCACTGATGGACTCTTCTGCAAGTCTAAGAGGCTGTGTAGAGAGACTGCATGTGTGCCAGATAATCTCTTGTTTCGAGATTGGCTTCTGTGGCAGTAACTATGATTATTTGAATTCATTTTGTGGTTTGGAGTTACTGGAAATTCTGACGTGCCGTTGTGTAGTTAAATATAGAACTGTCTAGCTTGGGGGAGAAAAGAAAAGACACGGATGGCTATTTCCAGAAAAGGCTTTTTGGGGGAAGCGTAGGCAACTGCTACTGGGACAAAAAAAAACGAGGGACTTTGGGGAGAACTTTGAAGGAAGATAAAGATGATGCAGCAGATGTGGCCGCAACGACAATGAAGGACAGACCTAGCGATGTTTGACGGATCTACAGATGTCAGGAAGGTTGCAACGAGTATGAGGTGAAGAAGAATGAGGCCATCAATAAAGAAAGCCGACAAAAGAAGAAGAACGATGAAGAAGATGCATTGAAATGGTGCTCGGGCTGTCAATAAAGAACACAGTAAAAGAGAAGAATGGGATGGGGTGGAATAGCGACGTAATGAAGTGATAGAGAGGATGAAAAAGAAGACTTTGAAGATGTCAGAGGCTAAAGGTGGCGGATGATGGTGCTGAAGGAAGACGAAACGACGATGATTGAGCTGAAGAAGATGGGAGTTTTGGATGAAACGGGGAGAAAGCGCAAAGACCGCAGTCGACTGCAATCTAGATCCACGGAGAAGAGCGACATAATTGCATCACAGCTGGCTAACATGTTTTAGGTGATGATCTGCATTATCAAACCTACATAATTGCAATAGTCCTGTGATGCAATGCATATAGAGGAGAATGGAGGAGCTATTGTGGAAGGAGTAGAGGATTGGGAAGAGAAGTATCAGGGAAGGAAGCTCGAATGGGGGAAGTAGAATAGTGATTTATGTCCTGAGCTACACAATCTGAAAACGTCTTCTTGGGCACTCTGAATCAGAAAGGCAGGATTGGATATAAGCTTGTACCAATGTCTGGAGATAGGTCAGATGTTATAGCTGCCACTTGTATTGGAGCCAGAGATAATGTTTTGACAGACTGCTCATTTCACGTGTGTGTAATTGATGAAGCAACCCAGGCCACTGAACCTGCAGCGCTAGTTCCAGTTTTAAGGAGTGGAGCAGATTGTATTGTGCTTGTTGGTGATCCAGCACAGCTTCCACCTACTGTCGTTTCCTCAGCAACTTGCATTGTTGCGGTTTTCTCTTAGCAAACATCTTTGATAAATCTGAACCGTATGCAGTGAATGTTTGTCACAACCAAATGCAAAAGATTCACACTATGGAAAATGTAGGGGAGTGATCCAGTATGGAACCACCAGACTTTTGTGTTCAATATTGATAGTGAGGTAAGTGAAATTTATGTTAAACTGTTTGACAGAGACACCTTTACAGCAGATGATCCTCTAGGGGCTGCTGTGATTCCATTGAACAAGGTGTTTGTGGAAGGTTTTGTATCGCCAATCTCTTACAAAGTACTCGGGAAACAGGGACAACCATAGGGAGAAGTCCAAGCAGGCTTTAAATTTGATGCCCAAGGTGGAGCTTCAAGACAGATTCAGTGCCTTTGACTACAAAGATTGGTCTCATAGTTGAAGATGTGCTTTCTCTTTCTGCTATCAATGATGCTCAACAACAGTAGATCAAATCCCTAGCAATGCGGATAGATTAATCTTCTATCTTGAAATTTGTCAAGGTCTTCTGTAGAGGCGACTTTGCTTTTAAAAACCCTTCGACAACGAGCAGGCTTATGGGAATTTAAGCTTGTTCGCGGGAATGGGGCTCCTACAAAGTTCTTGGGAATGGGGCTTCTATGAATGGAGTTTCGAAAATTGAAGCCTTACGAGAGGGTTTGCGAAAAGGGCTCTTGTGAACGGCCTTGCAGAAATGGAGGCTTTGAGAGTTCTTTCTCTTCTTCTCTTAAAATCCCGAGGCTAGGAATGGACTTATGGGGGATTAGTGGGAAGGCGGCTTAGGAAAGCCCTCTTAGAAGCTTCTTAAAGAAGCTTCTGGTTGGGCAGATCCATGTGGAAGAGGGAAGGGGCAATATGAAAATGTCGTGGAAGAGGAATGATGGTGTGAGGGATGGCGACGGCTGTCAAGCCACAGGCGGCGGCATCTCTCTAGTCCGACGGCTAATGGCTCCCCCCGGCGGCGGCTCCTTCAGCACGGCGATGTCTGCAGCCTCTTTCTTACTCTCCATGCAGCACGGCAGTCCTTCCCTCCCTCTTCTTACCCCCTAAGGGGGGTTTTTATAGGTCAAGGGGGGGAGAGGGCCTCCACTATGTGGCCACTGCATGGCATCCCCCCCCTCATGCAGTCCACATCTCACTAAGCCCATCCCCTTCCCTCAGCCACGCATCGGTTGGGGGAAAATTAGAAAATATATTTGCAATTATTTGCACATTATCCACTTAACCTCCTCCCAAGAGGGTGTTTCCCTGTGGTTTATGTGGTTTTAAACCCCCGGGCTCGGTTTTCCAATGCGAAGGCCTTGATTTCTCACATGCGGGTTATAGATTAACTGCCGGCACTGAAAATAACCTTTGCATGAGTTTTACATGGTGTGTGGGAGGTCATGTTTAGTAATATTTTTCAAATGGGAATATTACACGCATATAGTAATTACATGCTAATAGTGCCTTACAGAGAGAAAAAAAGAAGGTGATTCTACCTTGCTATCTTCTAACACCATGTGCTAAACAATATTCCATAAAGAAATTATAAATTGAATACACAATCGCCATCGAGACACATGCATCATGAGATACTAGAAAAAAAGATCATCAATTCAATATTCAAACAAGTACAAAACCGATGATAATAACTCATGAAACTACATGGAATGATAGAGAGGAGAGTGCAAAACAAACTTGGAAATGTATCTATAAATATCACAAAATGCAAGTCCATACAAAGGATGAGAAGTATATATAAGGAATGCTACATGAAAAGATCTTGCATGGATCATAGGGTCAAAAAAGTAAAGGATGTGCAATCCAAGAAACCAAGTGACTGCTATAGCTCCTCGCCATCTGAGATGTCGTCCCAATGTAATGGAGCATTCAACAAACTTTGCAATATGAAAAACTAGGGATTAATCCACAATACAAAATGCATCACAAAAAAACTAATGACTCCAAACAAGAAAGAGGCTTGATTTACTAGGCTACTACATGCATACAATCTATTGATGAGTGTAGTGAGACCATGTCTCGCTGCATACTAAGTCTCCAAACCTATCGGATCATAGTTTGTGATGAAGTACTACAAAGAAAACAAAGTAGCATTGTTAAAAATAAGGTTATTAATGTAAGTAATATTGTAAATGAAAAAGTGAAAACAACCAAATGAAAACATATAAAATTCTCCAAATAAGTTCAATGGCCAGTATTCCCCAAATGATGCATGACACTTGCTCTGATTTGTACCCTCATTGCCCCTTGCCATTGCCACCATTGTCCTAGAGAGTTTGTGGCCTCCTCCATGAGTCTCTGCTAATCCTCTGTGTGTCTAACCACTTGGGATTTGAGGTGCCACTCTCTCTTGATTGCCTTGCATGCATCTAATCGTCTATGTGATATGTATGCATGCATACAATCCATTATCCATCTTGTGGAAAACCTCTCAACCACCTACTAAAAACTTCTCGTGCAAGGATGCTGCCACATAGTCCTTGCTTCCCTTATATATATATATATATATATATATATAATGGTCTAAAAGGTTGTGACTAAATACTTGTTGGCATAACTCTCTCATGGAGCCATCACCCTCCTCTCCTCATCATTAATGATCAAAACATCAATTTTCTCATCCATGATGTATTCGTAGGCTACTAGGGTATGTCTTAGATGCTCTGTCTCCCACATGTAGGTAGTGCACCTTCCTTTCTTAACAAGTGAATACAAATGTTACAAGCCACCAACTTCAGAGGCCCCAACATCCAGTCAATTCACTCTCCAACCATTTGATCAGCCTCTCCCAAAGACCAATCCCCATGAGGCCCCATCATCATCGATTCCATGACCACCCTTCAGATCACTAGACCCTCATCAACACAAACCCGCAAGTGCCATGGAACTGGCACTCGTCAAGGAGGGGGTAATGTTAATCCCGATGCAACCCCAATGCAAGATTGGAATAATAAAATTCAAAATTACAGAATAATGCGAAAAAAGGTAGCCATGCAAAGAATTAAATATAAATTTCAAAAAGTGCAAGGGCTATTGCAAAGATCAAGTTGAAGGCAAAGGCGTAATTTAGAATGCAAAGCAGCCACTAAAATTTTGTAAAAGAATACCAGGCTCCCTCCTATGTGAACTATAAAACATAGACGAGCATAGGCGAAGGGATAAGGTAACTAGAATGGAATAGGAAAACAAGACCATGGCAAGATACCCAGTCATGTAAAAAAGGGGATGGGTGCCCGAGAAATTCAGGGCTTGTATATAAACTCAAAAAGTGAATGAAAAGCACATTCTTTTCGTGTGTGGCTAAAGTGGTTGCATCTTCTTCTTTTCTTCTCCCCTTCTTGCTTGCTTGGTTGTGCTTGAGAGAGGGAGTGTGAGAGTATGAGAGTGAGGGACCGTGGTGGAGAAGCTCTCAAACCTCACCTCACCTCACCTCACCTCACCTCACCTCTCCTCTCCTCTCCTCTCCTCTCCTCTCCTCCCCTCCCCTCCCCTCCCCTCCCCTCCCCTCCCCTCCCCTCCCCTCCCCTCCCCTCCCTTCCCTTCCCTTCCCTTCCCTTCCCTTCTCTTCTCTTCCCTTCTCTTCTCTTCTCTTTATACACTCACATTTTCAATTTGCATATTTTCAAATAACTTGAAACTCTTTATACACACATCGGAATGAAAAACTATAGAGTGCCTAAAATAGACTAAGTTGTCTAGATAATAAATTTCATAAAGCTATTTCTAGTACTCTTTTACAAGGATTTTGAAAATGTAGGTTCAATAAGTACCTTCAAGTTTACAAGGTGTTTGCTTAGTTTTTCATGGCTAGATCTAGACATGCTCTCTAGATCTCATAGATCACCATACTCCTCTAGGTTAGCCACATTTATGTCATGACACAAGAAGTATATGACATAGAAGGAGGTCAAAGCATGAGAGATAAAGAGAGAGGGATTAACATTAAAATCCCATCCTATGCTATTATCAAGTGCCATACGTAAAATAAAAGATAATAACATAATTTCTCAAGGTTTTATAATGCAAAAAACCTATGTAGTGATATTATATTAAAAGAGTAGCAAAGGTTGGTGGTACTATATTGAACGAGAAATAGAGGTTGTTGTAAGCTATGTTCTTTGGTTACGGAAGGGTTGAAATAGAGAGCTATTGCATTATAACATACTAAAAATCACTACATGATGCAAGATACAAAAAATAGAAAGTATTGATTGGAGAGGGGGTAATCCTTAGAGGAGGATTTAGGGAAGCAGATGTGATAATATGGACAAGAAATTCATTGCTTCAATGTGTAGCTTACATGGAATTGTTGTTAGAAGACTAGATATCTTGTCTCTCTACAATGAACATGTGAATGATGCCAAAAAATTTGATCAAATGTGGATCAAGGACATATGCCATTTTCATTTGAGTAATTTGGGATTTTTCTTAATGATCCATCTACATTTTACTCAATATTGCTCTTATAGCTATTGGAGTCAGAATGTGCAAAGAAGGAGATACTTACTAAGCTATACATTTATCATACTCAAACACACATACCCATATACATTGTCATGTTGCTACATGGACATAGTGTGAAAAACCATGGAATGCATCATCATGAGGCTTTCTTATTGATCTAGAGATTCAATGCCATATTACTCATTACTGTAAGTGTCCATAGTATATATAGTTCCAAAACACAAGAAATTTGAACAAATTTAGCCTATTTTTGATATTTTGGATAGTATCTCTTGTAAATATCTTTAAAATGTGTAAAAAACTTTTAAAATAGGGTGACATGCAAAAGTAAGTGACTTTTTAGCTAGTTTTGGGAGATCTCATGCAAAAAGAGGGCCTCCCAAATTCACACGTGGTGCGCCGTGTAACGTGTCCACTAGTATCATCCAAGACACATCTTAGCAATCCATTGGAAAGGATATCTAGAAAGCTCCGCCCGGCACTCCCATGGAATGTTATGGGATTTGCGATCTAGGGCTTTCCGTGTGTGCCACGTAGCGGAAGTATTCCAGCCGTTCCCACTTAGGATCGACCTGAATTAGGGTTTTTCCTGATTGGCCATTTCCTAACAGCAACTAGCGTCGGACCCAAGCGAACTACTTTAGCGGAAACGCTAGGTCCGAAGCAGATTCATGGTGCACTTGGTTCAAGGAGAATGGGAAACAAGAGGATGCAAAACTCAACCTCTCTGCCATAAGGCATAGTCCCATTCCGTTCTCCTAAAACATCGTAAATCGGGATAAGACATATCTATAGGTCAACGCTTATTTTTCGTGTCCATTGACGATCATTCCGCTGTTCCTCGTGATTCGAGGAAAGTTCCCGGCCAACCGGAACCACCCAACCGTAGGACGGACCCATGGCCCATCCTCTGCACTTTCCTCGAGTTGTTTTAGTTATGTAATTATCTAATACATTAGTTGGACATGTAACAACTAGCTTCTTTAATTAATCCGTTAAGCACTGGTTACTTCACGTAATCTTATCACTTGACATAGAAAAAAACAATATCAGACAAGTTCTTTATTAACAGGTCATCATATTTATCTTGAAATACAAGGAGTTCCGCCCGTAGGCTTATTCACAATCCGCCCAAAGGCTATCCAGCAATCCACAAGGATCACTATTCCAAGTTACCACCCGTAGACTAATATGCGAGCCTCGAGATCCAATCTCGAGTCATGTTAGCCTCTTGTGCAGGACCGGGAAGGCAAGGGATTTACGGTTAGAGCCCCCTTGGCACCCAAGCGTCCTCGTGCTCCTAGTAGTGCTCAATGGAGAGACCTCTCGCGGCGGGTTCGGTCCACGTTCCCGGCGCGGTCAACAACCCCCTTGGTTAGGGTTAGGGAGGCAGTCGAGGGTAACTGAAGCTGCCTCTCCCTTCAGGCCTTCAACCTAAAGTATAGATACTTATGTATTTTGTAATTCATTGGTCAAACAAGTCAAATAGTGCTCTAAAATATCTAGCAAGCATAAACATTTCCCATTGATCGATTTTGTTGTTGGCAAACTGCTAAGGAGGGAATCCTTCCTTTCGCATGCATCTAGCACTCGATCCGGGGTGTCTTGCAACTTGGCAAGATCCCTTATATTCTGGGTTAGGGCGTATCCTATTAACCCAACTTGGTCAAACCCTAAAGTTCATTAGATACTTCAGTTTCTGGTTTTTAACCTTCCTTACTTAGAAGGATATCAAAGTATACATCCTCTTGCAAGATAACTTGCGTAAGGATCCGCCATCCTTGTGGTGAGAATTTGGCCTTTCTTCTTGTGATTCAATCACAAGACCACATGACTCCGTACTTGTTGCACAAGTCCTGCATCATACTATGTGATAATGGAGCTACGAAACTATCTATTTCAGTTTCTTTAAGCTAACGTTGTTAGACCTAGGGTTTCCTAGCTTTATTATTTTCTTTTAAGAAACTCAGGGACAAACCCTAGTTTTTTTTACATTTACAATTTATTGACCCTACAATCAGGGAATGTGGGTAAGTATTTAAGGTATAATCGTTTCTTGGATTTTAATTCATTCCCAATGAATATTTTGCAGTATAGGTATTTCTAAGTCTATATTAATTTGGTTAACTTTAGGGGGTAATATCGAGATTACCTCTGCATGATTTGTTATCTATGTGTCAATTTATTTTTCAATCCTAAACTTTATCGATTTGAGGTTAGGTTAATGAAATTAATCTTCCCTTTTCTTTGCAAACAAACTCATGCTAAATAAGCAACCTTATCCTTGCTAAGTTAAGTAGTTAGCAACGATAATTTCCTAGAGTTTATGCATCATAAGAATCCTTTCATGATTTGCATTTTCGATGCATAAAGCTATTTGAAAAAAAATTACGTTTATGCATTATTTATTTTGCATGTTCCATTAAACTAAATTCCTTCGTCGTGAACAACTAGGACAAAATATATCCTATCCCTAACAATTCATCTTGCATGATTGAATTACAATGATATAAAATTAAGAAGGAAAAACCTCCATTTGGGGTGAGATATCCACATGGATACCGGGAGATGACTCTCCGCAGCTACTCCTTGGACTTTCTTAGGAGGCATCACAATTTTAGTCCTTCGAACGTGGAAGCAGCTTTACACTCCTTTTTGGAATTCCACCGTCGCTCCCTTGCCTGTCAATACTCTTCTTCTCTTTTTCAAGTAGGGGAAAAAAAACTAAGTCCCAAGGGTATTTTGGAAAGGCAAGGAATAGTTAAGGGTTTAACCATGAGGAGGTGGTAATAAGACCTTTCAGGTCTTAGTTTCTTTGGGAGGGAAAGGCTTACAAAGCCCAAGGAAAAGGCCCTATAGGGGATACACAGGGGGGAAAGTAACAAGCCCAAAAGAAAGGGGCTTAAGGGCTAAATACGGGGGGAAAAAGGTTTAAATTACGGGGTTCCATCACCCATGGGATGAGGGGGCTTAAAACACCGGAGGGGGGGGGAGGGGTGTGGACACGAGGGTGAAAAGGGCTTAGGGGTTTGAAAAGATACAATAAGGGGGGTGAAAGGCCCTTAGGAAGATAAAACCGGGGGGAGGGGGGGAGTGTGGGAAATAAATGGAGCTTAAGGGTCTTATAAACCCGGGGGGGAGGAATAAAAGGGGACACGAGGGGGGATGAAAGGGGGCTTAATTAGCCCCCTTAAGAAGCTTCTTTTAAGAAGCTTCTATGCTCCAACGTGGCAGGGGGAGAAAAGGATGATGCCCACGTGGAAGAGGGATGGGTGGTGCTGACATGGAGTATGGGGGGGTCGGTGGCGAATCCAGACGACGGCGGCCAGCTGGCGGCTCCCTCTCTTCCTCACGGCGCAGTGACTCTTATGCCACAGGTGGCGGTGCTCTGAGTAGCAACCCCCTCTTGCACGGCGGCTCCACGGGCGACAGGAGCTTCTTCCTCCCCTTCAGATTCCACAGCTCTCCCTTGGCACAGCGTAGTACACGACCAACTCTCTCTCTCCTTTCACCCTTCTCACGACGGCTGGCAGCTGGCACATAATTGACAACATTCACGTATTCTCTACCTTCCTCTCCACGGCAGTAACCCCCCCTCTCTTGAATAGAGGAGGGAGGGGAATCCTCCCCCTCCTTATGTGTCATTGTGCATGGCGGTGGAAGGCGCCGAGCTCCACCAAGAAGCTTAGTGCTCCATTCTATTTCCCTCCCCTTACAGCATGACAGTCAATTTTGGGGAGGGAAAATAAAAAAATTTGCATTATTCCATTTGATATATTACATTCTCTCCCCCTTAGAGGAATTGAGATGACCTCATCTCGAGATAAACTGGGGATATTGATGGTTGAGTGTGCCTTCATCTATCCAAGTGGCATCCTCTTCCGGATAATCCTTCCACTAGACGAGGCATTCTCTCAAGGTTGTGGATCTTAATTGTCTCTCCCTAATATCTAAGATCCTGTCAGGCCTTAGTTCAAGGACTCCTTGATTAGCATTACAACATGTTGGTCGTCAAGTACGTGGTTAGGATTAGGTACATACTTTTTCAATAGGCTAATGTGGAATACATTATGAACTTTTAGGTTCTCAGGGAGTTGCAGTTTATAAGCATTAGGTCCTAGGCTTTTGAGGATTTTGTATGGCCCACAATACCTTGGACTTAGCTTCTTGCAATCTCCTAAGGATAGATAACTCTTTTTAGGGCACATGCGAATGAAGACCATGTCTCCTTCTTCGAAGACCCTTTCTTGATGCTTCGAATCCGCTATGCCTTTTGTCTATCCTTAGCCACTTGTATGTCTTGTCTTATTGACTTAATTTGGTTATCCATCTCTTCCAACATTAGCCTTGAAGCTTCAATCCTTAGGGTTGGATCAGAAAATTTTAGGGGACTTTGACAGTCATGACCATACAATGCTTGGAAAGGGATCATCTAAATGCTTTGTTGGTAAGAAGCATTGTATGAAAATTCTACCAAAGGCAAGTATTGAATCCACCTCTTTAGCTCTTGATAGCAGTATGCCCTAAGCATATCCTCGATGACTTGATTTACTCGCTCTGTTTGGCCATCCGATTGGGGATGGTAGGCGGTACTAAAACAGAGTTGAGTCCCAATAGCTTCAAAGATAGCTCTCCAGAAGTGTGATGTGAAAAGAGAATCACGATCACTAATGATTCTTCTGGGTAACCCATGTAGCTTGAATATCTCTTTGATAAATAATCTTGCAATGTCTGAGGCTTTATAGTTTGTTTTTACTGGAATAAGGTATGCAACCTTAGTAAGCATGTCAACCACAACCATGATGGAGTTGTATCCTCCCTGGACTTGGGGTAGGCCTACAATAAAATCCATTCTGATGAATTCCCATTTCATTTGGGGAATGTCAAGCGGTTGCAGTTTCCCTGGCATCATGACATGTTCGGCTTTGATACGTTGGCAAGACAAACACTCAAAGACATATTTGAGAACGTCACCTTTGAGCCTCTCCCAATGGTAGCTCTTCCTAACTGCATTAAGAGTTTTAGCATAGCCAGGATGTCTTGCGAAAGGAGAATCGTGAGCTTCCCAGAATATCTTCTGCTTAAGTGGCTGGCTTGCTGGTATACATAGCCTTGTTCTATAGTAGACAAGTCCACTATTAATGGAAAATTCATGATACTTAGCTTGCAACTTTTGGTTCTGCTCCTTGATAGAGATTTCCTTTAGCATTGTTTGGTAGGCCAAATCATGGCATGCTTCCTCTCTAGCTAACTCAAGTATAGGGTTGTTTGGCATAGATACTTTTGTAGCTAGAGATCTGGCCGTTGATGGATTTTGCAAGATTAGGGAATTTAGGAATGCCTTGCGACTAAGTGCATCGGCATATACATTCTCTTTCCCTGGTTGGTACTTAATTTCAAAGTCATATTCCTCCAACACTTCAATCCACCGACATTGCCTCATGTTGAGCTCGTTCTGGGTAAAGATCCATTTGAGACTCTTATGGTCAGTTACTAGAGTAAACTTGTTACCCAACAGGTAATGTCTCCAAAGCTTTAGAGCATGGATGAAAACTAGTAATTCCAGATCATGCATAGCACAATTCTTTTCATGACTCTTCAATTTCCTTGAAGAGTATGCTACTGGATGACCTTCCTGCATAAGTACACACCCCAAGGCAAGAATGCTAGCATCACTTACTACCTCGAACTCCTTATTGAGGTCTGGAAGTTTTAGAATAGGTGCTGATACCAAACTTTGCTTCAATCTGTCGAAGCTATTTTGTTCATGAGTTGACCATGCAATGGAAGTCTGCTTCTTCAGTAAGTCCGTCAGAGGTGCTGCAATCAAAGCATAGTTTTTGATGAAGACCCTATACCATCCTGTCAATCCAAGAAAGCTACGTATCTCTTTGACAGATACTGGTGTTGGCCACTCAAGAACATCTTTGACCTTGGCTGGGTCCACTGAGATTCCTTCTGCTAATACTATGAATCTCAGATATTCAATCTGACGCTTCAAGAATGCACACTTCTTCATTTTAGCATACAGCTTATGTGACCTCATTGTCTCAAGGACAATCCGAAGTTGAGGTTCATGATCTTCTTCCTATTTAGAATAGACTAAAATGTCATCGAAGAAGACAAGCATGAAATCATCAAGATATGGCCTAAAGATATCTTGCATTAACCTATTGAAGGTGGCAAATGCATTCGTAAGCCCGAATGACATAACTAGAAACTCAAAGTGCCCATATCTTGTATTGAAGGCCATTTTTGGGATTATTCCTTGATCCTTATCTGATAGTAACCTGACCTGAGATCAATCTTGGAGAAGATCTTTGCACCCTGAAGACGATCAAGAAGCTCATCTATTCTAGGAATAGGATACTTGTTCTTGACTGTTGATTGATTCAACCCTCGGTAATCAATACATATTCGAAATGTCCCGTCCTTCTTTTTCTGGAGTAGTACTGGAGCTCCCCATGGTGAATTGCTAGGCCGGATGTAGCCCTGATCTAACAATTGCTTGAGTTGCTCCTTCAGCTCAATTGCTTCTGGTATGGACATTCTATAAGGTCTCTTTGCAATTGGTGCAGCTCCAAGTACTAACCTAATCTCATGATCCACTTCTCTTTGAGGCGGAAGTTCAGTCAAATCTTCAGGGAATACGTCCGCGTATTCCTTTAGCCAAGAAGGTCCTTCATGAGACTCTTGCTTCTGATCTAATTTGTTGAGTTTGATCAAGTAAACAGGTAATCCTTTTCTGACTCCTTTTATGATCCGAGATACTTTGGCCAATTGGATTCTCGGCACTCCAGCCTCGCCTTGAGTTGTGACTAATTCCCTTTCAGAGTTTCGAAAGGAAACTTGACCCTTTCCAGAGTGAATATGGGCGTCGTTAGGCTTAAGCCAATCCATTCCGAGTAGATACTCATGGATACCTGAATTCATGACTCTGAATTTGACCGAAGTCTTCTTTCCTCCTAGAAAGAATTCCACCTTAGCAGTTTGCCTGGTACAAGTAACCTCACGACCATTTGCTAATTCCACAAGCAGGGTAGGTGCTTCTACTGTGGTTATTCCTAATCTTTTTGCACATGCTAGTGAGATAAAGGAATGTGTACTGCCACAATCAATCAAGGTCTTGAAACCTTTACCTTGATAGTCTGACGGTATCTGAATCATCGAGAACTGGCGATTCGGCCCTTTCTTGTGTAAAGTGGCATGGACTGTCCCTCTTTCGAATTCTGCTTCCACGGTTGGATCTTGCTCTTCTTCTTATTCGCACATTTGCCTATTGGCAATGCAGGCGATTCTTCCTCTTCCTTGGGTAGCGGCTCCTTGACCATGGCCTGTTCCTTGGAAAGGCGCTTGGCGATGTCCTCCACCAAGCTTGGGACATTGCCTCTTGAAGTGACCGGGTTCATTGCAGTGGAAACAACAGAGCTTTCGGCCATTACCTTGAGTAGGAACAAAGTTGTTGACTTTATTCGTCCTTGCTTTCTTTCTTTGTCCCTTATTATGACCTTGAACTCTCTTAATTTGAGGTTTGAATGCCCCTCTGTTCGGGTCATTGTAAGACTAAGCTTTGTTACCCCTTGGTCTAGATTGCACCTCATGAATTATAGGCGCCGCTCGAATGAGTGCGTCCTAAAGATTTGATTGATGCATAGATTCAAGACGATTATTGACTGGTGGATTTAAACCCGCACAAAATTTGGATACCTGCTGTGTCATGTCCATCTGCGGTGCGTACTTAAGAAGTGAGACAAATTTAGAGTAGTATGCATCAAGCGTGAGCCCCAATTGTTTTAGCTCGTAGAACTCATTCATCATCTGAGTGCGATATGCAGGTGGCAAGTATCTTCCCTGCACGGCTTTCTTGAGCTTCTCCCAGGTAACGGATCCCTCTGTGATCCCTTGATCCCTGCACCATTGCTTCCACCAAAGTCTGGCTTTGCCGGTGAGCTTTAACTTGGCGAGCATAGCCCGATTGGTAGGTGCAGTACCGGCTGCTTTGAAGTAATCCTCCATGGACTCAATCCAAATTTCAGCATCAGCTTGGACGAGTCTGCCTCTCCCGTCAAAGTGGGGTGGCTTAATATGCTTGAGAAGGAACTTCTTCTCCTGGATTACAACAGTACTTGATATAGGAGGCGAATTAGGAACCTATACCTGGGGTTGTGCCTGGATAAAAGTTTCTTAACGTTATTATACGATAATTGTTATTGATTTATATTACATCTTTAATTCAGCTATCTCGTAAACAATGTAGCTACTTAACTTCTTATCAACTCTTATGCACAACCAGACATTGGTAAAAGGAAGTCTTTATTTGTATTTATATGGGCATAGCCCCTTTGGAATACAACATTTCTTGCGAAGATAAGCCAACTGTTACATTTAGTTTGGGGAGAACAACGTTGTATTGCATTTATCTATAGGAGCTGTATAGTAGTATGGTTTCGGGTCATGGATCTTCAGGAATCGGTAAGTCATTGGAAGTTCAGGATATCCTTTCCGTTGGAATCCATACTTCTCATGGCGGCCCAAAACTTTAATCCTGTGGGTGGGGATTACACGGGTTACTTCCTCATATACATATGAGTTCATCACAACCCTCTGACCTTGAATATGTAAAGTTGAATTTACGTGAACTTCCACAAAAATGAATAGCTTCACAACTTTCAGGTCTTCCAACCACTTGACCCTCTTTAGGTTGGTCTGTAGATAAGCAAACCGGTGGGCGGCTATATAATAGATTCCTGAAGCACCCGTCCATCTTCGCTCCATGTACAAAGGTGATGGATTATAGATCTGCTCCAGGATGTTCATCATCCCAATCCTTTGTCTATAAAGCGGAGAATGCATTGCAGTCATAACATGACTTGAAATACCAGGACACGTCTTATCAGTCCATCGAAAAGAATGTCTAGAAAGCTCCGCCCGGCACTCCCATGGAATGTTACGGGATTTGTGATCTAGGTCTTTCCGCATCTGCCACGTAGCGAAAGTATTTCGGCCGTTCCCACTTATGATCGACCTGAATTATGGGTTTTTCTAATTGGCCATTTCCTAACAGCAACTAGCGTCGAACCCAAGCGAACTACTTTATGCAGAAACGCTAGGTCTGAAGCGGATTCACGCTGCACTTGGTTCAAGGAGAATGGAAAACGAGAGGGATGAAAAACTCAACCTCTCTGCCATAAGGCATAGTCCCATTCCGTTCCCCTAGAACAGCGTAAATCGGGATAAGACATATCTCTAGGTCAACGCTTGTTGTTCGTGTCCTTTGATGATCATTCCGCTGTTCCTCGTGATTCGAGAAAAGTTCCCGGCCAACCGGGACCACCCAACCATAGGATGGACCCATGGCCCATCCTCTGCACTTTCCTCGAGTTGTTTTAGTTATGTAATTATCTAATACATTAGTTGGACATGTAACAACTAGCTTCTTTAATTAATCCGTTAAGCACTGGTTCCTTCACGTAATCTTATCACTTGACATAGAAAAAAAAATATCAGACAAGGTCTTTATTAACAGGTCATCATATTTATCTTGAAATACAAGGAGTTCCGCCTGTAGGCTTATCCACAATCCGCCCAAAGGCTATCCAGCAATCCACAGGGATCACTTTTCCAAGTTTCCACCCGTAGACTAGTATGCGGGCCTCGAGATCCAATCCCGAGTCAGGTAAGCCTCTTGTGGAGGACACGGAAGGCGAGGGATTTACGGCCAGAGCCCCCCTGGCACCCAAGCGTCCTCATGCTCCAAGTAGCGCTCAACGGAGAGACCACTCGCGGCGGGTTCGGTCCACGTTCCCAGCGCGGTCAACAACCCCCTTGGTTAGGGTCAGGCAGGCAATCGGGGGTAACTGAAGCTGCCTCTCCCTTCAGGCCTTCAACTTAAAGTATAGATACTTATTTATTTTGTAATTTATTGGTCAAACTAGTCAAACAGTGCTCTAAAATCTCTAGCAAGCATAAACATTTCCCATTGATTGATTTTGTTGTTGGCAAACTGCTAAGGAGGGAATCCTTCCTTTCGAATGCATCCAGCACTCGATCCGGGGTGTCTTGCAACTTGGCAAGATCCCTTATATTCTGGGTTAGGGCGTACCCTATTAACCCAACTTGGTCAAACCCTAAAGTTCATTGGATACTTCAGTTTCTGGTTTTTAACCTTCCTTACTTAGAAGGATATCAAAGTATACATCCTCTTGCAAGATAACTTGCGTAAGGATCCGCCATCCTTGTGGCAAGAATTTGGCCTTTCTTCTTGTGATTCAATCACAAGACCACATGACTCCGTACTTGCTGCGCAAGTCTTGCATCATACTATGCGATAATGGAGTTACGAAACTATCCGTTTCAGTTTCTTTAAGTTGACGTTGTTAGACCTAGGGTTTCCTAGCTTGATTATTTTCTTTTAAGAAACTCAGGGACAAACCCTAGTTTCTTTTACGTTTACAATTTACTGACCCTACAATCAGGGAATGTGGGTAAGTATTTAAGGTATAAACGTTTCTTGGATTTTAATTCATTCCCAATGAATATTTCGTAGTATAGGTATTTCTAAGTCTATATTAATTTGGTTAACTTTAGGGGGTAATATCGAGATCACCTCCGCATGATTTGTTATCTATGTCTCAATTTATTTTTCAATCCTAAACTTTATCGATTTGAGGTTAGGTTAATGCAATTAATCTTCCCTTTATTTTGCGAACAAACTCATGCTAAATAAGCAACCTTTTCCTTGCTAAGTTAAGCAGTTAGCAATGATAATTTCCTGGAGTTTATGCATTGTAAGAATCCTTTCATGATTTGCATTTTCCATGCATAAAGCTATTTGAAAAAAATTACGTTTATGTATTATTTATTTTGCATGTTCCATTAAACTAAATTTCTTCGTTGTGAACAACTAGGACAAAATATATCCTATCCCTAACAATTCATCTTGCATGATTGAATTACAATGATATAAAATTAAGAAGGAAAAACCTGGGTTTGGGGTGAGATATCCACATGGATACCGGGAGATGACCCTCTCGCAACTACTCCTTGGATTGGCCTAGTTTCCTTGTAGTGGTGTGCAAGTAAATTTGCAATGCTAATAGCCACGGTAACATGGATTTTTTTTTGTGGCAGGGCAGTAAGCTGCCCTGCCACATATAGCAATGTGTGCTTTATTTGGGCCATACAAAATAGTTTCTACACTTTGTACAATGCTCGTGTAAACAAAAAAAAAGTCTACTGAAATCATAATACTGATACATGAAATAAATACATGATCGCATAATGAAAGCGACTGGTACAATCATGACAAGATATTACTACTACATAGAAAATGTCTACACAGATCAGGCGACACGCGACCAAAAAAGAAGGGTGTGTGAGATCCAAGGATCCAAGGGCGAGCTATATATCCTTGCCATCTGAAAGCTCATCCCGCCGCAAAGGAGCATCGAACGGACTCTGCAAAAAAGGAAATAATAATACATCAGTCCACTATTGCCTCTAAAGTTTTTGTCGATCCAAGAAAGCAAGTCTTGGAGCTAGCATCATATGCAAAAGAGGTGATGTAGTGGAACATTGATACATAGTCCTAGATTCCAAGGCTCTCATATCTGCAGTGGTGCACAGATCGGATGCCGTAAGCACGCGTAGTGAGCATCAGAAGGTCCCCCAAGAACAAAAGAACTCTATTTTTTGCACATAAATCAATGTAGAAGATTTGCACGACATGAACCAGAGACCAATTGCGTGCAATCTCCCCCCATACCTTGTGTGAGCACTCCACAAAGCATGTATTTTATGTATTAATCATCTTCAAGCTCAAATAATAGCCCAAATTACAAAATAGCATGCTTTTGCCTTTTAAGTTTGCTTTAGTGCCAAATAGAAATAAAGATAATGGGCGGGCGCCCAAGAAGTCAGGCATATCCAATACAATATCCAAATACAAATATCATAATCGTGCGCCCATGCGCATACAAAAATAATAAATAAATATCCAATGCCTTAATAAATAGGCGTGACAAAATATAGGCGCCATGCCTAAGGTATGCACCCATCAAATATAGGTGATAACTCGAATACACGCTATCCTGTAATGCTTTCCTCCGCACTGCTACTATCTCTACACATCAACTGAAGCATTCACAATCATTAGTAAAATAATACAATTAAATGGACAAAAGTGAATACCTAGCAATCTTCAACTAAATAAATAAATCGATTGGTTAGAAATCAATTCTAACCTTAATTTATCTCAAGTGCGCACTCTAAACTCAAAAATGTTCATTAATTTAAATATGTATTTTGCGGAATCACCCATGTACACACTAAATTAACAAAACCCCCAAAAAGGATAGGTGTCCCCATCGACTTCTCGCACAAATAATCCACTTTGTGTATGAGCCCCGGTAATAAAAGTTTACGGAATCCACCGTAAAACCTCACGGAATCCACCATGGCACAGAATCCACCGTGTAATATGCCTCCTGGAATCATACCCCCAGGGTGGGATAGCAATTGTCCTCAATTGCTATTAGCTCAATGTGGAGCTAACAGAGTGGGGAAAGCATTTAAGTCTCTAACGTGCATCCATTGGGCCTCTTCAATAGGATGGTTTTTAAACTTGACCAAATATCTAGAATATCTATAGCCAATTATAGTAGTTATAAATTCAGTATCTATAATAGCTTCAGGCTCAAGGATTTCAGTCTCTTCATCTAACAAAGGTGGGTTTTCATAGACAGGGTGTACAGGTAATTGGCCTCTAAAGGGTCGTAGTAAACTAATATGAAAGGTGTTGTGAATTTTCCAATGTGGTGGTAGTTCTAATTTAAATGCATTGTCATTGATTTTGTGTATGATCTTGAATGGTCCATAGAATCTAGGCGCTAATTTCACAACTGGGTGTTTATCTACACTTTGTAATCTATGTTTTTCTATTCGTAATCAAACATATTCATAAACTTTAAAATTCATGGCCTGTCTTTTCTTATTTGCTTGCTTTGTATATGATTGCTGGGCTTTGGCAATCATATCTTTAACTTCATCAAAAATAGTAGCGTGCATGTTAGCAATATCATCAGCAGTCTGAATTTTATTTGATAATGATGAAACAAGTGTAGGCAATCTATAACCATAAATAACTTCAAATGGTGCTTTCCTTGTAGATGTGTGTGGTGTATTATTATATGCAAACTAAAGTAAATGTAGATGTGTCCTTGAAATCGTAGCCATTCTTTTACTCCTTGAATTTATCATGACTTGAGTACCCTTCTTAAAATTTTTCTCTCTCATATCAAAGCATCCCTATGACGAGCGACATTCACGAACCCCACGCATATTATTTCGTGTGACAATGTTCACCAATGTCAAAGGGATTTTAGTCGAAATGTTGTATCCACTAGGGATTAGAGAGAGAATAAAGTAAAGAATAGGAGATAGAAGAGAAGAAAAACAATGACATAGGTACACAAAATAAATACAAAGCTCAAATGAATCAAAGTACTATGTATTAATAGAACCCAATGAAGAAGATTAAAAAAATCATCGTCTTGGACTACTTGGAGGAAATCCCCAAGCATGAGATCTTTTAGAGCTCCCTAGCAGAAAAAAATGCAAACAAAATACTAGCTTCTTCTCAGTTGCTTGGATGGAAAATCAAATAGTTCTATTGGCTCCAAAAAGGGTGTAAAATCCCAAGATATCTAGTCTGAGTTCTCCCATATCACTCCTTCTTCTCATCATTTATAGTGTTTTTTCTTGCATGTAAATTGTGATCAACACACCGCATGTGAATTTGGAAGCCCCTCTTTCTGCATGAGATCCCCAAAACTAGCTAAAAAGTCACTTACTTTTGCATGTCACCCTATTTTAAAAGTTTTTTACACATTTTTAAGATATTTACAAGAGATAATATCCAAAATATTAAAAATAGGCTAAACTTGTCCAAAATTCTCGTATTTTGGAACTATAAATACTATGGATACTTACACTAATGAGTAATATGACATTGACTCTCTAGATCAATAAGAAAGCCTGATGATGATGCATTCCATGGGTTTTCACGCTATGTCCATGTAGCAACACGACAATGTATATGGGTATTTGTGTTTGAGTATGATAAATGTATAGCTTGGTAAGTATCTCCTTCTTTGCACATTCTGACTCCAATAGCTATAAGAGCAATATTGAGTAAAGCGTAGATGGATCATTAAGAAAAATCCCAAATTACTCAAATGAAAATGGCATATGTCCTTGATCCACATTTGATCAATTTTTTTGGCATCATTCACATGCTCATTGTAGAGAGACAAGATATCTAGTCTTCTAACAACAATTCCATGTAATCTACAAATTGAAGCAATGAATTTCTTGTAGAGAGAAAAGATATCTAGTCTTCTAACAACAATGCCATGTAAGGTACACATTGAAGCAATGAATCCTCCTCTAAGCATTCTCCCCTCTCTAATCTATACTTTTTATTTTTTGTATCTTGCATCATGTAGTGATTTTTAGTATGTTATAATGCAATAGCTCTTTATTTCAACCCTTCTGTAACCAAAGAACATAGCTTACAACAACCTCTGTTTCTCTTTCAATATGGTATCACCAACCTTTGCTACCCTTTTAATATGTTATCACCACATAGGTTTTTTGCATGATAAAACCTTGAGAAATTATGTAAGTATCTTTTATTTTACGTATGGCACTTGATGATAGCATAGGATGGGATTTTAATGTTAATCCCTCTCTCTCTATCTCTCATGCTTTTGCAAATTGAAAATGTGAGTGTATAAAGAGAGGAGAGGAGAGGAAAGGAGAGGAGAGGAGAGGAGAGGAGAGGAGAGGTGAGGTGAGGTGAGGTGAGGTGAGGTGAGGTGAGGTGAGGTGAGGTGAGGTGAGGTGAGGTGAGGTGAGGTGAAGTGAGGTGAGGTGAGGTGAGGTTTGAAAGCTTCTCCACCACGGTTCCTCACCCTCATACTCTCACACTCCCTCTCTCAAGCACAACCCAAGCAAGCAAGAAGGAGAGAAGAAAACAAGAAGTGTTAATCACCGGTTCCTTCAAGTAATCTTAGCACTAACATAGAAAAATAGTGTTAAACAAGTTCCTTTTCAACAATTTATCTTATTAATCAGTTTTTGGAATACATCATATAATCCAACCCGAAGGCTATTCCGTAATCTCGCCCGAAGGCTAATCCATAATCTGCTTGAAGGCAATTGAGCAATCATCACGGATTACTAATCCAAGTTTCCGCCCGTAGACTAGTATGCAGGTCTCGAGATCCAATGTCGAGTCACGTCGGTCTCTTGTGTAGGACCCGAAAAGCAAGGGATTTACGGCTAGAGCCCCCCTGGCACCCAAGCGTCCTCCTGCTCCAAGTAGCACCCAACGGAGAGAACTCTTGCGGCGGGTTCGGTCCATGTTCCCGGCGTAGCTAAGAACCCCCTTGGTTAGGTTCAAGCAGACAGTCGGGGGTAACTGATGCTGCCTCTCCCTCCAGGCCTTCAACCTGAAGCATTAATTATCTTTCCATGTTTAGTTCTTTGAACAAAGAAAGTACAAATAGTGCTCCTAACTTATATAAACACAAACAATCCAGTGGTCTTTTATTTGGCCAACTACTAAGGTATGAATCCTTCTCTCCGAGCATCTCATTCGATCCGGGATCAATTGCGACTTGGCAAGATCCCCAAGGTTTTGTTGTTTGTTTACCCTTTTATCCTCGGATTAGGGTTTATACCCTGTCAACCCAAATTAGCAAACACCTTAGGTTTCTTAAATTAAGATGGTAAATCTTGGGCAATCCTCGTTGCCCTAACTTGATTTTTCAATTGCTTGTTACCCTAACTTGGCAACTCAGTAGTAGGATGACTACTCATCCTCTTGAAATTTAAGCTTGTACTTGGAACCTGCCAACCATGTTCCAAGGAGTGGCAAATCTATCTTGTGATTTAAACACAAAGTCATGCGATGTTGCATCTTGTTGCACAAGTGTCACACCTAACTCATGGGATCATTTTTCCCATCAAACGGCATTTCTTGGTCATGAAATATGTTTAGTCAAGATGTAGAGTTTGGGATGTCTTCTTACCCAACCCAACCCTAACCTTACTATACCGATAACGATTGGTCCTAGGGTTTCTAATCTCAATCCGAAGTCTAGTATTAGATCGTTCGATCCTTAGGGTAAAAACCCTAGATTGTTATTGTATGGGCGTCCATTTAACCCAAACATTCCGTGAATGTGGTTTAGCATGACTTACTTTTTTTCTTGCTATAGGAAGGTGATGTTGATACATTTCCTATTCAATCACCAATGAAATGTTGTAATGATATACATGTAAAGATCATTCTAAGATAAATATCACATTACTCATCTTGAAAAAAATATTGATAATAAATTCTTGTGTTATTAGGATGAAAAATTAGTAGTTTATATACCTAAACCACTTCCAAGTGATAATGATGAGATATTTCTATTCTATATATTAAGTTCATGCAAACTCAAAGTTAAATATTGGATTCAACATAGATAATGAATCTAAAAAAGCAACCACACAAAGTAAATATCTCATTTGTAATATTTATGATATGCATAATAACATAATATAAGTACCATATGACCATAAAGATGTTTCAATGTTTATTACAATCAACTTCTACAAATCGAAAATTAAAGAGATTCAAGGTATGACTTAAAATTTTTAATTAAAATAATGAGTATAGTTATTTTTTGAAATAAAAATAGTTTTCTTTTTGAAGATATTGACTTTTAGTTTTTTTAAAGGTAAATGATGATATAATTCATGAAGGCACAAAAAAGCACTACCTCCTTTGCAAACAGCAAGATTTGTATTCTATAGATTAATTGTTTTATTACTCTTATCATCGAAGTAGATGGTAGTATGATTTGGTTGTGCTTTTAGGTCCTCAATGACACAATCAAGAAACCATTTGTATGGAATTTTTTAAAGTTTATACAATGATAGAAATGTACAAGCACTTGAAGTTGTACTATGTTGGTTTGAGAAAGGAGATGAACCATTTTTATCCAAAAAGTACTAAAATTAACATGAATATGTTTAGGGAGGACTTGGTTATTTCATGGTAGCTAGAAATAAAGTATTTGTGAAAAAGGGTAGAAACTTGGGTCTCACACTTCATGTTGTTGATGTACCTAAATAATTCGTTACATTGTTAAATTACAATCAATGATAATTTGTGACAATTGACAATTTTTATCTCAATTTTATATTGAGTTATTCTTGAATTTTTAATATTTTTGAGTTTGAAATAAAAAAGTGATTTGTACTTTCTATCAAGTTTACATATCATTGAGCTTATGAGGAATTCATTATAGCCTATGCAATGTATATTTATTTGCAAGGTAATTGTTTTATAAATCAAGATTTACTATAATGTACCTTCTTTCACCTTTCTAGTAACATTTTATCAATATTGAAAAAGTACATCTATATAGTGAAATCTCTATAAATTAAAATTTATATGTCTAAGAAATGTATATATATATAGTGAAATATATGTATATACTGAAATCCCTATATAGTAAAATTTTACCTATCTAGGAGCTTTTTCCCAACATGAGGGGAAAAGTCCTGTATAGAAAACTATTACCTAACTCAGAACTTTTTCTTAACATAGGGGGAAAAATTTCATGTTTGGAAAATATTACCTTCCTATTAACTTTTTCTCGGCTACATCATTTGCTAACCATGCTTCCTAGCTTTGCATCAAATCTTCCCGAATCTCAATGATGTGCTTCCTAAATGGGCTGAAAGTACATGTCATAAGATCCATTTCGACATGGGCACACCCCATTTGGAGCAATCTATCAAAAGTTATAGCAATTTTACTTCAACAGGCTTGTAATGGACAACATGCTGCCCATACTATTTAGCCACCCATTTTCATTATAATGTGGATCAGAGTAGTACTATGCACCCCACTTCTAGCTTATCTATCAATTCCCTCTAGTTGTCTTTTTTTTTAAAGGGCAAAAACTTTCAGGATGGGGATGGATTTTAACGAGTGGGATACATGGAAACTAGAGGTTAGATGCCCAGTCACACTAATTGAGGTATATAAGGTGTAAGAGTCCCAGTTTAGTGCATCAAGTTATTATCAAGAACATAGTCTTCACCTTCATCTTCAACTTCCATGGCTTCCTCCCTCCTTCCTTCCCTCTATCTTGTCTTTCTCTCTCCTCTTCTAGTCCTTCTTTCTCTTCTTCCTTCTCTCATTCTCTCTCTTTAGCTCACTCTCCTTTGTCCTCTCAGTTTCATTCATTACACAGACCCTATTAATCCCTAGAATAATGTTTGATAGCATTTGTACAAGATGGAGGAAGTACATGTACTCCTTGATTGACTTAACTTATCTCTATTCTAGATTTTTCTATTAAATGGATGCGACACGTTTGACAACATATGATGCAGATTTTGCAAACCTTATTTCAATAATTGTATTGTCACTTCTCAAGATTTGATAGTCCAAGAGACACTTTGATCACCAAATGTTGCATGGATTATGCTTGCGAGAGGATGTGGAAGTAATGTAATAGTCCTCAATGATATCCTTATTTTTTTCTTCATTTGATGATGTTTCCAACTTCTAAGATGACGGGTTGATGATAAACTAGAATTTTTAAGAATGAACTTCTTATTTCGACAAAGCATGTACAAAATAAATTTCGCAATATTAGACTCATTCATGTTTCTTTTGGCATCACCATACCCACTATTATGAAATCTCATCCCATTTTCATTTTAAAAGTCTCCATATCCTTAAATCCCTCCGAAGTTACATGGTTTTCATTGGGTGCAACATTGGAATTGACGTTTTTGTGAGCCTACTAATGCTTCACTAGGCATAGCATTGCAATTGGCTCCTTCATGCTCCACATGTTTCTTCATTTGCAAAAAAGTATCTTGGGATTCCCGGTTCGCCATCATGCAATATGCTATGCCAACTCATTTCCCTAGAAGGTTG